>NC_067155.1:43530671-43898171 GCF_903995435.1 Acomys russatus | reverse complement strand
TATGACGGCTTAGCAGCTATGAGCCCTTCCTGCTCTTGCTACCTCACCTGAAGTAGCTTTCTCTGATGTGTGCTGTCCTACTTAGCTTCACATAAAGCCTAAAGTCTTGTGAAAGTACTTCAACAGGAATTTCCCGGAGCAGATTGGCCTGTGGCAATGTTTGTGAAGGACTATCTTGATCAATGAGATGGTTGGTGTAAAAGGACCTATCCTCCCACTGAGGGCAGCATCATCCCCTACAAAGGTAGGTCTGAACGATGTACAAAATCTAGCTAGACATGAGCTAGTAAGCCAGTAAGTAGCCGTCCCTTTTGTTTCTACTCCTGTTCCTGCCCTGACTTCCTCAGGTGAAGGGTTTGACTAGGAAGTTTGACCCAAATAAAAGACTTTCCTCCAAGTTGCTTTTTTGTCACAGTGTTTTATTACAGCAACAGGGACATTAAGTAGAATAGCTATTCACAAGCTACTGAACGTTTTACATCTATTTTTGTTTTACTGATTCTGATTCTCTTGGTACCATCTTAAATAACCAATAGCATTTTTTTTTCTTTGAATGGCACTTCAAACATTGTGTGCAGAATTATGGGAGTTGAAATTTCTGTGTTCTGACCTTGATTCCGACCCAGAGTTGCTTTGTAGTTGGGGCAAAAGGAAGTGGTTGTCTTTTAATCAATCACAAGGAACAACCTTACTATTTTTGCTTCCAGGGACATAATGACATAATGTTCCTATATCCCAAGTTGAACTTTTCCTTTGCACATTAAGAAAAAGTATGCAAACTTGGAAATAAGCCAACAAATCTCAGAGCGTAGACTGTCAGTGTCATGTAGAGGCCCAGATCCATTCAATACAGGGAATGTACTTTGTAATTATTCATTTGAAATTCCTATTGTGCTGTATTAGTTGCTTTTTTCATTACCGCAAAGAAATTGCATGACTAAAACAACTTAAGGAAGGAAGGTTTTATTTGTTGTTGATGCCGTGAGAAAGGAGCTAGAACACCACGGTGGGGAGGTCACAGTTGTGGAAACTGATAAAGCTGGCCACAGTGCATCTTTAGTCAGGAGGCACAGTGGACAGGAAGTGGGGTTAGGACACAAAACCTCAAGGCCCTCTGCTAGTGACTCGGTTCCTCTAGGGAAGCTCCAGCCACCTCCTAAGGCAGTGGTTCTCAGCCCTGGGGGTCACGACCCCTTTGTTGGTCAGCTGACCCTCTTGCAGTGCCTGTGTATCAGATGTTTGTATTAAGATTCGTAACAGTGGCGAAATTACAGTTATGAAGTATTAACACAACACTTTTATGGTTGGGGGTCACCACCATTTGGGGAACTGTACCCTACCCTAACCCTGAGTGGCAGCATCAGGAAGGTTAAAAACCACCGTCCTAAAGTTCCCACACCCTTCCAGGACAGCGCCACCAGCCAGGGGCCGAGTATTTAAACACATGAACTTGCGGGAGACACTTTAAATTCTCACTACAACAATTATGAAGATACAGGTTTTGCCCAATAGGGATGCAAATAATTTCTGTCTGATAGAACAGATAACCCCAAAATGATAGTTTGATGCCCTCAAAAACATTAAGGTTTTGTTGGTGGTGGTGGTGCTGTTTCTGTTTTTTTTTTTTTTTTTTTCAAGACAGGGTTTCTCTGTGTAGCCTTGGCTGTCCTGGACTCATTTTGTAGACCCAGACTGGCCTCAAAATCACAGAGATCTACCTGCTTCTGCCTCCCAGAGTGCTGGGATTATAGGCGTGACTCACTGAGTCCAGTGTTTAAGTTTTTTTTTTTTTAACCTAGCTTAAAAAAAAAAAAGTCTCATCCTAATTTTCTTTGAAAACTGATCTTTAAATAGCCAGCTCTTCAGATATTCTTTGAACCAATCTTAACATGTCATTAATGAATAAATTGAATAAGATCTTTGACACATGTTCATTTTATATGTACACGAGAGCCAAGACACTATCTTTTTGAAAATGAGGATTTCTGTAGGCTTCTTTACAGCAATGCCCAAGTGGGTGAACCTGACAGATTCAGTTAAACTATATCACTTGAAAAATGCATCTGGGGCTGGGGAGGTGGCTTACTTGGTAACATGTTTTCTGTGCAAGCATGAGGACCTGAGTTCTGTCCCCAGAGCCAGCATTAAAAACCCACTTGCAGTTGTGTGCACTCATAATTCTAGCCTAGGGGAGGGAGAGAAAGGTAAATCCCTGAGGCTCTGTGGCAGCAAGCACAGGCTGCTTGTTGAGCTTCAGGTTCAGTGAGAGACTCTTCCTCTGAAAACAAAGCAAGTGGCTCTCGGGTGGTCTTCTGCGAGTGTATGAGAGAGATCCATGCTCAGCTGGGCGAGATGGAGATTTCATTTTGTTAGTCTATTTAATTGTTTATATGTTCGCAATTTGGAAGCAATAGTCAAGTAAGAGCTTGTTGGAAGAAGAAACTTTTGGGAGTTGAACAAAAGAAACTTCCAGTTTGCTTATAGGATTGTTGTTATTATAACGGGAATAAACCCAGGACCTCATATATGCTGGGAAAGTGCTCCACCACTAAGACACGCCCCAGCCCCTCACTAGGGGATTCTAGACAGGTGCTTTACCACTGACCCACACCCCAGCCCCTCACTGAGGGATTCTAGGCAGGTGCTTTACCACTGAGCCACACCCCCAGCCCCTCACTGGGGGATTCTAGGCAGGTGCTCTACCACTGAACCACACCCCAGCCCCTCACTGAGGGATTCTAGGCAGGTGCTCTACCACTGAGGTACATCTCCAGCTCCTTACTGGGGAATTCTAGACAGGTGCTTTGCCAACGAGCTACATTACTTAGAGGGTCTAATTATAGACTCTGATTTTGTTTTATTTTATTTTTGGAGGCAGTGTATCACTTTGTAATCCTGGTCATCTCAGAACTCAGTATGTAGGCCAAGGGTGCCATATTTCTGCTTCTGCCTCCTGAATTCTGGATTACATGTATGTATCACCATGACTAGGTATTTTGGTGTTTTTTAAAAATCTTTATTTATTTGAACCAGGTTTTTGATCTTGAGGCCAAGTTCACTCAAAATTCACTATGTAATCTGGGCTGGAATCAAATTTGTAGCAATCCTCTTGCCTCAGTCTCTCAAGTTCTGTTTTTACAGATGTGAATCACCATACCCAACCAGTCAATTGATTTTCACAAAGATGTAAGGATGACAATATGCAATCTGCCCTCTTAAAATTTTCAATTTATTTATTGTGTGGATAAATGCACACACACACACACAAACACATGCAGTCACACACATACACATTAGTAATGGTACACATACCAGGAAATGTGTGTGGAGGTCAGACATCTGTTGGTATCTGTTGTCTCCTTTTATTTTGTGGGGGGTGGTTCATGACAGGGTTTCTCTGTGTAGCCTTGGCTGTCCTGGACTTGCTTTGTAAACCAGGCTGGCCTCAAAGTAACAACAATACCTCTGCTTCTGCCTCATGGAGTGCTGGGATTACAGACATGAGCCACCACGCCCAGCTCAGTCATCTCCTTTTGTCACATGGGTCTTGGGGATCAAACTCAGGTCATCCACAGTGTTAGTGGAAAGCACCTTTATCCTCCAGGCCATGTTGTCAGCACTCAGAATCTTTTAAACAAATGCTGCAACAATTGGATTGCCATGAGCAGGAAAATGAGTCCTAATTCATATCTTGTAGCTCATACAGAAATAGATCCCAGAAGCTAACTCTTAAGACCAAGTTAAAACTTCTGGGAGAAAAACAGGTTAAAAAAAAAAACCTTTGTCATCCTGAGTGAGACATACTTTCAAAACCACAATCCTTAAAAGATTAAAAAAAATAAAATAAAGATGAATTATGCTTTCTCAGAAGTGAAAACTTTTGCACCCAGAAGACACTATTCAAAGAATAAAAAGACCAGGCACTTCTGAAATGTGTGTCTTAACGAATAGCTCAATTAGAAGGTAGCAACAAACAGAGGCCCAGGGAAGTGACATAGTTGATAAAAATTTTTGTCATCCAAGTGTGAGGACACAAGTTCGATTCCCGAGAACCCACATCAAAAAGCACCAATTTATAACCCCAGCGCTACAGAGGTGGACACCGGTGTTTCCCTGGGGTTCTCTATCCACCCACACCAGACCAATAGGTACTCTCTAGGCCAGTGAGAGACCTTGTATCAAACAACAGACAAGCAGGCACTGTACCGACGGTGGCTAACTGGCTAAGAGCTCTACTTGTTCTTCCAGAGGAACCAGGTTCAATTCTCAACACCCACACGACAGCTCACAACTGTCTGTAAACCCAGGTCCAGAGAATCTGACATCCTCATACCCACATGCATGCAGGCAAAACACCAATGTGCATAAAAATAAAAATGCATTATTTACAAAAAAAAAAAAGCCCTGACAAGTAAACACACTTAAGTCAGAGAGTAATTAAAGAGCAACACGCAAGACTTTCCCCTAACCTCTAGATGCGTGTATACATACATACATGCACTTTGACCTGCACACTCATGTACCTCCACAGATGTGAACACACAAACACAAATACACACAGTGATTTTTTTTAAAAAAAAAAAATCCTAAAAACATTTTTAAAAAAGAAGTGGGTAAATAGGTAATAATTATTGGGGTGTTTGGTTCTGGTTGTCAGTTTGACGGGGTCTGGGATCAACTAAGAGATGTGTTTCTGGATGCTTCTGTCAAGAGGGGTCCCCAGAAAGGTAACCGAGTGGAGGGCATCTGCCCCATTCAAGAGCAATGGCTCTCAACCTCCTTAACACCGCAACCCTTTAATTCAGCTCCTCATGTTCTGGTGACCCCCCCAACCATACAGTTATTTTTATTGCTTCATCATAACTGCAATTTTTGTTATTGTTAAGAATCACAATTTAAATACTTTTGGAGACAGGGGTTGGCCAAAGGGATTTGGGCCCACAGGTTGAGAACGCCTGGTCTGGGGGTTGTCTAGATACAAGAGAACTGGGGGAATAGATGATGCTTTTTCCTGTTTGTCTTCACTCCCTGCAGGTGAGGGCATCTACTCTGATGCTGCCCCTGATGATGCCCTTCACTGACAGTAGAAGCCAGCTTCGTCAGCCTTCCAATGTGTAGTGTGGCTCTCTAGGAGTCCCCCAGGCTGTCAGCACAAGACTGAAGTTCTTGAGATACCTATTTTAGGGACTACTGGGTTCTCAGCTTTTCAGCATGCAGACAGGCATTGTTGGATGTCCTAGCCCCTATTGTATATAAATTAATCTAATAAATCCCCTCTAATATACATACACACAAGTATCATATATATATACATATGTATGTATAATGAATATATATATACATTCCATCAGTTCTGTTTTTCTACAGAACTCTACTTAATGAAGTAATTCATGCTAATTAAAAAACAAGGAAAATTTGAAATTTGCAGGCAAATGGATGGAACTGGAAATGGTCATCCTGAGTGAGTTAACCCAGACCCAGAAAGATACACATGGTATATACTCACTTATAATTGGATACTAGCCCACCATGGATGTCCTCTGAGAGTCGTCACTCAGCGGGGGATTTGGACAGATGCTGGGACTTGCTATTGGGACTCCAGGTGAGAGAGGTATAGGAGAATGGGGAAATGTAGTGGGTCCTGAAACCCTACAATAAGACCATCATGGCTGGTGGATCTGGACTCAGGGCCATACACAAAACTACTGTATCAACCAAGGACAATGCATGCAGTAAACCTAGACCCCCTATTCAGATCTAGCCAATAGACAGCACATTCTCCACAGCTGTTTGGAGAGTGGACACTGACATGAACTCTGGTGCCCCTATTTGACCACTTCTCCCTGGTGCGGAGGCCTGGTGGCAGTCAGAGGAAGAAGAATCAGACTACCCAGATGAGACCTGATAGGTTGCGATCCTATGGTGGGGGAGGAGGTCCCCTTCTGTCACAGGCTTAGGGGAGGGGAATAGAGTGAAAGAGGGAGGGAGGAGGAAAGAGAAGATACAAGTGGGGGGACAACAATCAAGACATAATCTGAATAAATTATTTAAATAGAAATTTATTTAAATAGAAATTATTTAAAAAGAAAACAACTTTTAAAAAAGCCATTGTACAGTGCTTGCCTATAATCCCCCAGTGAGGTGCAAAAGATGTGATGTGGCCAAGTAGCACTTGCTACAGTCTCCCAGTAAGAGGTTAGGGGCATACATGATTCAGTGGTAGAAGCCTCCGGTTAGGCACAGGGGCTAAAGATTGGTAGTAAAGCACTTTTGTAGCATCCACAATGGCTATGGTTCCAATAGCCAATACTGCCAAACAAAGGCTTCTGTTCTTCCTCTTTACAAAGACACAGACGCTCTGAGTCCTTTGTCTTTTTCCTTTTGTCTCGCCATGTCTCTGAATTAATTCTACATAGTTGTAAGATTTGCACGGGGAAAATATTTAGTCAAATCAAAAGGGATGTTCAGCCTGCTCTTATTCAAGTTCCTATAGCTGGCACGCTATTAGTTTAAATATTTTAAAATCTGAACACTTCCTGGGGCTGCCCTGGAGACTGGCCCTTTCCTTCCCTATCTGCAATACACCCTTGTGCTTGGAGCAACCCGTGATCCAACCCTCATATATAGTTCACGCTACTCCAATATGGAATTTCTTTCTCTATTCTGAGATTATTGATCACTGTAATAAATGAGCCACTGTCATTCAACTTTATAATAAAATAGGTTTCTGCTTTGTTCTCATGCTTGCCTGGAGGTTCTACAGGCTGAAATTTGTCTTCAGTGGGAAAGGCAGCCTTACAGTTTCTTTGAAAGGATTGAACTAATGTACTTACCTCACTTGTTGCCGAGTTCATGCCTGACAAGAGAGAGGTGAATCAGAGAATAGCATAAAGCCAGAATTATGTTATCTGTAGAAAAAAATTTATATAATCTGGCATAATAATTTCATCAAACAAAATAAACCACAGTTGAAAAGACAGACCTTGTATGTTTTCTTTCATGTGTTGATATATATTTACACACATATAGGTAGATACTTATGTACATATGATATAGAAAAGGGACTATTTGGGATGAGGAAAGTGGCTAGTGGGTTAACGAAGGGAAGACTGGGGAGAGATGAAAGGGCATAGGGTCTGTGATAGTTAATCCCCACCTAGAAGACACAGCTCTGGGTTTGTCTATGAGGGTGCTTCCAGAGAGTGTTAACTGAGCAGGGAAAGCCAACCCTGAATATGGGCAGCACCACATTCAGTTGAGGCTGTGGATTCGACTATATAATAAAAGAGAAAGTGAGGGTCTGGAGAGATGGCTCAGCAGTTAAGAGCATTGTCTGTTCCTCCAGAGGTCCTGAGTTCAATTCCCAGCAACCACCTGGTGGCTCACAACCATCTATTATGTGATCTGATGCCCTCTTCTGGCCTGCAGGTGTACATGCAAGATATAGCACTCATATACATAAAATAAATAAATAAATCTTGAGAAGGAGGATGGAGGAGAGAGGGAGAGAGGAAGAGAGGGACAGAGGGAGAGAGGGAAGGAGGGATGGAAGGACAGCTAGAGGGAGAAAGTGAGCCGAGCACCAGCATTCATCTCTGTTTCCCAATTGTGGATTTAATATGACTGGCACATCTTCCTTGACATGACTTTACCTTCAAACTGTGCACCAGAATGAATCCTTCTTTTTTCCCTTAAGGTTCCTTTGTTGGGTGCACTGCCAAAACAACAAGGAAAAGAGCTAATACAGCCCGCCCACACCGAGACCTGTTTTATGTATAAAGAATCAAAAACCTATTCTCTTCATGTGTATATGCACGTGGTATACATGCACGTTCATGTGTTAGCATCTGTCCATGTGGAAGCCAGAGGCTGATGTCAGATGTCTTTTGTGATTGTGCTCCACGTTCTTTCCTGGGAGAGGGTCGCCTGACTGGACCAGAAGCTTGCCAGTACAGCTTAATCCAGCTAGCCAGCTGGCCCGGGTATCCTTGGACCCTGACTGTCGAACACTAGGGTTATAGACAGCCAAAGTGCTTCTGACATTTTACATGGGAGATCCAAACATTGGCTCCCATGCTTGCATGGCAAGAGCTTTATCCAGTGGGGTCCAGCGCACAGCTCCTGAAAATTAAATTATTTAAACGAATTGACTTCTGTTGGATTCAAATAGAAAGCCGTTTGGCTTTTTAAGAGCTTACCTCATGTGTTTGAGTAGACTGTTTCTGGAGCTACCTCAGACTCTTGCTGCTCTGTCAGTTAATTTCCCACAGGTTTGGTGCCTGCATTTCCCCCTAAATTGGCATCATATGTCTGTGCGTTGGCCATGCTCATGGAGTGGCAGTTTGTAAAGGCTTTCAACACACAACACTCCGTTCATTGTCCAGTGTGACCTATTCATTTGACAGAGAAGGTAACCAGGCACCAGAGAGGACAGCGAACTTGTCACAGGGACATCGAGGATGTCACAAAGAAGACCGTAGTGCTCAGGGCACCACATGCTAAGGACCTCCAGCCAGTTGTGTGTCTTGGAAGCTCCTTTCTTTGTCTAGGGACCAAAATATCCTTTGATGTAGCCACAATGCAGCCACAAGCTGCTCAAAAATATTCCCTATTCTGGCAACAAATAACTCACAGTGTCATTACCTGTCTGATGCCTTTTGAAGCAGTCCTGCTCCCGAGAGTGCTCTGTCACCGGGATGACAGCCCCACATGTTGTACAGTTCCCAGAAGGTGACATTTGGCTTTTTTTTTTTTTTTTTTTTTTTTTTGCTTTAAAAGAGGCCCAAGACAGATCATAGAAAGTGCCAGTATATCCCAGAAAGCAGAAAGCTTACTCTAGAGCATCTGGTGGATGAAGGGGTGGAAACATCTGATAATACTTATTTCCTCTGTCTGTCCATTGAAATCTGTCTCAGTTGCGGTTTAGATAAGAAAAGCATTCTATAGGGGCCAGGGGAAACAGCGCATTAGGCAGAGCGCTTGCCTTGCATGTAAGCAGGAAGGTGTAACGTTGACACCCAGACCCACGTTTGAAACGAACCAAAAAGCTAGGCGTAGCGCTATGTGCTCAGAATCCCAGTGCCTGAGAGGTTGGTTCCAGATCAAACCGAGTGACCCTATCATTAAAAAGAAGCTAGGATACGGGCCATGCGCTCCCATGCCCAGCCCCAGCTTGAGTCATTCTTGACTTTACTTCCAGTACATAAATCAGCCAGCCTTTCCTATAAAGCTCTGGATCACAAGGGTTTTCGTGTCCTCTAGGCTGGTCAAGCTGCTGCAGCGACCCACTCAATTTGGTCTTTCTAACTTCAAAACAGACTTAGATCATATGTAAAGAGATAAGCACAGTCTTGCTCCAGCACAACGAAGCCTGGCATCAGGCCAGACTGGGCACTTAGGGTGTTGTATTAGTTACTTTTGAGTGGTTGTAGCCAAAATGGATGACAGAAGCAACTTCTGTGGGCTATACCGGAAGCTCCGTTGATCGTGTGCTTGCCTAGCAAGCCTGGGGGCTCTGGGTTCTATCCCTCGCACCATCTAAAACCAAGTGTACTCCTGCAGTTCTGCAATTCCTGCACCTGGGAAGCAGAAACAGGAAGATTCCTCGGGTTCTGGAAGATTCCTGGCCTGTCTGCTTAGCCTGCGTGGTAAATTTTAGGCTAATGAGGGACCCTGTCTAAAAGAGACAAGGTAGACTGTCCCCGAGGAATGACCTCTCAAGGTTGTACGCACGCACGCACGCACGCACGCACGCACGCACGCACGCACGCACGCACGCACCCACACACCATCTGACTGAGAGGGTCTCTGCCAGGAGGAGATTTGAACTGAATGCCCATCTACATCTCATGAGCTGTGTGAACTTGGAAGTGACACCTAGTCTCTCTGAGCTTCGAGAGCTTCAACTTTGAGTAGCAACATGAGTTCTGCCTGCCAAAGATTTCTGTAAAGATTAAACAGGATCCGTATCAAAGCCCCGTGGTAAGACCTACTTTTTAATGTATAAATACATAGCAAAGCGCTTTTCTTTTCATATAAACTGAATTCTCAAAGAGATTAAACCTGAAGGGGATTTAATCTTTGCAGCGGTGGGCACTGCTCTTGAAGTTGTAATCCACCGTGGAAACCGGGGATCACTTAGACATTGCCAGAGTCTCAAAGGTCTGAGAAAGGATTTTTTTTTTTCCAGATGTCTCCAAGGCCGGAATTTTAATAAAATGCACATTCGGTGTAAATGATATTACTCGCATAAAAATTTGCTCTCTGGTACAAATGGCTGCCCGATGAGTGCCAAGCTGAGCTGTATCAGTTTTGGTTCGACCAGTGTTCTCCTGTGCGTTCCTGAGAGGAGGACAGATAAGATGAGGTCACCCCCACTCATCTCCAGTGATTCCTAAGATGCCTTTTCAATCGGATGCTGCAGGAGGTGACCCTGCAGCCGGATCCAGTCTGCAGCATCATGCTGAAGGCTACTAGCACTCACTCTCCCCGATTGTCACCAAGAGCCCAATTTTAATTTGTTTGCTATTTCTGTTGTTGCCAAGGCCTGGTTAATCTATCCACTGAAAGTCCGTAAGAATATTACGAGGGAATCCTCATAGAATTGCTGCAGGGGTTTTCAGTGTTTGTGAATTACCCTGACAGGCTTTTAGTTTTAACTCACATTAAATAGATTTCATTATTAACAAGAATACGAGCAAATTAAAATGAGGCCATTAACATTGTAAACAGACTGCATTTTTTTTTTAAAAAGCAAGTTTGAAAAAAATTGGGAAAGGTGTTATTTCTGCAAAGTAAACTTACTAAAAAATAGAGAAAAACAAAACAAAACAAAAAACAGAGTTAGCCATAGTAACACAGACATGCTGATTGTTTATAACCAAGAATGAAGAAGTGTTACCTAAAAGAAAGTGAATTGGATGAAAAAAAATTGGGGCTTTAATTTTGGGTTTTGGCCAATTTCCCACAAATTTGCTGTCAGGTAATTCATTATATGGTCAATTTGCAAATTAAAAAATAGAATAATTTATTAGATAGACCAAAAAATGTGTTTATTTCATTTTCTCCCCTCTCTCTGGTGCTAGAGATGCAGCTGAGGGGCCTTAGGTAAGCCAGGTGTATTAATTATTTGCTGCTCTGACAAAATATCTCATAGAAGCAACTTACAGAAAGGCAGGTTGATTTTTGGCTCACAGTTAAGAGGACACAGTCAATGGAGAAGCAAGGTGGCAGAGGCAGCTTAGTCCGTGTTGTCTAGAGCTTGCAGTGGCTGGTCACATCCTAGTGGGTCAGAAAGCAGAGATCTCTCAGGCTGGAAGCAGGATTGTGCATCACCTTGAAGACACACCCTGAAACCCAGAGACCCAGGTCAAATGTTCCCTCGTGTCCCTACACCACCACCGTAGGGCTACATATTTGATCATGAGCCCATGAAGGGACATTGCACATTCCAAAGTGAGCATTCTAGCAACTGAGCTCTATTTCCAGCCCTCCAAATATGCAGCAACAGCTTCCAACTCTCTAGACACTAACTGGGCATCTTATGATTTACTTCTGTTCCCCGATACAAGTACTAACCAGGCTTGTACCCTGCTTAGCTTCTGAGATCAATGTGTTAATTTAATTCAGTTCTTAAGCTAAACTACTTAATAGGTGAAGGGCTTAGTGCCACAAGCCTGACTCAGGTCAGACACTGTTTCTGCATCCGCCACCATGTGACCAGCCTCTGCACGCTTCAGCCGAACCTTTCCCTAGTCATGGGTGGGGACCTGGGATACCCACACTTCTGTTCCAATTGGTTGTACATTAAAAGCATCTGTAATCCCAGCTTAGATTGAGTAATTTGCAATAAGGGCTGACACGGGACTCAGGAAAACATCTGACACGATGACAGGTTTGCTAGTTTCTTATAAAGGAGGCTATAAAAGATGCATTTAAACAGGTGAGGAGGGGCATAGGGTAAGAAGGGTAAGATATTGAAAAGAGATGCAATTTCCATACCTGGAAGCTATCACTTTCCCAGCACTTCATTGCACTTGTTGTATTCTCTCTGAGACCCTCCTTTATTTGGAGTTTTATAGGGGTCCCATTACATAGACATTGATTGTAGATTAAGTCACAGTGACAAACTCAGCCTCTAGACTGTCTACGTCTTGGGGATTGGGTCCAAGACTGAGATTTGCAAATCTTTACAAACATAGCCAGTCCCTCTGTAGATCAGCTGCATTTCCCCGAGGGTTACCTCATCAGCAGAAACTCTGGTCTGATTGCAAAGAGATTTATACTGAGTAACAAAAATGTGTTCTTACTCCTGTCACTTATGAGATTCTACGCTAGGAACCAAGGTGAAGGATAAGCATACACTGTTTGTTATGTGACCATATCCTAGGCTTGGTGGCATAAACAGAGGTGGGAGAATAAGGGTGGAGCATTGCATTATGGGACAGAGGAAGAGATGCAGTGGAGAAGGAAGGGATAGGCGAGAGGAGAGAGGGTGACAATTGGGGGTGTGATGGGTAATTTTTAACTGTGAACTTGACTGGACCTAGAATCATCCCGGAAGAGGGTCTCAATGAGGGATTGTCTATGTTGGGTTGGCCTATGGCCATGTCTGTGGGAAATTAAAGTTAATTGATATGACAAAGACTCAGTCTGGGAGTGGGTGGCACCAACCCTAGATTTGGAGTCCTGGACCATCCACAACTAGAGAAAGCTGGCTGAGCACTAAGCATGTGTGCACCCATTTCTCTCTGCTCTCAGATGGCTCAGTGGTTACGAGCACTTGTTGCTATTGCAGGGGACCTGGGTTCTACGCCCAGCACACATGTGGCAGCTTACAACCACCTGTAACTCCAGTTTCAGGGGACCGGAAACTTGCCTCTGGTCTCCATCACCACCAGGTACGCAGGCAGTACACTTATATAATTGTAGGCAAAACACTCATAACAAATAAAATAAAAATAAATCAGTTTTTTTTCTGTTCTTGACAATAGATGTGACTAGTTGCTTCAAGTTTTTTTGTCTTAATTTCATCTCAGTGATGGACCGTGGCCTGGAACTGTGAACTAAAATCAACCCCCTTTCCCCATAAATTGTTTTCTCGTTGAAGTATTTTATCACTGCAAGAGAGACGATACCAGGAATGGGGGCGGTGGTGAGAGGTGGCCCTGCCGGTGAAACAGAGGACATGGAATGTTATTGTTCAAAAACCGCATCTCAAAAGTTTGGCACTTTCTCTTGCAAACGCTTTGAACTAAGTCCAAATTAACTGCTGAGCCATCTCTCTAGTCCCAGAATTCACATTCTAAACACCGGGTATTGTAGTGAGAATTTCGTAATTTTGATTTCTTAAGAGACAAAAAAAAAAAAAAAAACCCACAGAAATGTTATGGGAACGCATTTTTTGTTTTAATCCCAGGTGTGGGGATATGGGGCTGATCACAGCAGCTGACTATGATTTGCCTCATGCTCTAGCAGGGGCATGGTGTGGCTTTCCCAGCTGCAGATAGCTTCTGTTGGTGTGTGGCATTTGGAATTCTGGGAACTTTTCAGAGGCTATATGCATGCTAGGCCCCTGAGAGACAGGGTGGCTATTATTGGCTGGTTGGTGGTTGGGTGATGTTGGTTACTATTTGTCAAGTAGTCCTGAGCAAAGGAATGAGAAGGAGAAATTAGATACCCTGGTGGCAAAGATCAAACTTGCCCCAAGGAATCCCTCGATGCCTGCCCTTAATCAGCCGGCAGTAGTCAAATGATAATTTCCTCCCTTCCACCCTGTCCTTTTTTAAATCTCCTATCTAGTGATAGGGGGTTAACAAGGGTAGAGAAGGGTGGAAGAGAGAAAAAGGAACCCACAAAATAGCAAATGCCAGCTACAATGCCTTATGTTTTAGATTCAAAACAGTGTTCTGGACACTGAGGAGATGGCTCAGTTAGTAAATTATTTGCCTTGTGAGCCTATAGGACCTGAGTTCAATCCACAGAGCACACATCGAAAAACATAGCCTGCCAGGCGGTGGTGGTGCATACCTTTAATCCCAGCACTCAGGAGGCAGAGGCTATAGGACCTGAGTTCAATCCACAGAACACACACACCAGAAAACATAGCCTGGTGTTAGGGTTGTTTCTTGTAATCCCAACACTGGGTAGGTAGAAACGGGACGATCCCAGGGGCTTGCTATAAGGCTAGCCTAGCCTGCTTAGTGAGCTCCAGGCCAGTGAAAGATGCCCTGTGTGCCACAAATTAGTGTTAAAAGTGTTCCTGGGGAGGTTGTCCTGTGGTTTCTACAAACACAGGCACATACAGGAACACACTTACACATACCCATATGCACACATATGTTAGAAAAAAAGTGATGAAAAGATGGTCTATCTTTTCTTCTTCTTCTTCTAGAAGAGCTGGGTTCAGTTCCCCACACCTATGCCCAATGGTTCACAACCACTGTAATTCCAGCTCCAGGGAATCCAACATCCTTTCCTTGCTACCACAAGTCCCTACACACCCTAACACAGACACACATAAAAGTATGCTTGACAAAAATATTTTTTAAAGTCTTAGGAAAAAAAAAAACCACACAAACAAAGAATATTCTGAACTTCTGGAGGGTAGAGTTTCCCTTTTCACTCCTTCTGTCTGGTCAGGAGGACACAAGCATCTAATTAATCTTAAACTTTTGCTAGGATTTCATTAGGATATTTAAAAAGTGAAGTTCTGGTCACCTGGTCATGCCAATGATCCCTCTGTAAGTTAAAAACAACAACAGCAGCAGCAACAACAACAAAACCTATTTGGTCTCTGAACCAAGAGAGGTTGCCAAGATTTTGCTATAGGAACAGTTGTTTTAAAATCAGGAGCAACAGGTTCTCTGTCAGGGCCTGTGGAAGGGAGGGCAGGGGAGAGAGTTTCCCCTTAGCTCATCCTCATTAGGGGAAGTAGCTCACTCTTCTCTGCCAATTCCAAGAGCTCGGCAGACCTTGCTGTGCATCTTCAGGAAGGATGATCATATATACATGAGTTTTATATGGAGCAGGTTTGGATGTGAATTCCCAACTTGCCCCACTCCCTGGGACTCTGTTGCTGTGCTAATCATGCAGCATAACCATCACAATCATATTTGCCTCCAGCAGCCGGTGTGACTGTGCGAGAGGACGTACGCAATTGGTCTAAAACAGTGTGAAAGTTGCAAAGGACGAGACACTCCGTAGGGCTACTGTGCTGAGACGAGAGCCTCCGCTTGGGACAGTCTGGGTGGTGATTTCCAAGGCAACTTGGAGGAAGATTTCAAATCCAATAGACCCTGATAAGAGGGCCTGAGTAGGCCTGGGAAACACATCGGCCTACAGGTGCTTCCCTGAGGCAGCCGTACTTGAGCCTCAGCCACACCTGGTTGAGTGGGGTTAGGACATCTCACACTTAGCTATTGAGATTCCATCCGAATTTGGCATGCGTTCTGTTTCTGATCTTGTTGTGGGGTTTTCCTTGGGGGTGACATGAACAGATGTCTACTCATCTCAGATGGGTACTGATGGAAAGTCCAAAAGAAATGGTTCCACCGTGAACTAGTGAATTTCACCAGTTATTTTGGACAGCAAGACTCAAGGACAGCTGCACCACCAAAACTCCCACCCACAAAAACCACATCCTTGGAGCTCCATGCCCTGCTTGTAGGCAGCTCCACCAAAGAGTTTTTCTCAGCCTTTGTTATTGCTTATATAACACTGGTGGCGTGTGGGTGTGTGTGGGTATGGGTGTGTGTGTGCTTCTAAAACATGTAAGTTTCAGAAGCTTCCTGGGATGAGTAAGTTTCCTTTACTTCTCCAACCTTCTTCCTTCCAGGAGGGAATGTCTCAATTCAAAAGGAAGTGCTGCACAAACAGACCTCTTTGTGAGATCAGAAGCAACTGGGGGTTAACCATTGCTATGGTGCCGTTGTGAAATATCTCCCACAGGCTTTGTGAGATGAGACTAAGCAACCTACGAGTTAGCAATTGCTATGGTTTGATTGCGAAATATCTCCCACGGGGCTTCTTGTGTCTGAGCACTTGGTTCTCCGATGCTCATTCGATTCTGAGAGGCCGTGGAACTCTGAAAATATGGAGTCTAGCTGGTTTGTCATAGGCCACCAGGGGCAGGCCTCAAAGGACATCCTATCTTTGGTTCCAATCTTGTTCTCTGATTCCTGGTTGGCTCCATTGAGAAACTAGCTCAAAATTCCCTCCACCACGGGCTGACCGACGCCAGCCACCGTGCTGTCCCTGCCACAGGGGACTGGACTATAGGGAACTGTGAACTAAAATGCACTTCTTATTTGTTATACAGCATTTCGTCAGAACAGTGTGAAAAGTCGCTAATACAGCAATGTGTGGCGTACCAGCTGCCTATGTCTATTATAATCCAATCATGCTGGCCAGCTGCTGTCTGCTCTCTTGGGGTTTATCCGTGGATGAGTGGTGAGGAGAGAAGGGAGGTGGAAGAAGCCAGGCCTAGAAGGTTAGCTGCCACAGAGGCGGTGAGAATGCTCAGAGGACCCGCACTAGTACTACCACTTAAATAGGATTGTCTCCTGGAATTTAACTCTCTGAGTCACAGGTAAATGGTATTAAGAGGGTGGAAAATTGGTGGCGCTTTGGAAAGTGCTTATGTTAAGATGGGGGCATTAGGGTGGAGCTGTGAAGATTGAACCCCCCTTCCCCCCGTGGCTTTGTAAGAAGAGGGCCAGACCGTCACACACATGCTTGATGACTCTCATGAACTGTGTCAGGACTGCTCCATCTGAAAGTAAGTGGGTGTCAGTTCTGTGGCCTTAAATTTTCCAAACCTGGGCAAAATAAGCCTCTTTAGAAAGTTAGCTGTTTTGGGTATTTCTTGACAGTAATGAAGAGATGACTGTTAAAAACTGTGTGTAGAGATTCCATTGTGAGGGGAAAAAGGGTTCACTGAACTGGGTGGGGGTCGGGGTTGGGGGTTGGTGGAGAGGGGAAAGAATCTACCAGGTAGAACTGAGAAAGTAGATAAATATGGAAGGAGACTGGAGGTAAGGAGCAGAAGAGAGTCTGGATAGGACGCAGGTAAGAGCAGCTGGTTGGGGTGGGTAAAAAGGATGGAGAGGGAGGCTCTGGGTCACTCTGCCTTTGATGTACATGTCTCTTGGATTAGTAAGGCTTATGTCACAGTTGCCTGAGATACCTGACCTTAGCTCAGTCCCTAAGATGGCTCAATTAGAGCCAAATATAATGTCACACACCTATAATGCACTTGGGGGGGTAGAACCCAACCTGGGTTAGATAGTGAGACTCTTTAAAACAAACAAACAAACAAACAACAATAACAACAACAACAGCAACAAAAACCCAACGTCTGGAAATAGAGTGCAGTGGTAGATCAATTGCAAGGTTCTGGGTTTGATCCGAAGTATCTAGGTAATTAATTGAAACATTTAAAAAAGGGAAGATCAAGTTGCCACCAGCAGACTCCACCTTCTTCTAAGACCCTTTTTCAACATCCTCCGAAAAAGCCAGGGACTAAGTATTAAAGACACGAGCCCACAACAGACATTTTATATCAACGTGGAAACTTGAGGTCTCTGAGTTCAAGGCCAACCCAAGACACCTACGAAACTCCCAATTGCGAAAAACAACAACAAACAAAACAAAACGAAAGCAGTAGGTCTTGATTCTGAAGTACAAGGAAGAAAACGCTGTAAAGTTTAATTGTTACTCATCTTGCAAATAGCTTTTAAAGCTGCAAAACAGCAGACTCTACCGTCAAGTCTACGTATAGGGCACACTGCAGGTATGATAAAGTGTGTTATAGCCAGCTTATAATGTACGAGCCAAATAGTTCAGTCTTTTGGCCAAGTGGGAAACTGTTGAACGCGGAACAAGCTCAGCCCTGACACTGCTGTTGTTCTCCGTTTGGAACATGTGTCCTCCATCAGAGTCGTCAGTGGGATGGGAGTTGGTCCTTGACCTTATCACCCAACGTTCTGAGAACATTAGCGGTCTAGATGCTCAGGCTGGAGAGGACCCAAGGGTAGGAGTTCCCCTTGGAAACACGCTTGCATTTGGAAGTAATTATATAGAGGTCATGCATACACACAGACTCTCTACCAAACCACAGGGAGTCAAGATGGCCAGAGGAAAAATTGGCTTAATAACGGTGCACCACCAGGGCTGGGGGAGTCGTGGCTCAGTTGGGAGAGTGCTTGCTTAGGGCATGATGAAGACCTGGGTCCCACTCTAAGAGCTGTACACACACTATACACACTGACGCACTCCTGTAAGCTCGGCGCTCGGGTGATAGAGGGAAGAGCATCGGAGGTTCGAGGTCAGCCTCAGCTACGTAGAGTTTGAAGCAAGCTTGGGATACACGATACATGGTCTCAAAGCAAATGAAAGGTAAATGTGCAAACAGAAAAAGAACTTTTTTTTTTAAAAAAAAAAAAAGGCAATCGTCGTGTCACCTCTCGTCCACACACGTGACAGAGACAACTTAGAAGAGAAAGATTCATTTTGGCTCGTGATCCAGAGTGTTCAATCTAATATGGAGGGAAGCATGATTGTGGAGTGGCTTTCAGTAGTGGAAACTTGTGGTAGCTGGCACATCGTGGCAGCAGACAGGAAGAAGCAGAGAGACCAGGCTGGAAGTGGGGCTTGCTTATCTATAAACCTCAAAAGCACTCCTACACCCACCTCTGCCAGCCATGCCCACCCCCACCCCCCACCACTAGATGTCCACAGCTGCCTGCTGGGAACCAATGTTTGCAACATATGATGCTCTGGGAGACACCGGGAGACATCCATTCTTCCTCTCTCAGCCTCTCTCAAGTGCTAGGCTTACAGGCAAATGAGTCCTTTAGTATATCAGTGCTTAACTTAAACTCGCGTATGTACACGTCGTGTACATGTGTGAGTGTTTGCGTGGGTGCAGAAGCCAGAGGTCAAACTCAGGCCTCTGTAGGTCTCTGCCTTGGTTTTTTGGAGATGGTTGTTTCTCACTGGCCTTTACTCATCCACTCATCTAGGCTGGGTGCTGAAGAAGCCCCAGAAATCCCCCCGCGTCTACCTCCCCAGTGCTGCAATTATAAATACTCACCACGACTCCTGTCCATGTTTCTTTAGTTTTAACATGGTTCCCGAAGATTAAACTCAGCTTTTCATGCTTGCTTGCAGAGTCTCTGAGTTGTCTCTCCAGGCCTCGTATATTCATTTATCTGAGATGGGTGAATGTGGGAGCGTATATGCATGTTCTTGTGTGTAGATGTGGGCATGTGCGTGCCAGAGCATGTGTGTGGAGGACAGAGGACAAAAGTAAGTAGTCAGTTCATGCCCTCCCATCTTGTTGGAGGCAGGGTCTTCTGCTGTTTGCTGCTGTATAGGTCGGGCTAACTGGTCCATGAGTTTCCAGGGAGTCGCCTGTCTCAGCTTCCCACCTCCTGGTAGGGGACACTGGGATTACAGATGTTTATCCATCTGTGCTCTGGGCATCAGACAAGTTCTCAGGCTTGCACAGCAAGGACTATCAGTTGAACTATCTCTTCAGCCCTAATTTTACATCTCCTTACCATATAATCTTATGTAGGTAGGGCTTTGGAACCTGTGGGATAGCAGAGTAATTTTTTTTTCACTTCAAAATAATGAAATTGCACAGTCTACCATTTGTTCATATATTGATTGAGCATCTTACAGGAGACATTGAAGATGACTCCCATTCATTGTCTTTACATTTTGGCGGGGAGATTTTTTTCCCTTCGGAGCTTTGGTATCAAAATAAAAGGGAAAGATAATACACTTAGGGGAGCAGAGGCTGAGGTCATGAAATGAGCGCAATGTCCTGAGAGCGAGACAGGTAGGTCAGGCTATCACAGGGAGAACCTAGCAAATGTTACAAAGATCACAGTTCCCTGAGTGTCACTGGAGGGTTGAACGCAGGAAAACTGGAAGGGACAGTAGCTGCCTGTTGTTCCTAGTATTGTGTGTGTGTGAAGGGTGTTGTGTGGGCAGGGAGGCTGTACTTAATCCCCAGGAAGCTCATCTTGTTTCCACATATTTGTATGTGGTCCTCTCTCGTTTACTTTCTCTGTTGTCCTCCCTGGCATGAGCTCAGATTTCTGGACTGGCTACAGCTGATACCTCATGGAAGAAATTCAATAGTCGGTAAGTGCTCAATAAATGTCAGGTGTTTTTATTATCAAGATAACAGGCTGCCATATTTCTGCACCGTTATAGCTCTGGAATCTGTGTGTTTCTTAGAGACCCGGCACAGAAGCCTTATAGGTAAAGGTAGGTTGTACCACAGTGTATTAAGTCTTATGGTGTGTGTGTGTGTGTGTGTGTGTGTGTGTGTGTGTGTGTATGTGTGCGCGCGCGCGCGCTTATGGTGTGTGCATATGGAGGCTAGAGGTTGATGTAAGTGCCTTCTATCGGTCTTCACCTTGCTTTTTGAGGTGAAATCTCTCTGAACTGGAGCTTGCCGTTTTGGCTAGATGGGCTGGCCAAGGGAGCTCTCGATATCTGCTGGAGTTACAGCTGGCTTTTTCTGTGGATTCTGTACATCCAAGCCCGGTGCCTTTGCTTACACAGCAAGGAGTTCACACAGTGAGCTGGCTCCCAGACCTTTTCACCTTAAGTTTTGAGACAGAGTTAATCACTGACTTACAGGTTCACTGATTCAGCTAGACCGGCTGCTCGGCAAGCCCCAGGGATCCACCTGTATCCATCTCCCCGGTGCTGGATTACAAATGGGCACCGCCACACCTGGATCTTTATGCGGTTTCTCAGGGTGGAGCTCAGATCTTCATTCCTACACAGCGAGCATTTTGCCAGCTGTGCAATTTCCTCAGCCCCGAAATTAAACCTTTAAAGCTAACATCCTTTTTGAAATCTCACGGTGAGGCATCTGACAAGAAAATTTGCCTTGAAAAAGCTATGGTTTCCACCTTGCTGGGTCTAGTATGAGCAGTTCCCAGGTGGGAATGAACCAGCCTCCCATGATGCCACATTCCTCTAGGGATCAAGCCAAGTTCTGCTGCTGTGCATTCCCGAGCAGAACAGAATGCAGACCCATCTTCCTGAGCCCCCTTCAGGACAGAATGGGTTCAGGGACCAGCAAGGGAATGTGGAACCTTTGCCTAGAAAGACATCCCTTCCCTGCTGATGTGTCTGGAATTGCAGCTGCCTCCCAAACACACCAGGGCCATGGGATGCAAACCATAATGCTCACTCTTTGAAATGTCAGACCTTTAAGTTTAAAAACAGACTTTAAAAGACCTGAGGACCTGGCGGTTATTCAGCGATCCCTGTTCAGAATGAAAGTGGATGGGGTTTGCTGTGTGACATGCAGATGGCGTGACTGGAAACAGTCTCGTCACTATGGTATTCAAGCACCCCCTCTGTCTGGTCCCCACCCCCTTAGTAAGTTATTGTTTGCCATTTAGAGGCTATACCACAGCATTGTGGTGAGGCTTCAAGTCGTTTTTAAAGTTTTTTTTTCTTTGTTCTTCGTTTATATATATATGTAATAAAGTATGAGCCTGTCCAGCCCCGTTCCCTCCTACTCTTGCATACTCAACATGTACTCTCCTCCCATCTTCATGTTTTTTTTTTTTTTTCCTAATAACCTGATAAGGTCCAGTTGGTGGTGCTCACATATGAATGTCTCATCCCCTGGAGCGTGGGAATCCTACCAGGGACCAAGGCTGTCCATGCAATCACCGTGGCTTGTTTGATCTTGTGCAGATAACCAAAACTGCTCTGAGTTCACAATGTTATAGCCATATCATGTGCAGAAGACAGAATGTCCTCTGGGCTCTAACATTTTTTTCACCTTAGAGAGATAGTTAAATCAGCTTTTCTTCTTCTTCTTCTTCTTCTTCTTCTTCTTCTTCTTCTTCTTCTTCTTCTTCTTCTTCTTCTTCTTCTTCTCTTCTCTCTCTCTCTCTCTCTCTCTCTCTCTCTCTCTCTCTCTGTGTGCGTGTGCGTGTGCAAACATATAAATGTGGAGGCCAGAAGACACTTTGACCATCATTCCCCAGATCCATCCACACTGGTTTTTGTTTGTTTTTGTTTTTTCGGCGGTGGGGGGTGGGGGGTGGGGGGTGGGGGGGCAAGACAGGGTTTCCCTGTGTAGCCTTGGCTGTCCTAGACTCGCCTTGTAGACCAAGCTGGCCTCAAACTCACACCTCTGTCAAGTTCTCCCTGGAAAGGAACAGAGTGGCACTGTCTCCTCTAACAGCTACTGTGTTATTCGATGACCTGCTTCTGCCTTGGCAGCACCTTCTGTCACACCCTTCATCCAAGCTGCATGGTTCCTTCATGAGCCTTTCCATCCCACGAACATTTCAGCAAAGCACAGGAAAGACTGGGCAAGCTTCCTTAACTCCAGGATGCCCTTCCCCTAAGCCCTTCAAATCCCCCCGGGTCTTCACGTTTGTCCTGACTATCCTTGGAGCAAAGCAACAGCCATTTTGGGGAGTTCAGCCAAGGCCCCCCCTCTTATAAAAGGTCATCTCAGCTGGGTGTGTTGATTGCTTACACTGCTTCGTGGAGTGTTGGAGGGGTGTGAGACCCTTACCTGAGTATCCAACTGCTCCTACCACCTGTTGTACGCAACTCTCCCTAAACTGAATGTAGCCTGGAGGAAAGGCTGGAGTATATATACCAGGGAAGAGGAGGGGAGAGATGTTCCTTCTGGGTAAAGGCACCCTCACCCCTGTAAGTAACCCCTCACTGAGCCATGCTCTGTAAGGAAGCCCAATACAACCATTGGTTCCTACTGTGAATTTTGGTGGAATCAGACCTCCATTTGTTGTCAAGACCTTGAGGGAAAGGATAGACAATGTTTATATGTCTTCCTGGGAAGGGATTTTTGGCAACATCACCATAAGTTGTCTAATCAGAGGCACGGGGATGAGACGTGGGCGAGCTCGGGACACAGGGAGGGAGTGTGTGTTCCTGAGCAGCTGGAAGGAGCTGGAGCTTCAGGGAGAAGCTGGTGAGTGGGCTGTTTTCATTTCCCAGGAAAAAGCCCTCACACCTGTCCATCCTCACAACCTCTTTCCTGGGCTCCATTCCGGGTCCACCAGGTGATGGCGCCCCCACATGGTGGTTCCTGACTCGCCATTTGGGTTTTCAGAAATTCGATTTTGGAAAATGTATCTTGCTTTCATTCCTTTGAGCTCATGTCTTTGAAGGCGGTGTTTAGAAAGAGGCTGTGTGGGCTCCAGGCCAGAAGGCAACATCCCTGAGCTGAAGGGAGTTAGCTTAGCCACTGTAAGCCCCACAGTGGGTTTGGCGCCATGGGGTTGACTGGTGAATGTCCTGCTCTGTTCTGCTCCTGTCCTTAAAGCTTGTGGCATCACATCTGAATTGCTCACCCCTGTGCTGTCTGCTGGTCCCCACATTCCTGCCTCCGGGAAACCACACATGTTCTCCTCTTCCCTATCTGTGTGTGTGTGTGTGTGTGTGTGTGTGTGTGTGAACATAAAAGAGGCCACAGTCCCATAGTACATTGTGGAGATCAGAAGCCGTTTTCTCCTTCTACCACATGGTCTTTGGGAATTGAACGCAAGCCATAGGGTTTTGTAGCAAGTGCCTTTACTCACTGAGCCATCTCCTGCCCGCCTCCATCATTTTCCTTTTCTGGACAAAGTCTTTCAGCTCCTCTGGAACTTGCTGAGTAGGCAAGGCTGGCCAGCAAGCCCCAGGGATCGGCTTGTCTCTGCTTGCCTGGTGTAGCACCACACCCGGCACTTCTGTATGGTTTCTGGTGTTCAGACTCAGAACAAGCACGTTACGGATTAAGCCTCTCTCATCCCAGGATGAAGTACTTGTTAAAGGCTCTCTGCTGCAAGGACTTTTTATCAGCAGCAGAAGAAATGCTTCAATTCTCAAGGAAGGACCAGAAAAACAAAAACAAAAACAACAAAAAACACAAAAACAAAAACAGCATCTATGACAGTCAGAGGAAACTTCCCCCAAGTAGTCAGCCAGCGCTAAGAATTGAATGTCTACTACGAGCTCATGTTTAAAATGTTTGACCCAAGCCTGATGGTCCCGTTTTTAGAAGGATGCAGAAACTTTAAGAAGTGGAAGCCAGGGGGAGGGAATGAGTCACTGTGCTGCCCCATGACTCATGTTGCATACACATACAAAGACACCCAAATAGCGTATAGAAATAATTTTTTAAGCAATTGAAGGTAGTGGGCAGATGGCTTAGCTGTTAAAACATATGCTCGGCTCCCAGCCCCTTTGTATGGCAGCTAGCTAATGACTGCCTGACTGTGAGTCCAACTCTTGAAGATCTATTTTGTAGGAATACAACACCCTTTTCTGGCCTACTTTGGTATTGCGCGCGCGCACGCGCGCGCACACACACACACACACACACACACACACACACACACACACACTTAGAAATAATAAAATAAGGGAAGTCTGGGCTCAGTGCCCTGGAGGTAGAGGTGACCCGATATTGAGGGCTGGTGTGGCGTGGTGGGAGCCCCTTGTGATACTCAGCCACATGCCTATTTTCAGTCCTCAGGGCCTCAGCCACCATGGGCTGCCAGTTTGGGGACCTGACACGGATGCAGCATGCGATCTCCTATAGCTTGTCACTCTTCAGCAAAGGTATCCCCAATGTGCTATGCCTCACTCACGAGTGTATTCTGCACAGGGCGCCACCGTTTGTAGTCTTCTATCTGATCTACACACGGTGGAGCCAGAAGTTTGAGCAGTCCAAAAGGAAGAATCCAGCCGTGTATGCAAATGGCGAGTGAGCAGCACACATCTGGATGACAGTCTCCTGCCTTAGAAAGACCGTTCGCTGGGAGAGGACTGTAGTGTCTTGAAGATAAAAAACTACTTATGGGCTTTCAAAAAAACTTTAAAAACTATACCATGATACTTAGGCGTTTTCAGCTCATTTCAGCCCATATCTGGTCATTTAGGCAATATAATAATCTCTGCAGTTCAGGCTGTGGTGTCTGAGATACCAAAATACTTGATCCCCTTCTGCCTCGTCTTAACTTGCCCATCACTAAGGGTAACACTAGTACCTGATTTCTTGTGGCCATTGTGAAGTTCCAAGTCACGTGTAACACTCTTGGCATGGCATCTGACTTGCAGCACGCTTCTATGGGCATAAGCTTGTGTGTGTGGGGTCATCAGACTTAACTTCATGTTGTTTTAGAATATTCTGGTCCCTGAGGGAATTGCCTCCCTCAGATTGGCCTGTAGGCAAGTCTGTGGGGGCACTTTGTTGATTAATGGCTGATGTGAGAAGACCAAGCCCACTGTGAGCAATGCCACCATGGGCAGTTGGGCTTGGAAGGTATAAGAAAGCATACTATGAGAAAATTATGTGGAGCAAGCCAGAAAGCAGCACCCCTCCATAGCCTCTGCGTCAGTTCCTGCCTCCAGGTTCCTGCCCTGCCTGAGTTCCTGTCCTGACTTCCCTCAGTGATGGAATGTGACCTGAGAGTTGTAAGCTGAAATAAATCATTTACCCCAAGTTGATTTTGGTCAATGGGCTTTATCACAGCCAAAGAAACCCTGACTAAGACACTCGAGTTCACCCCAGGGTGGACTGTAACCTGTAAGCCAAATAAATAACACTTTCTCACGGAAGTTGCTTTTGCTCAGTGTTTTATCACAGCAGTAGGAAAATAGAAAGAGGATTCCTAACACCAACCTCAGGCTTCTACATGCCTATGACACATGTGTGCCTACATTCAAGCAATCATATGCACATGTACACCACAGGTGGATGCATAACCCCCATGACATAAGCAAGAAAACATTCTGGCTGTCCAGTTCCTTCCTCTTTGTGTGTGTGTGTGTGTGTGTGTGTGTGTGTGTGTGTGAAGGTGAAGGTCAAAGGAAAACTTTAGGTTCTGTTCTTCAGGCACCATCTGTCTTGGTTTCTGAGGCAGGGCCTCTTACTGGCCTGAGGCTTACCAAGTGAAGCTAACTTGGCCAGGGATCCCCAAGTTTTGCTCCCCATCCTCATCCTCAGGGTGGGCACTACTGAAACATTTTTGTTACATTGCTTCAAGAGATTGAACCCAAGTCCTCATGCCTGAACAACAGCAGTAGCAGCAGCAGCAGCAGCAGCAGCAGCAGCAGCAGCAGCAGCATACACACATGCACGCAGGCACACATGCACACTTTATAACTAGCATCCAGCTCTCTCACCTGCCTTGCTCTTACTGACAGGAGGGAAATTGAACTCTCTCGCTTCCTAGAAGGAACCATCTCTTCCTGCCAGCGACTGATTCAGCTGACAGCCTTCTCTCCAGTTCAGGCTTCCAATCCTATCCAAACTGGCAAGTCCAGCACTTGGGGAATAATCATTTTATCACCCAGCTGCTATTGTAAACAGGGAGGCCTCGGTGCTGGAGGGGGGGGGGCAGTCTTTACAACAGCTCCATCTAAATGCAAATCCAGATCCCCCACCAGACAGGGAGGTGAAAGCTTTCCTATTAGCAGGCAGGAGATAGGAGAGTTAATTTAATGCTAAAACATTCCCAAGCAAGGAGAGCAATTTCCCCTGTTGAGTGGTGGCCTCATTTTCTCTCCATGACCACTGTGCCCATAATATGATAATTTTTACCTTTTTAAACTTTGCTGAAGGAAAAAGGACAGTCATCTATCTTTGGAAATGGTTCCTTGTGCATTCATTTTTATCTACAAAAATTCAGATATTTGTCTACTTGCTGAATGAATGGCCTGGAAAAAGCCAAAAGATGATGACTGCTATGCTGTGCTGTGTTAGGTTCAACACCAGTGCTTGACTCCGTGAGCTCCTACAGGCAGACTTGCTGTGTGGCAGTGTGTGCCCTGCCAGAGCAGCTGGCTCTTTTCCTCCGTGTAACTCTCTTGTTCTCTCTCCTGGAATTGAGAAGATTATGTAAGGACGGCCACATTCTTGTGTATAGTGTTTAGTTATGGCTTGAATGTATAAGTGTCCCCCACAGGCTCATGTCTGTGAATGCGTACTCAGTCCCCAACTGGTAGAACTATTTTGGGAGGTTGTGGAAACTTAGGATGACAAGCCTCAGTAGAGAAAGTGGGTCAGGGCAGGGCTGGGGTTGGGGTTCACGGTGGGGATGGGTGTGGGTGGGCCTTGGAACATTGTGGCCTGGCCTCTGTTGCATCTTCTGAGGTGTGAGGACAAAGTGACCAGCCACCTCAAGCTCCAGCTGGAAGGCCTTTCCCATCACGAAGGATGGCACCCTTAAACCCTTCCCTAAGTCCTTTTGACAGGTGTACATTTTGACTAATACACATGGGGAACTTCTCCCACAGGAAGAGAGTCATCATGGGGTGAGGATGGGCTTGGGGTTTCTGGTTTGGGGTTCAAGGGGGACACTGAAGCAGATTGTCCTTTGGGGAGAAGGGACATATTAAATGAGTTATTAATGTCACAGCCAGACAGTAGTACAGTGAGCCCTCTGAGGTGTGTTCAGGCTTGGGATGCAGAGTGGAAGGTGGTTCCTTCTTACAGACCTCAGTGGGAGGGGAAGGTTTCCAGTCCCACAGCTGATGATGAGCTGCTTGCTGTCAGGCTGCCTCTGAGTGCCAGGTGGCAGGAGAGAGAGGGGGAGAGGGCCTCTTGTTTTGAGGAAGGGAGGAAGGAATCTTGTTAAAGTGTGATTCAGAAGAAGTGGGTGAAGTGGAGGGAGCGACGCGTGTAGTTAAGGCACACTTAGGGGTGGGGTGGGGTGTCATATGTAGCTCTTTGATGTTACAGAGCCTGATAGCCTGGGCCTGCAAAGATCTGTAGGGAAATGAGGGTTATGGTACCTGCTGTTCTCCTGGAATCTGGGCACCTGGGAGTCTGTTGCGGGTTAGATATGAACAGACAGATGCTCAGTAGGGAGGTGACTATTTCCCTTAGGGAAGCTACAACTATTACTACTACTACTACTATTGTTGCTGGGCCTGGCTTAATTAGAGGCCAGCTCAAAACCTGACTATATCACCATGGTCCACTTCCAGCCTCAGCTTTCTGTCTGTGCTTCTTGATGTAACAAGTTGTAAGAGGCCATGTGGCCAGCTCCAGGCGCCACAGATGACGATCCCCAGCTGCCATGCATCTCCAAACCCAGTGGACTGCTTCTCCTTCAAGCATAAGCCTGCCTCCTTTAAGTGGCTTCTGCCAGGCATTTGTGCCAAGTAGATATTAAAGAAACTAATTCAGTGGGCAGGGAAGCACTTAAATGGATCCATGGGGCTGGTGGGATGGCTCAGTGGCCAAGAGTGCTTGTTGTGCAAGCTCGAGGCCAGCCCTGAGTTCTAATCCCGAGTAAGCATGACGGAGCTGGCCTGTACCCATAGCTCTGTTGGGGGCAGAGACAGGAGCACTGTTGCAGTTTGCTGGCTGCCAAGTTAGCTTCAGGTCCAGTGAAAATAAGGCAGGGAGGGGAAAAACCAGGATACTCGATGCCTTCTTCTGGTTGTCGCATGCCTGCCCACTCACATAAACACACACACACACACACACACGCACACACACACACACACACACACACACACACACACACACACATTCAAGGCCAATACCAGCTAGCTGATACTTGGTGGAGAAAATTGGTCTGCTTCCTAAGCATCTGCTTCTTAAGATTGCTTGTTCCCACAGCACTCAGCACCCTTGAGATACCTTAGTGGGTTACTGGCATTACAGTAGATCAAGTCCTGTGGCTAGAGAGAAGAAGAGGGGGAGGGGCAAGTGCCTTCTAAACCCACAAAGCTGTCCTTGCGTTATAGTCCACCGCAGCCTGAAGAGGAGGCTGTTTTCACTTCCATCTAAAGTGAGGCGCCTGACTTCCGTGAGTGTACTATCCAAGACTGTACAGCCAATAGGAAGTGACAGTTGATTCTCATTTTTGGTGAATTCTGTGCTTGTGGGTTTCGTCCCTATAAATTATTCATAAAGCTCAGAATCAGTGCTCTTGACCTTCTTGTAGTAGTCTGAACAATGCACAGAACTGCAAAAAAAAAAAAAAAAAAAAAAAAAAAAAAAAAAATTAGAGTTGCAACACAGATTACACACACACACACACACTTTTTTTTGGCAGTACTGGTGACTGAACCTGGAGCCCTGTGCATATTAAGCAAGGGCTCTACTACTGAGCCATTCTCAAGCTCTTCAAGGTGGCTACTATTATTGCGTCAAAGTAAAATTGAGAAATGTGCAAACCTATTCTTTAACCCAACTCACCATGTGATCTGGTGGGGAGGGAGGGGCAGATTCCAGTGGGAGCATCAGCCAGATTCAGGAGAAAAGAGTCTAGAATTCCCCTTTAGCTTATGAAGCCGGTTCTGCAAATCTCAGGCTGTCTAGGCCAGTTCTTCAGTTAATGTCTAAGTTTAGATTCTGTCAAAATGTGTCAAAATAATCAAAAAGGACGCCACTGAATCCTGGTCGACTGTGATTGATGGCTGGTTTTTTTTTGTTGTTGTTGTTGTTGTTTTGTTTTGTTTTTCTGGAGACATAGCCAGAACTGGTGAGAATCAGAGAGGATACTAAGTCACAGAGATGGGAATGACAGGAGTTTAATAAGACAGAAATGTAATTGTTTTAGTCAGTGCACTGGGTGCTACACTGATATCTTAGTAGCATAAGAAGAATCTCTTCACTAGGCAGAACTGGTGTCATGACTTTGCTCACCGCTGTGACAAAGTAGCTGACGAAAGCAACTCCAGGCAGAAACCGTTGGCTTTGGCTCACAGTCTGAAGGTACACAGTCCATCATGGCGGGGAAGGCATAGAGTGTGAGGCGGCTCCTCACATAGCATCCGCAGTCAGGAAGCAGAGAAAGGTGGATACTGGTGCTCTGTCTCCTTTCTACACAGTTCAGGCCCCTGCCAGGAGGATGGTGCTGTCCACATTTAAAGTGGGTCTTCCCACCCTGATTAACCCACAGATGTGTCCCCTATATGATTTTAAACCCTGTGATGGCCAGTGTTGGTTGCCTGAGAGACATACTTTTGGGTATGCCTGTGGCTGGGCCGGGGGCTGGGGGGGGGCAGGAATCATCTAGATTAGGTTAATTGAGGTGAGAAGACCCATCCTAAATGTGGGTAACTCCATCCCGTAGACTGGGGTCCTGGACTGAATAAAACCGAGAAACCAAACTAAGCAGCAGTAGTCATCTCTCTCCTTGGCTCTGTACAAGTCCTTCCACATTCCTTTTTCTTTTTTTCTTTTTTGTTTTTTGTTTTTTGTTTTTGGAGGCAAGGTTTCTCTGTGTAGCTTTGGCTGTTCTGGACTCGCTTTGGAGAGCAGGCTGGCCTTGAACTCTCAGAATTCCACCTGCCTCTATCTCCCTAAGTGTTGGGATTACAGGCAAAACCTACCTCACCTGGCTCCTTCCCCTGCCATGAAGGATTATACCCTCACACTGTGAGCCCAAATAACCCTTCCTTCCTTAAATTGCTTTTGCTAGGCATTTATTTGGTGAGAGCATCAAGAAAAATAATTAATAACTCTTTCCCTCCCCCGCACCCCCCCCTGCAATGATCTAAAGCCCCTCCCACTACAATCCACCTTTTAACAGGTCCAGTTCCTCCAATGTCGCTGTAGAGCCAAGCCGGCGACCAACCCTTTCACACATTCCAAGGCTGTTGTCAGCCATCCCTACTTATTTTAAAGTGTTCTGTACTATCTGCAGAGAAAGTGCCTGTTATTTCTTTTAAGAACTGGGTGTCACAGGAGCTTCCTCTAGAGGTGCTGGGAAGGCGCCTGACCCCTCTATTTTCAATCCCACTTTCCTTAAAAGGGATTACTCACTGATCAAAGCAGGAAATGGAATTTGAAATGCCATTGATTCTTTGTGGCATAGCCCTTTCTCCCTGTTTCCATTTTTTCCCCTTTCTTTCTTTCCACTCCTTTGTGTCCCGGGTGAGGGGGGATACCCCAGGGAGTTAGGATTTGGCTAGTTTTGCTGAGGATGGAGCAGTGAGAAATTAAAGAGCTAAAAGACAGACTTGAACAATGCACATGGCTTACAGTCATTGCTCGCTTTTGGATGTCCTTGTTCCAATTAATAACATTGTCTCCAGCCTTGAGGTAAAATTTTAAAGTGGGTAATAAGATCCCTCAAATCCCACTGTTTTGAAAGAATCTTTATTGTCTAATTCCCTCTCTCGCTTTTCAAAAATGCTTTCAAGGGGTTTCAAATCCAGAGTTCTAGAAACTCAACACTCCCTCCCTTCAGCCTGGGAAATAAATCAAAATAATTGATTCTCCAGAGTCCTTAATTGGTCAGGAATACTAAACGGGTCCTCAAAAGATTGAGACCCATTTGTTAAATAATTTTTAGGATGAAAAGAGCTGGAGGTTGAGTTAAGACTTGAGTCAGGTAGGGGAAAAAAAACATGCCAGCATTATCTGCGTGTGTCTACAGTGGACATTTTAAAAACACCCTGGGCATGTTGGTAGATTACTGTTTGATGTTCCCCATGTATTTAACCTGGACAGTGGGCAGGTTATTTCATGATCTGGCTTTTGTTCTCGCATTTCTGTTGGATTCCACCTTGTATTACATGCTAGTTCTCTATAAAGTTCAAGGGCTGGCATTGCATGTGATGGCTGGAAAGCCTTTCATTCATCCTGGAGAAGAACTGGCTTTATGAAGAATGGGAAATGAATGTCTACATCATGTTTTATTGCTTGTGTGAGACAGGGTCTGGCCTTAAACTTCCTCGGTATGCAAAGATGACCTTGGACTCTGATCCTCCTTCCTCCACCTCCCCAGTGTTGGTTGGTTGGGCTTACAGATGTGTTGCCATTACAGGTATTTGCCACTATACCCAGTTTGAGATTAAACCCAGAGTTTGATTCAATGCTAAGAAGCGCTCTACCAACTGAGCCACATCTGCAGCACACACATTCATTAAGTCTAAACAGTGTAATGGATTCGAGGAGAAACCGTATCTATGTTTGTGCTCATATTCATCATTATGAAACCCCAATATTACAGGGTTGATACACATGTAAATAGTCAAATATGGAGACTTTGGATTTCTAATATAAAAAGAAAAATCTGGTAATAGTCTGTTACCTCAGCTATTCAGGAGGCTTGGGGTGGGGAAACTACAAGTTTCAAAGCTCCTTGAGTAACTTGAGGAGACCCTGTTGAAAAAGAAAGAGTAAAGAGAAGGGTAGAGTATGGTTCAGTGGTAAAGCGCCTCCTAGAATCCATCAGTCAGGGTCTAGGGCATGGCTCAGGGGCAGAGCATGGTGTCTACTTAGAATTTTCCAGCAAGGTCCTGGGGGGTTGGTGGCAGTGGCAGCGGCATGGATTGGGGTAGAATGCTATCCTGGCTAGTTTTATGTTAACTTGACGTAAGCTAGAGTCATCTGGAAGAGGGAAATCTTAATTGGAAAAAAAAAAATGCCTCCGTTAGATCCAGCTGTAGGGCATTTTCTTAATAGATGATTGATGTGGGAGGAGCCAGTTCATTGTGGGTGGTGCCATCCTTGGGCTGGCAGTCCTGGGTTCTATAAGAAAGTAGGCTGAGCAAGCCACGAGGAAGAAGACAGTAAGGAGCACCCCTCCATGGCCTCTGCATCCGCTCCTGTCTCTACATTCATGCCTTATTCTACTTCCTGCCATGGCTTCCTTCAGTGATGGACTGCAATGTGGACATGTAAGCCAAATAAACCTTTCCTTCCCCACCTTGCTTTTTGACCCTGGTGGTATTTTATCGTGGTGATAGAAACCCAAACTAAGACAAATGCCTTCCTAGAATCACCCAGTGAGGAGCTCTGGCATGGCTCAGTGCTAGAGCACTTGCCTAGCATGTTTACAGCCCCGGGTTAAAAACTCACTTTTATAATCTGTAAAGAAAGAAATAGCCAGGCATGGTGGTACTCCCAGCACTTAGGAGGCAGAGGCAGATCTCTGTAGGTTTGAGAGCCTGGTCTACATAGCAAGTTCCAGGACAGCGAGGGCTATGTAGAGAGACTGCCTCAAGAACCAAAACAACAAATAAATAAAAAGCAAAGAGCCAAAAACAAAACAAAACAAACAAACAAAAAACAAAAAAACAAAACAAAACAGGAAAGAAAGGAAGACAAGGAAGCAGGCAGGGCTGCGGGCAGGGCTGTGGGCAGGGAGGCAGGTGAGGAGGCAGGTAAGTACATGCAATGGGGCAGTGCTTTCACTTAGCCAGCTAATACAACATGGAGTGAACTGCAGAGCATATATCGTTGGCTGCCCACCTGAGACTATCCTTTCTAGTGGATTTGATCATGCTCCCTCCCATCACGCACGTGCTGCTCGCCTACCCTCTTTTGCTGGTGAGTGATGTGGACATGGGTTTGTGCCACAATGCTGCTGCCCATCGAGATTAAGAAAATCCCAACAGAGGCCTCTGGGAAATGGCCCCTTGCTCTTCTGGGCAGCCCCACCTGGGAGAGGGAGCACTACTCTGTCCTGATTGGTAGCCTAGGTGCATGTTTTATTTGTACCTACAACACTTAGTAGCCACACAGGGAGAAGATGGTGGGGCAAAGAGATGGAAAATCATCTTTCCCCGATAGTTTGGAAGAGCTGGATATACACTGTAGAATTCACTTATCTTGAGAGTTTCTGTTTCGTGCCATAAGGTGGCCTGTTGCTTGTTGACTGAAATGCTGGCTTCTGTAACAGCCCTAGGCGAGACTATCCTGGTAGATGACTTAAAGAAACGTAAGAGACACTCAAGGGATGTGAGAAGAAGAAGGGAGTTTTAGGAAAAGAAAAGTGAGTAACTAAAGGACCTGGTTTTGTGTGTGTGTGTGTGTGTGTGTGTGTGTGTGTGTGTGTGTGTGTGTGTGTGTTCTTTAAAGCTACAGTACTGGAGACTGAACTCAGGGCCTCACATATATTGTACTACTGAGTCACACTGCCAGCCCCTCACTGGGGGATTCTAAGCAAGTGCTCTACCACTGAGCCACACCCCCACTCCCTCAATGGGGGATTTTAGGCAGGAGCTCTACCGCTGAGCCACACCCCCAGACCCTCATTGGGGGATTTTAGACGGGTGTTCTGCCACTGAGCCACACCTCCAAGCCCTCACTGGAGAATTTTAGGCAAGTGTTATGCTACCGATCTATGCCTCCATCCTTCACTGGGGGATCCTAAGTAGAGACTTGATTTTTGAATAATATTCCAACTCCTTTTTTACTATTATTTTTCTTACAAGGTTTCTTTAACTTGTCTAGGCTGGCCTTGAACTCGCTGTAGTATTGACAGGCCTTGATCTTGGGATCCTTATCCTCAGCCTTTTCAAATAATGGGATGGCAGGCTTGCACCATCAAGCCCAGCTTTGCTCGTTTTAATCTCAATTATGCTTTTTCAAAAGCATCATAGCTTAAATCTGTTTCCTTTTCTATTAGCTCCTTTCTTTCAAATATTCAAGATGGTTGGTCTTCTTCCTACTCTCGTCCTTTTTTTTCTTACATTTAATAATATTTTTGTTGTTTAAAATTTTTGGGAGGGGTTTTACAATTATTTATTTGCTTTGTGGATTGGGAGGCACACACATGTCTATGTGGAGATCAGAGGACAACTTGCAAGAGTTGGTTCTTTCCTTCCACCATGTGGGATCAGGACATCAGGCTTGGCAGCAAAGCACCCTGACCCCTAATCCATGTCACCAGCCCCCCTCCTCTCCTGTCTTTTTCCTCTTCTGTCTTCTCACTTCTAATTCCTAAACTGGTTTTTAATCACTCCTTTTTTTTTTTTCCCCCTTAGAAAGGGTTTTCTTGTGTTTTTAACTCTGTGTATAAAGACAGGAATCTATTTTCTCATTGCCCATTGCTGGAAGATAAAGATCAGCCTTCCTCCCATTTGTCAAAAGATGCCTTTAGTCTCCATCATGCCTTAACTCACTAGTGGCCCTCTTCTTGCCTAACTATATGCCTAGGTTTCATTTGCTAATTTTTCTTTATCCAAGCTCTTTCAAATGTACCTATTTTAGAAATAGGCCATCCACACCCTCAGGGTGGGAGCCAGGACCAGAGCAATGAAATTATCTGTGTGCATCAGGGATCAGGCAGCCCTTCCGCATGGTTCTCACGTACATCAAAAGATTGAGATGGGGTGGATTCCAATTAATGAAGGACTATTTATAATATTCCTCAAAAGACACTCTTCGTTTCCCAGAGGGGAGGTTTTTATTAACGAGAGAAGTATGCTAAAGACCTCCTTGTGGCACAAAAGAATAGGATGGATTATTCCTTGAGCAGTGCATGTGTACACGATTGTATGGATATGCCGCTCGAGGGACGATCAAGTCTACAGTTAGGGAGGGATTATGAAAGTTTACTTTAGGGCAGCAGATTAGAAGAATTCTAAGTCTGGATTAAGACTTTCCCTTGTTTCTTTCTTTTCTTTTTTCTTTGCAAAGATCCATTTATTTTTATCATCCGTGTATAAGTATTTGTCTGCAACTATGCATGGGTACTTTGTGTGTACTGATGCCTTTGGAGGCCCAAAGACTGTTTGAGATCCCCTGGAACTGGAGTTAGAGACAGTTGTGAGCTTCCATGTAGTTCTAGAAAGCCAACTTCTATCCTCTGCCAGAGCAGCCAGTACATTAATCACTGAGCCAGCTCTCTATCTGAAGCCTCTCCCATATTCCACATGGTATTTCCATGCAATTCCTTCTTAATATTCAAGCCTAGAATTCAACCAATGGGGGCTGGAGATTTGACTCCACGTTAAGAGTTTGTGCTGCTCTTGTAGAGGATGTGAGTTCAGTTCCCATCACCCATGTTGGGTGACTCAAAAATGCCTGGGATTGTAGCTTCATTTGCTCCTTCACCCACTTGTGGCCTCCAAAGGAACCTGCATTCACATGCACGTATCCTGTCAAACACAAATAAAAATAAAACTTTCAGTCAATAGCTTGTCCAGTAAGGTTTATGAATGGATTGAAATATTAGAAACATTGCTTATACCAGGGATTTTTCTCATTCATAATAGTCAGAATTCTTTGTTGTATTTAGGTAAGAAAGGGGGAAAAGAAGGAAGACTAAGGGTTAATAATGGTGGTGAAGAATAGAAAAATGCAGTTGTCAAGTCTTTTCGAGAAAGATAATGTATTCGGACACACTTAGATTGTGATTCAAAACTAGCTCAGTGGGTACACCGTTTGCCATACAAGCTTGAGAACCTGCATTTGAATTCTCATGTGGAAGGCAGATATAGTAAGGTGTGTCTGTAATCGCCGTGCTCTTATGGTGAGATGTGAGGCAAGACCGGAGAATCCTGACTTCCCACGCATGTACTCTTTCCCCACCTCCCCCACCACTCCCTTATACACACACATTACATCTGCTCAGTGGTTATAAATGAGAGGAAAGATACTTGTTGTTGTCCTTCAAAGACCTCTGTTGTAAAAGACATACACACACACACACACACACACACACACACACACACACACACACATATGTCATCATGCAGCCTGGGCTGACATTAACATGGCGACTTTCCTGTTTCAGCCTCCCATGTGTTAGGATGATAGGCATTTACCACCACACCCAGCTATGAAAGGTTTTATATTGACTTATTGTTTATCAAAATATGTGTTCACTATTAACCAACTAAGTAATAATGAGATGTTTCTCAGTTAAATTTAATTCTCAGGTAGACTTATCTGAGAAAGCCTTGACTGAGGAACTAACTACATTTAGACTGGCCTATAAGCTTGTTTGGAGGGATTTTATTGATTATTAATTGATGATATTGGTGGGTCCAGTCTACTGTGGTCAGTTATCATGCCTAGGCAATTGGTCCTGACAAGTGTAAGGAAGCTAAGCAGGCATAAGCCTTGGATAGAGCTGGCAAATTGCATCCCTCTATAGTTTCTGCTTCAAGTTCTTGCCTTGAGTTTCTGCCTTGACTTCTCTCAGTGATGGACTATGACCTGGAAGTATAAACCAAGTTAAAAATTTCTTCTCCTAAGTTGATTTTGGCTACAATGTTTTTTTTTTTCTTTCACAGCATCAGAAAAGAAACCAGAACAGCATAGAAGTAAATTTATGACCCAACATTGTCTATGATAAAAATTGACTGGCAGTTATGATTTTGGTAGGGCATGACAGGATCCCTCCCATCTTTCCCTGTGATATATACAATGGTTAGTACTGGTGGTCCAGCTAATGAGTAGGCTTGTAGATCTAAAAGGGCTTCCTTCTTTTCAATGGATCTGTAGTTGACTCATGAGTGTTGCTTCCTGGACTTTTATCAGTTACTTTATGTGTTGCCGAGAAAAATACCTAACAAAAGCAATTTAAGGGAGGGAGAGTTTATTTCAGCTCACAGATTGAGAGCACAGTTAATTGTGGCAAGGAGAACAACACAGCAGGATGTTCAAGGCAGTGGGAGCAGGTGGCGGCGGGTAACATTGTAAGCACGGTCAGGAAGCAGAGAGAGCTGGATGCTGTCTTCTTTTTGCTCAGACTCAAACTCTGTTCATAGACTGCTGCTGTCCACATTCAGGGTGAGTCTTCCCTCCTCAATTAACCAGACCCTGGAACTCCATCACAGACATACCCAGAGGTTTCTCTATCCAGCGACTGCATATCCAATAAACTGTACAGTCAATGTGAGCTGTCATGTAGTCCCACCTCTCCACACACGACTGGCAGGTAGTTAACAAGTCCTCCGTCTCATTCTTGTTGTGCCCCCAACAGGGCCTAAGTTGGCTAGTTTTCCAGTTGCTGTGATGTAATGCCTGACAGAAACAGCTGAAAGGAAGATGAATTCCTTTTTGGCTCATAGTTTGAAGGAAATAGATCCCAACAGAGTTGAGAGGCACAGTGGCTGGAGTGACTCCACGTACATCCGCCTGATTGTGAGGAGCGACTCCTCACATTTTGCTAGGTTAGGATGCAGGGGTGGCGGAGTAGAAGGGTCAGGAAGGGGGATGGCGAGATGGCTCAGCTGATGTCATAGTCACTGTTCTCTTGCGATGAAGAGACACAATGGCCAAGGCAACTCTTATAAAAAGAAAGCATTTAATTGGGAGCTTGCTTACAGTTTCAGAGGGTTAGGGTATTGTCATTATGGCAGGGACTATGGCGGAGCACAGGTGGTCATGATGTTGGAGCAATAGCTGAGAGCTACATCCTGAGTCACAGGAAGAGACACTGGACCTGGTATGGCTTTTGATATGTATGTGCCCACGCCCTGTGACACACTTCCTCTGACAAGGATACACATGCTCCATCATGGACACACTTCTTAGTTCTCCCCACATAGTTCACCAACTGAGGGCCAAGCATGAAAATTCTTGGGGTGCCCAAGCAGCTTCCACCTAGGAGCATCCTCAGCCTGCTCCTTCCCTGCCTGGACCAACTGGGACACAGACAGTGAACTCAGCAGAGCCCAGCTCCAACCCCCATTATCCACCATCCTTAGGAGACCTGTGGGGAGCCCTGTCAAGCAGCCTTTGGCTTGGAGCTCTCTTCGCCTGCTCCCGACCTGCCTGGCCCACCTGGGACACAGGCAGCAACCCCATCAGGCCTGCTAACACCAGAGACAACCAGATGGCTAGAGGCCAGCACAAGAACACAAACAACAAAACCCAGAGCCATATGACACCATCAGAAACCAGCGGTCCTGCTACAGCAAGCTCTGGAGATACTAACACCCACCAAAGCACATGAAAATTCTTGAGCCTGTGTGAAGCATTCTCATTCAAATCATCCTATCTGGTAAAGGGGCTTGCCACTAAGCCAGATGACCTGGATTTGGTCCCAGAGACCCATATAGGTAGAAAGAGAGAATCAACTCCTAAAGCTATCTTTTGACTTCACTGCATGTGAGTTCATACACACACAAAATAAATACAAATAAATATAAATAAATAAACACTACTAAGAAGAACATAATAATATAATAATATGCTAATAAAAGGAGTAGAGTGCTCAGCCAGCAACAGAAACGGATACCACCTTCAAAGCATACTACTAGCAGCTCACATGTCCTAAACAGTACAGTCCTCACCCTTCCACAACCTCCCAAAACAACGCCACCAAGTGGGCATCAGGCATTCTAACACAGGAGTCTCTCTCTAGGAAATACCACATATTCAAAGCAGATCAGTGGCCACTGTCAGCTTCCCCAGGGGAAGGCTTGCAAAAGTTCCTGAATAGATTTCAATGGACAATCTGAGCTCATCTCTCTGTCTCTTGCTCGGTGTCTTTGTCTCTTTTCCTCCCATTCTGTGGTCTCTCTTTGTCCCCATAGACTCTCCAAATACATCTTTCATTTCTCCATATTCTCCATCCCTGTCTCTCTTCTTCCTTCCTTCTCTCTCTCATCAGTCCTCTTTTCCTTGCATCATCATCATCATCATCATCATCATTCTCTCTCTCTCTCTCTCTCTCTCTCTCTCTCTCTCTCTCTCTCTCTCTCTCTGCCCTCTCTCTCCTTCCCTTTCTGCCTATCACCTTCCCTCCCTCCTCTCTTTTTCCTTCCCTTCCTCCCTGTGTCCCCTTATCTTTCTCATCTTCCCCATTATCCATAGATAAATGCCTGCTCATACACTTCCTCCTTAACATTTAAGAATGAGCTCTGTCACCCTTGGGGATGTACCCAAGGAAACACCTCAGACATGCTTTCCTCTGACACTTAAAGACTTGCTTATGTCTGATATCCAGTGAATAGATGAGCATAGCACTGTCTGTGAGCCTTTTGCCTGGGGAAACTGAGGAGGCAGTCAACAGGCAGGCTAGGTCCTGAATTCCTAGAATGAGTTCTTTTAAAAGCCCAATAGATGTGAAAGGTGGTCCCCCCCCCCCCACCCCAGGCTTCTATTGATTAGGAGGAAATATCAGACAATTAACAATTGTGCAGGAAGAGCACAGAGGAGCATTAGTGTCAAGGGTGACACATCAGGATGTCATTTTATCTTTATGTAGTTAGGAGCAGAGACATATGTCTTTTAACATTCAAAAAATCGAGTAGTAGGTATCTCTGAACACTGAAAGCTTTCTAAACACACACACACACACACACACACACATACACACAAAACAAAACACAAAATAGGACATTTGCTAACCCATATTTTTTACAAATAGGCAAGAAGGAAGAAGGCCAAGTGAGTAACCATGGGGGATGGAAGAGTGCAAGTATCAGTGACAGTATGCCTAAACTTTGAGAAGTAGCCATCTTTGTTAGTTAATTCCCAGCCCCCTTGGGACTCACCATGTAGACCAGGCTATCCCTGATCTCACATCAATCCATCTGCTTCTTCTTCCTGAGTGTTGGGGTTAAAGGCATGTACCACCACACCCAGATAATAATTTTTTAGTGACGTGTGTGTGTGTGTGTGTGTGTGTGTGTGTGTGTGTGTGTGTGTGTACTCACACACTTGACCACAGAAGCCAAAAGAAGCTATCAGATCCCCTGAAGCTGGAGTTATATGTGCCATGGGTGCTGGGTGCTGGCCTCATGTCCTCTGCAAGACCAGTCAACCATTTTAACTGGTGACCCCTGTTGTGTTGATCAATCTTGATGGACCGCTAGACTGGATTGAGAGGTACCCAAGTTCACCCAGGGTGTGCCTCTGCATGAGTGTTTTCAGAGATGACATCATGCTTGGTCTGACGTCATCGTGAACTAATCCACCATTGGATTGAAAGTGTGAATAGACCATTGAGAGGTGATGAAACTGAAAGACGAGCCTGGGCTGGAGGGAGCCGATGGTGCACAGAGTATGTCAGTGGGAGGCATATCTTGTCATGATGCCCTTGATGGATGCTTCATCTTCAGTGATTAGATTTAAAGCCACCACATAAATGTATCTCTGGGTGCGTCTGTGAGGCCATTTCAAGAAAGGCTTAGAGGAGGAGAGGAGACTTAAAGGCTGAGGACAGTAGCATCATCCCATGGTCTCAGGCTAAATTAAAAAAAAAAAGATGAGCTGAGTCCAAGCGTTCATCACTCTCTGCTTCCTGACTGCAGTTGCGATGTACCTGGCTCTGCCAATCACCTGCCGCCCTGCCCTCCCCACCATGATGGACTGTGTGCCTCTGTGCTGTGAGCCAGAATAATTTTTCTTTCTCAAGTTGCTTTCGTCAGGTATTTGATCATGCCTGTGACAAAATTAATTATTTTCTCTGTTTCTCCCCCCTCTCTCCCTCTTTCTCCTTCCTTCCATCTTTTGAGAAAGGTCTCATGAACCTCAGACTGGTACCTGATTATGTACCTGACTATGACCGTGTACTTGTGGATGACATGGAGCTGATCCTCCTGCCTCCACCTCCCAAATGCTCAGATTACAGGGTTCGGATTACAGATATAAACCACCATACCAAGTTTACAAGATGCTGGGTATGGAACCCAAGGTTTCCTGCATTCTAGGCCACTTGAGCCCAAATCCCCAAGCCTTTCTCGTCATTTACACAGGGGATGTGTCTATCATGAGCTGTGATTGGATGCATACTCATTGCTTAGTATAAGGGGTAGATTAGTTCCAGAACAGCCCTCCACATAGGTACCAAAGCCTTTGGATGCTCAACACCACTGTATAAAATGATGCAGCATCTGCATAGAGCTTGTACATATCTTCCCATGTATCTCTAGGTAAGTCATAAGGGATGTTTGAAGGATGGCACCAACGGCTGCCACAGTAACAGCCATTCATATGTATTTGCCACTACACATAAGAAATGCAGTCATGAGGCTGGAAGGAAGATATGGAGGGACCCAGGAGGAGTCGGAGGGGGAGGGAGGCTTAATATGATCAAAATACACTGTATGCATGTGTGCAATTCTCAGAGAATAACTGTAATTTTTTTTTTAAATTCAATCTCTCTATTAACAAATTTCACTCTAACCCTCTCAAGTAACTACTCTGATAAGTGGTGTGTGTGCACGTACATATGTATGTGATGTGTGTTTCATGTGTAAGTGTATGTGGTATATGTGTGTGATGCATGTGTATTTGTGTGTGACACGTGTGTGTGGTACATGTGCATGTGTTTCATGTGTACCCGTAGGTGGTGCATATGCATGTGTATATGTGTATGATATGTGTGTGTGTGTGTGTGTGTATGTGTGTATTGTGGTGCATGTGTAAGCGCATGCAGTCTGTGCGTGTGCGCATGAAGAGGCCAGAGGACACGATCAGTTGTCATTCCTTAGATGACATCCACTTTGTTTTATGAAATAAGCTCTGTCACTGGCCTTGAACTTGGTGAGTATCTGAGGCTGCCTGGCTAGTGAGCCTCAGGGCTCTCCCTGTCTCTCCCTCCACAATCCTGCAAATATAGCTGTAAACCCCCACGTGTGGGTCCTGGGGCTCCAACCCAGCGCCTCATGCTTGACTGGCAAGCACTTTGCTGCCTGGGCCAGTATCTCAGCTTTGTCAGTAAGCTTTCTAACTGACAAGGAAACTGAGGTTCAGGAAGGTTAAGAGCAATCTAAGGTCTGAGTAGTACTGCAGTAGAGAGTTTTAACTCAGCCTCTCACCACTCGTCTTTGACTATATCTTAATGGACGGCTCTTGGTTGAAAGACACATATTCTGTAATTCACTGGCGGGGGGGGTGTGCCCAAATATTAGCTTCTCTTACTTGCAAGAGAGGAGTGGGGGGCCAGTAAAGGGCAGACACTTGGGGTAGATATGTTAGGAGGATCAGGAAAAACAGCCGTTGTGCCTGCTGCAGAGATCCGAAGGGATTGACTTTTTATCACAGAGCTCTGGATTTTGGGTGAGATGTCGCAGAACCTCTGAGGCTGAAGGCAGAGGCCTGCCCTGCATGCGCAGGTGACAATGTCATTAATATCAGAGGCTCTCAGCAGTAAGTCCCGGTCGCCCAGGTGACGCTGGCAGGTGGCTGTGCTAGCATCTGCACTCAGAGACCCGCCCCCCACTCCTTAGGAACCTACTGCCGTTCTGCTTTGCTGCCAGTAATTGAGCTGCCTGACCTCTGTGGGAGCCTTCCTGTTCCTCCTCTGCGAAGGAGAATTGATTTGTCAAGCATACATCCACATTTCTCTACAGGGGCAGATTCATTCTGTCTGCAAGCCACACATCATGCTTTCAAAGTCCAGCTCTGAAGCCTGCCATGGGCAAAGCTAGAACTCTCTGCTTCTTTTCTTGACAGATCCAAAATGTCAAGGTGGAAGAGAGTCATTTATTTACTTAACTGATATGCGGCTACACCAGGCGTATCTATCAGACAGGGTCAGATAGGTCAAGAAACCCTGTTAGCATCTTGGGACCCCAAGATAAAATAGCCAAATGTGTCTTAAGGGCTGGTATGGTTTGAATGAGAAATGTTGCTTGTAGGCATATATATGTGTACACACATATATATGTATAATATATATATGCATATATATACATATATACATATTTATGTGTGTACACACACACACACACACACACCCCTACACTGATCTCCAGGCAGTGGCACCATTTGGGAAGGTTGCCCAACCTTTGGTGGATGGAGACTTGCTAGGAGGAAGTAGGCCACTGAGGGCTAGCCTTGAGCCTTTGTAATCCATCCCTACTTCCTGTTCCCCCTCTGTTTCTAGACTGCAAATGGCCAGTTCCCCAAGCCCCTGCTTTTCTCACCATGACAGATGGTGTCCTTCTGAAACAATGAACCAAAACAAACCCTTTTTTCCCCTAAGTAACTCTGGTCAGGCATTTTGTCACAGTAATGTGCAAAGTAACTTAAGACAAGGACCACAACCAAGTTTAAATCAGGAGTCCCTTTAGTTTCTGCATGGGCCATGCAGAGAACTGGGCTTCAACTTGGGGGATTATGACCCCTTTGGGTCAATTTGTAACAGTGAGGATACACCCTGCATATAAGACATTTACAGTATGATTTATAACAGTGGCAAAATTATAGGTATGAAGTAACAGTGGAGATAAATTTATGGTTGGGGGTCACCATAACATACAGAACTGTGTTAAAGGGTCACACCATTAGGAAAGTTGAGAACCACCGGTCTCCAGTCTTTCCTTTGCCCCAAACATCAGTCAATCTATGGCATCATTGTACTACACAGAGCAAACCCTCAGATCCCATCACATCGGCACAAGCATAAGATGATACAGGTATGCCTAGTTTTCTACAAAAGCTGAATGACGGGAAATGCACGGAGAGCAAACTTCCACAGTCACAAGTGAAGCCAAAGGAACTGTCACAGCCCGAATGTCTGTGCCAGGAGAACACCCAACGAGGAGGCGGGAACAATTCTCCACCCCTAACAGATGAGCAGGTTGTCGTTCACAGAGGCATGATCACATTTATAGAAATAGAAGACCCAGGTTGTTCTAGTTATTTGTCTGTTGCTGTGGAAAAAAAAAAACTGACAAAAAGCAATTTAGCGACAAAGAGCTTATTGTAGTTCACAATTCCATATGATGGTCATCATGGCGGAGAAGCTCAGGCCAGAGACTTAAGCCAGATAGCCACATCCTAGTAACAGTCAAGAGGAGAGAGAGGAGCGAGAGAGAGAGAGAGGCGAGAGAGAGAGAGAGAGAGGAGAGAGAGGAGGAGAGGAGAGAGGGAGGGGAGCGAGAGGAGCGTGAGAGGAGAGAGAGAGAGGAGAGAGAGAGAGAGAGAGAGAGAGAGAGAGAGAGAGAGAGAGAGAGAGAGAGAGAGAGAGAGAGAGAAATGAGTGCACACTTTCCCCATATTTAGGCAGTTCAGAGCCCAGCCTAGGGAATGGTCCAGACCACAGTGGTCCCAGCCTGCCTACATCAGTTAACAAGCAGGCACACTCTTATACACAAATTTTAAAATAAGTTAGTTAATCTTAAAAAAGAACCAACACTACTAGCATTTTTTAAAAAAATATAGAACATTTCACCAACCTCCTTTTTCATATCTATCTAATCTATCTATCTATCTACCTATCTATCTTGGTTTTTCAAGACAGGGTTTCTCTGTGTAGCCTTGTAGACCAGGCTGGCCTTGAACTCACAGAGATCTGCCTGCCTCTGCCTCCTTAGTGCTGGGATGAAAAAAGTGAGCTACCACACCCAGCCTTATCTTTTAATATTTTTAAGTGTGTGTGTGTGTGTATGTGTGTGTGTGTGTGTGCGCAAGATTGCACATATTAGGGCAGGTAAAAATCCTCTGGTGTCAGTGATGTCTTTGACACTACTAGAGCTGGAATTACAGATGTCTCTGAGTCATCACTGTGGTGGTGGGAACTGAACTCAGGGCCTCTGCAAGAGCCATGCATGCCCTTAACCTCTGAACCATCCCTCTAACTCTCTGCTTTGTTTTCTGAGATAGACTCTCTCATTGAGATCCAAATAGGCTGGCCAGCCAGCTCCAGGGATCTCTTGGTCACAATACTGGTATTACATGAGCCCACCAGCGCACCCAGGTTTTTGTGTGTTTGTTATGTGTGTTCTGGGTGGTGGTCTCAGGTCCACACAATAGCACGGCAAGCACTTTATTGACTGAGCCGTCTCTCCAACCCTCTTTTAGGGTTTAGTAGAACTGCCTTCTTGTTTCAAAGCTTAGCGACCTTGGCCTGTTCCACATTGGCTTCTTTTTCTAATATATGTTATTCTCCATGTGGGAGTCTTCATTAGTCAGTGGGGATGGTTTCTCCCTCCTGGGCTGAAAAACACCTATAATAGCAAACAAATACACTCTATCCATCATTACACATCAAAAGTGGTCAGGGGTAAACTTTGCTCGCCCTTGGGGGTGTATTTCTTTGGGTCCTTTGAAGAATCAAATGCCCAGATGGAAGGAGGCATCCGAGGAATTTATTAAGGAAAGTGTCTATAAAGGATACTGGTGAGAATGGACAGGGCCCAGGTTGCCACCAGACTGCAGTGCTAGCTAGGCTTTTGTGAAAGAAGAGTTGGGTTGAATGGGGCCAGGTGTCATTTCACCCTGAACGCTCCCCGTCTTGTCTGCATGGGTAGGTGCCTATGAAAAGCAGGGATTTGAGTTGAATATCTGGGTTAGTTTCAGTGACTGGTGGTGCCAGTCACCTGGCACAGCATATCCTCCAAGTAGATGTTACAAGATGCTGACAGTGGGGTGGGACCTCCTGGCCTCGTCCTGGCAGGTTCTCTCGTAAGGAGAGGTGCGGGTGGTATACCTTCATGACCCGCTATTACGGTTTAGATGTGACGTGCCCTCCGTGTGTATGAAAGCCTTGCTCTCCAGCTGCTGGCACTGTTCAGGGAGGATGTGGAGCCCTTCAGGTAGGAGGCACGGTGGTTGGTGGAATGGAGTCTCAGTAAGTAGACTTTTAAGATAACCCAGTTGCCTGAGTTACTTGCCTCCTGCTTGCTATACAACGTGGCCAGTTGGAAGCTTCCACCTGCACCAATCCAGCCAGTGTGCCTTCCCCACTGTGACAGCCTGTGTGTACCCTTTAAAACTCTAGGCCAAAAAAACTTTTCCTCCCATAAGTTGCTTCTGTTGAATGTTTTGTCACAGCAGCAATAAAAGTGGGGTGTAGAGCACACAAGCTGACACTTCCCACCCCTCAGCCAGCTGCTTCTCCCACTGTGTCAGTGTTACTCCCAAGGTCAGGCAGTGGGGAGTCAAACTGACCTGTGTTTGAAATGGACCCAAGTTCTCCATTTCCCAGCAGTGCGATTGCATCTCAGTGTTCTCATCTCTTGAGGGTCCCCATTAAGACCATTTGAAATGACTTTCAGTAAGAGACTCTGTGTAATAGGAAGTCAGTCCTCTTTCACTCTGGCTTAAACTCCCCATAGAGACTTAGGCTGAGATTTAATCCCCTTGCGGAGAACTGAGTGATGCAGCTAAGTGGTGTGGTGAGTGGAGAGATGATTAAGGGCTGGGAATACCACTTAGTTAGCAAAGTGCTTTCCTAGCCTGAACGTGCACCTGCATTCCATCCCCAGCACAGCACAAAAGCAAGTGGGATGGCGAGGTTTGATTGAAACAATCTAGCAACATCTGGGGGGTCCCAGTGAGGGACTGTCTAGATCAGGTTGGCTTTGTAGGGCATATCTGTTAATTCCTGTAGGAGGATCTGCCCACTGTGGGTGGCACCATTCCCTAGGCAGGAGGATTGCATGGAAATGGAGGAAGCCGAGAACTGATGAGCCGACGACAACTCATTTATTGCTGTCAGCTCTTGACTGTGCATTTGATGTAACTAGTTGTTTAAAGTACCTGGCGACCTGACCTCTTGGCATTGACGACGGACTGTAGCCTTGAACTGTGAGCCAAACAAACCTTTTCTTCTTTAAGTTGCTTTCGTCTGGGTATTTTATCACAGCAAAAGGAAGTGAAACCAAGGCATTCGGTGTGGTACACCCATGCCATTCCAACACTCAGGAGGCGGAGGCAGGGGGATCAGAACCTCAGAGTTATTCTCAGCTGCATAATGGATTTAAAGTCAGTCATGGTCTCATTCTTAGATTGTGGTACTAATATCCTTTTATTATTATTATTATTTCTTCTTCATCCCCCCCCCCCTTTCACTTTGCTCCTTTTGCATGCAACTGAAGATCTGATAAATGCTACCATTTCAATGCAACTAAAAGTTCCAAATCAACCTTGATTTTTAAAATGTACTTGAGGAGCCTAGTGTAAGATAAAGCATTTTCCACCCCGAGGCATAAACAACACCCTCTACTTGTTTGTGAGATCTCCACTGACCTGATAATGAAGGGAAAGTGTTTGCTCCAATGTGAAATGCCAAAAGCTGACCCACACAGTCAGCGCTCACTGTGGCCGAATGGGTAAGTTGCTTCCTACATAGGCATGAGGGCCTGAGTCCAAATGCCCAGAATCTATGTAAAGCCAGATGTAATAGTGCACATCTGTAATCCCAGAACTCCTACAGTGGGATGGGAAGCCAAGGCAGAAAGACCCCTGGGAGCTCACAGACCAGCTAGCCTTGTGTTCCTAGCAATCAGTAACTAGACACCCTGTTCTCTAAAAGAGTTTTTATTTTAAAAAAAGATTGATACATGAGGTTGTCCTCTGACTTCCACATGCATGTAGTGGCGCGAGAGCATGCATGTGCGCATGCACGCACACACCCACCCACCCACACACACACACACACACACACACACACTGATATTGTGATATTGTGTGTCTGTGTGTATGCATGTCCATGTGTGTGTAGACGCACGTGTAGAGGCCAGAAATCAACCAAGAGTGCTGTTCCTTGGGAACAGTATGGCTTATTTTGTAAGATACCATTATTTTGTGGACCTAGAGATCATCAATTAGGCTAACTCTGCCAGCCTGCAAGCCATGGAGACTTATGTGGCTTTGCCTATCAAGTGCTGGGATTGTAAGTGTGTGGCTCCACACCTTGACTTTTTATGTGAGTGTTAGGAACGGAACTTGGGTCTTCATGCCTTCCAAGGCTGGCACTTCACCTACTGAGCCATCTCCCCAGTCCCTAAAAGACATGGTAGTCTTCACTCAGTACTCACTGAGCCATTTGGCATTGGAACCCCTTCAAACTGTGAGCTTAATAGCCATTCTGTCTCTGTAAATCAGTCAGTCACCTCTGACTATGGCAGAGCCTACACCCTTAAACTTAGTGTCGAAAACAGGCAATTGAGCATGAAAATGATTTCTTGCAACAAAATTGACAGGTTAGGGGCTGGAGAGATTTGGCTGGTGGTTAAGAGCACGTATTATTATCCTTGCGGAAGACAGAGTTTGCAGCATCCATGTCAGGTGGCTTAACAACCACCTGTAATCCCAGCACCTGGAAACTGTCCGTCTCTTTTAGACTCCATAGGAACCTGCGCTGTCACACACACATACACACTCATGCGCGTGCACACGCCCACACACACATACATACACACACACACACACACACACACACACACACACACACACAGTTAAAGTTGTTGGTTTCTTTTTTCCAGACAGGGTCTCTGTGTAGCCCTGGCTGTCCTGGACTCGCTTTGTAGACCAGGCTGGCCTTGAACTTGTGGAGAGTTAAGAGTTTTACACAGTCCTGACACAAGTGTCTCTTTGGAATGTCTCTATTTCTTCCTGGTTACACAGGCGTGGCCATCCCGCACCTCAGGTGCAGCTGGGATCCTGAGAGCTTATGTGAAAGGCTGCTCTACTTGTGCAACGTTTACTCCATTTTCTGAGCTCCCTGACTCCCTCTTTTCTAACACTAAGATGAAGAGCAATTACTGCCTCCCTCTGAACTTCTCAGTGCCCATTTAATCTGCCCTGTTTTGCTCCTGACATTTCCAGTAATTCAACTCGGACATTTCCTCCAGGATATGGCAGCCGCAGCCTGCTTGGAAGCAATCACTGATGGTAGGGTCTATTTACCCTGCGCTCACAGCACTCCGGCGTCTGGGCTTGACTCGGTGAAATGACACTTGAAAGAAGAGCTGTCTGCGACGCGCCTTTCCTACATTTCTCTTCTTTGTGCCCGACCAAAAGAGCATCTATAGCTAATTCAGAAACGAGGAGCTGGAAGTAGTCCATAGGGCAGAGAGATGGGCTCAGAAGCAACAAGAAGAATGATTCTGAGTCCGAGAAACTCGAAACCAATACGAAACCCAACACAGAGGCCATGCCTGCCAGTCCAGCCTCAGCTAGCATCCTTCATTTTAAAGGTTTATTTTATTATATGTGTATGTATACGCGACCGAGTGCATGTATGTGCACCACATGCACGAAGGCTTCCTTTGGGCGTAGATATAGGTGATTATGAACCTCCCATCACGGATACTGTGAAATGAACTTGGGTCTTATACAAAGAGCAGCAAATGCTCTTAGCTACTGGGCCATCTTTCCAGCCCGCGCCTTTGATTTTAAAGTCCTACAGCTGTTCATCTCCTTTTCATTTACTGAGGACACACTTGGTGTCAGGCAGCCCTTAAGGACTCAGCAGGCATTATATAGATGGATGCTCACAGCAATGCTGTGAGCCACAGGCGGTGATGCCACGGCTCTCATCTGATAGATGACGACCTAGCGTGGAGAGATGTCACACAGTGTGAGGGGTCCGTCCTGATCGTCAACTCGGATGAACTGAGAGTTGTGGGGAATGCGGACCCATACTTCATAATAACGGATTTGACAGGCTCCGAGTCATGAAAGTCAGGCATTTTATTTTTATTTCTGTAGAACCAGCCTAAAGGAAATGCATCGCAGGAGCACAAAAGAGCCATTTTTTATAGGCCCGAACACACGTCCCTTCCTCGTTTCCTCACTGGATAACGGCTCAGGAGGGTACGATTGTGCCTGCACGTCGCCTAAGGTTAATGTTTTCCTATAGGTATTGGATTATGACCCTGTTCCTCTAAGACAACAGGCTTACTGCTATGAGAACCAGGCTGGAGCTGAAAGGCCCTGCTGAGAGCATCACAGGCAGGTCCAGTCGTGAGGTGGGCGGGAGGAGGGCAAACTCCAGGTTAGACAGTGGAGACTCAATTGTGCCGTTCCTGTAGTCCAGATAGCTAACAGACTAGAGCAAAGATGGGAAGGGATAAACTAACTTTGTCTCTGTGGTCTTTGGGCCTTTTACCTCATGGCTAGTCTGTGTGTACTAAACTAGAACATCCTACCCAGATGCACATGTTATGTGAGTTAGGTCTTAGCTCTGTTCCTGGTACCCTGTTATTAGAGGCCCTGCAACTTGACTTACTCTCATACTCAGGCTATCTCTGATTCTTGTTTGTTTGTTTGTTTGTTTGTTTGTTGAACTTAAGATGGGTGACAGTCCTTTTATATTGAAAATGTAAAATAAATGGCACATTATTATTATTATTATTATTATTATTATTATTATTATTATTATCATCATCATCATCATCATCATCATCTTATTTTTTTACTAGAGATGCCTTGGAGATCTGTAAGGTACAACTCCCAGGGTGTGTCTGGTATTTCAAGGGCAGTTAGACTATGAGGGCTCTGATGTCATGCATGGATGAATCCATCATTCATGGCACAATGGTGCTGTTGGGTGATGATGGCAACTAGAAGGCAGGGCCTCAGTAGAAGAAGCAGGTCACTGACGGTGTGTTCTTGGAAGCTATATTTTGCCCTAGGCCCTTCCTGTATCCATTTCCTCTGCTCCTATCTACCATGATGTGAACTTTTCTGCTCTTCTGTAGCCTCCCCACTGAGATGGACTGAAGTTTCTAAAGCCATAAGCCCAAATGAATCTTCCTTTAAGTTGGTTTTCTGGGTATTCAATCAGTAATATACAGTGTGAGTCATATTCCAAGCTATTAAATGAGGCATCTGTGGTCCATATTTTATATTTTTCTCTGATTCAAAAATAACTATACACACACACTAGAACTCAAGTATGTGAACCAGGCTAGCCTCCAACTCAGAGATCTACCTTCTTCTATCTCCTAAGTGCAAAGATGAAAAGTATATGCCACCATGCTTGGTCAATAATTATATTTTTAAGCTATAGTTGTCAGAAGTTATAGACAGGGGTTAGTGTCTTCATTTTTTAAGTGAAAAAATTACTATCTTCTCCCAGTTTAAGAGATACATGCATACTTTGATTATGTATTTTAAGGAGGAGGTTGGGAAAATGAGAGAAGAGAAGGAGGAGAAGGAAGAAGAGGAAGAGGAGGAAGAAAAGGAGGCAGAGCAGAAGAAGAGGAAGGAGGAGGCAGAGGAGAAGTTGTCATCAATCTTAGTACCTATATGCAATAATTCACGAGAGACGGGATATCATATTGCAGTTTGATTACCATAAAACCATTACGTCCAGATTACAACAAAAGTGACTGAAGGGTGTTCAACCCCAAATGGGACATCAGCATCACACCCTTCCTCCCCCCGCCCCCTTTTTTAAGGCTCAGAGAAACTTCACAGAGAAGAAGTTGGGAAGGTTGTCTGCTGTGAGACAGTATCTCCAAGAAAAGGCACAGCAGCTGCACTCATGAAGAAACAACAGCTGTGGTGGCCTGCACAAGATGAGGCTGGTCAGCCTTCCACATGGGGATGGGTCTTATGAGCCCCACCCCTAGCTGGGGAGCTGTTGCCTGCTGAAAGCTGCTAGAGTCCAGAGAGTTAAGATCTTTTAAAGGATGAAGCTCCTGGTAAGTTGGCTATGCACCAGCGGATGGCTCCACACCTATTCATGTACGGACACCATTGATTAGACCCAATGGGCTATAAAAAGGGGGGGTGTCCATGAGTTTGTGGGAGAGAAATCTCTGAGAAGTATTCATGCATTATGTAAATTTATAAAATTCTCAACAAATATGCTAAAACAAATGATTTCAGGGCAGGAATTATGGCTAGGCACTTAAGAGCGTTGGCTGCCCTTCCAGAGGACCCGGCTTTGATTTCCATTATCCACACCAGGGGCTCATATCCACCTGTGACATGACTTCAGTCCAGGAGATCTGGCACTTTCTGATTGTCTTTAGGGTACATGTGTGCACATACTTTAGCTCATGTGTTTATGTGCACATGTGTGCGTGAGCATGCACTCACACACACATATACATACTCACACACAAATAATAGATAAATCTTTTTACAAAGGAACTCTACTTCAAAGACATCTCTTTTGATAATTGTGTCCATAAAGTTCCAAAGTCTGTGTCATAGGTAGCAAGTGAACAAAGGCCACAAAGGAGTGTGTGGGAGCATTTCAATTGGATTGATAGCTGGAGCAGCCATGAACGAAATTGTCCCCTCAGCATATCCTCTTAGTGCCAGGAAGTCCTCCTTGCTGCCTGCTCCCATGAAAGAACTCAGTTGTTTTATTCAGATTTTATACCCGCGTGACAAATTGTCCCAATTTTAGCAGCTTAAAGCTACAGCCATTTATCATCTTGAAGTATGTTAGGTCAGACACCTGGGTGTGCTTGGCTGGGTTCTCTGCTTAGTGTTTTACAAGGTGGAAATCAAGGTGTTAGCTAAGATGGCATCGCATATGGCAGGAGTAAGGAAGATGTTTTCAGCCCACCCTGACCGTTGGCAATCTTTAGAATATGTAGGTCTAGTGTTCATATCTCCTGCCTGGATCTTGGTTGGAGTCCTTCTCTACTCCCAGATGGGTTTTTCCCCCCAGGGGGTGTGGGGGAGGGGCTTTGTTATAATGTAGCCCTCATTTCCAAAGCCAAGACTGTCACATAGAGTTTGGCTTTTGCCTCAAGCCTCTCTGACTTCCTCTTCTGTTGCATTTGAGAGCTTGCCAATTGGGCAACTCCACAGTAATCTCCTCCATATTTGAAGGTTAAACTGATCTGGGACTTCAATGATATCTATAAGTTCTCATCCCAGTAGCCACACACCCCCCCTCCACCCCCACTTAGGGCAAGGTCTTTGAGTGTCATCTGTAGAAGCGCCTACCTGAGCTGCCTTACTCTGAAATGATGACATCCTCTTTGCCACATTCATCCAGATCAGGGGTAGACAACTGACCCAAGATAGGCCAATTAGTGCATTTCTTCAGATCTCCTAAGTAACCCTCTCTGTCTAGGGAGGGGGAGCATCGTTTCTGTTCTAATCACAGAGGAGCATTGGTGGCCATTTTTAAAGTAATGAATAGTGTGTGTGTGTGTGTGTGTGTGTGTGTGTGTGTGTGTGTGTGTGTGATTAGAAAGCAGTGTTGAGGACTAGAGCAGCAGCTCAGTAGCTGACATGCTTCCCTTGCAAATATGTGGATCTAAATCCAATCCCCAGAACTTATATTTAAAAAGCCAGGCATGGAGGCAAATGGAGTCGGCTTAAATTACTGGCTGAGTTTCATGCCAGTGAAACTCTGTTTCAAAAAACAAGGTAGATAGTGCCTAACAAGTGTCACCAGAAGTTGTCGTTTGGCTTACATCCCCTCACACATGTGCACAGACACACTTATTATTTTGAGACTAAAATATCAGAATATTCTAGAATATTCTGATCAGAATCTAAAGATTAGGGTGAACTGAAGCACATATCTGTGGCTTCTTTTCAAAGATTCGTTTTTGTGTAAGTGTGTATGGGCACCATGGGGGACCAGCATAGGATGTCATTATCCCCTGGTGCTCTTCCAGCATTCACCTTTCTTTATTTTTACATCAGTCTAGGACACTCATGGGATGGCATGGACCACATTTAAGATAGGCCTTCCATTCTCTGTGAATCTTCTCACTGGCCACACCCAGCAGTGTGTCTCTTGGGTGATTCTAAATCCAGTCATGTTACCAGTGAAAGTCAACCGTTACAGACTTGTAAACTGAGAGGCAGTGAAGACTCTGCTATGAGCCAGGAATAGGATTGCTGTTCATTAAGAGAAGATTGTAGCCGTGGGTGTGTTTGTGGAGGAGTGAGTTCCGTGTGGGAGGTCGAGGGCTAGGTTTCTGGTGGGCAGGTGAGAATGTGAGCTGGGACTTAGGTGAAGAGACAGTTTGTGTGTTTGGCTTGGTGTGGCCAGAATATTGGTGGCTAATGGGTTTGTGGTGGGATACTTAATACATATCTTGTTCCCTGGTGCTCACATATTGGAGGGTTAGTCCTTGGTTAACAGTATTGGAAGGTGGTACATTAGCTATTCCATCCATCCATCCATCCTTCCTTCCTTCCTTCCTTTCTTAGCTATTTTATTGAGTCTTTATATTTACCACCCTTCCAAACTTATTGCACTCTCAACTCTTCCAACCCCGCCCCCCAATACTAGATAGGACAGTCAGAAGGTGAGAGTGGAAAGGGGACACATATCTCTTTGACTACTTCCTGCTGATCAGGCACATTAGGTTCTTGGGCAAGTCCAATCTTCATTGTGAGGATTGATATATCCAACCTTCTCTCATCTCTTTTCTCACAGCCACTTAGCAAGCCGCAACAATAACAACCAGGAACAGCGGCCTCCACACATATTGAGGCTCTGGCATCTTTATACCCTCTCAGGAATCCTCAGAATTAAACTTTCTTCAGCTGGCAAAAAATCGTGCCTCTTCCTGAGCACGAGACAAATCAGTCACTGTGGACAAACTTAAGTAGCCCCATATCCCACACTTGAGATTAAAATAAAAACATATTCATATAATGTAACTGGGTTTTTTTTTTTTAAGGAACCAAGTCTCACTACAGTAGTAGGGGCTTTAAGATGTGGAGTCTAATGAGAGTTAATTAGTACCTGGGGCAGGGGGGGGGTGACTCACACTGTTGGAAAGGATTCATGCTGATCTACCACAACTGTGTTAGGTCTCATAGAACTGGACTGACTGTCACAAAAAATGGGTTGTTGTAAAATGAATTTGGCTTTCCCAGCTCTGTCTTCCACTTTCTCCCTTGCCATGTGACCTTTCATTCTTACACAGACCCAGACACACACACACACACACACACACACACCAATCATTTGTGGCAACCCACCACAAGGTCTTCACATTAAGCCAAGGCTGGTGGCTCGAGCCTCAAAACCCTTGATCCAAAATGCACTTCCCTTCTTCTTAAAGTATCCGGCTTCCTGTATTTTTATTTTAGTGACACAGAATTATTTCACACAAGGGGTTAAAGTTGGAGTTACCCAAGCTATAAGGATACCAGAATGGCCTCCCTACAGTTCTGCAGTGAACAGGTAGAGAGCAGAAGGGAGGGTCAGGGAAAGCGGAGGAATGGAAGAAAGAACATTTCATTCATTTGAAAATTACTGACATAATGTATTTTGTATCGACTAGCATTCTGCTCCTGCCTCTGTCTCACAGACCCACAATATTTTTTCTTATTTTAATTGTGTTAAAATATACAGAACATAAAACTCTCAGTATCAATCTTTCTTTAAGTGTGCTGTTCGGTGGTATTAAGTGCATTCACATTGTTGGGCAACCGTCGCCGCCATCCGTCTCTAGAACTTTCCAAGTGCGAAGCTGAAATTATAACTGAGTAAACACCTCCTATGCTCGTCTCTTCCCAGCCACTGAAGAGCACCGCATGATTTTATGTGTGTGCGAAACCCACCCCTCCAAGTGCACCGCACAGCAGCAGAATTATATGAATCTGTCTTGGTGTGGACTGGCTTATGTCATTCTAACTGCTATAATGCTCTCAAGTTCTGCCTTCTCCTGCAGCCTGTGTCAAATTTTACTTCATTTACAGCTACCTAACATCCCATTGTATGCATGCATGGTCAGCAAATGCTCCAACCCTAACTTGAGAAATTTAAATAATGGAACAAAGTGCCAGTCACTTTAGATGCATAGGCTCTCTATTTGTATGCCTTTCTTCCCCCATGTGTGTGTAGCTGCAAGTGTCTGTGTATTCGTGCATCTTTTGCATGTGTGTGGGCAGGCACATTTCTATGTGGGTGCATGTATGTGTGTGTGCATTCATGTAGAGGCCCATGGTCGGTCGATGTCAGGGATCATCCTTGGTCACTTTTGCACCTGATGCGTTGGGGTTGACCCTCTCCATCAAACCCATACCTCACTGATATTGCTTGTCACAGCTTGCTCTGCAGATTCCCCTGCCTTCACCTTACTGAGGCTGGAATCACAGTTAGTTAGGATACCATGACAACCTGACATTTCCATTGTTTTCTGCATCTCAGAGCTCCTCCTCATGCCTTAGACACAAGGGCTTTAACTACTGAGCCCTCTCCGTAGGCCGTACCTGTTTGAAGTTTATTCCACATGGACCACACTTCAAAAACAAAAAACAAAAAACAAAAAACAAAACAAAACAAAAAAAACGTTTATTTCATCGTCTACCTCCATGGTCAGTAAAAGACTAGAAATCATTTAACTTTCCAGCCTGACCCACTATTTACATGGGTGTCAGTAATCGAACTCTGGTCCTCTTGCTTCCGTGGCAAGCAACTACCCTGCTCAGCCACCTCCCTGGTCCCTGGCTGCTAATGTTTTGATGCTCCATTCCAGTATCCACTGCGGCCTCCAGCAATCTGTACACTTGGCCCTGGTTCCCCTGGATCCATGCGGAGATGCCTGCAATTTAACACAATGTTTTTTTGGCTTCCATTGGAGGAACAAGATAAGAAGCGGCCAGCGGGAGAGCGTTGCTGTGCTTTTTTGGTAAAGCGATGCTCTGCTCAGTTCAAGGGCTGCATTATTTTTAGCCCCTAATATTCCAATGAGCTCCTAATTGGTCACTGCGCCTTGATTCTCTTCTCCCCCTCCTACTCCCCCCCCCCATTCGCCACACTAAGTAATCATTCCAATCTTTCTGAAGTGCATATTTCATCACGTGCAGCCTCCTGATTGCAAGGCTTCAGGAGTTCTCCCTTAGTTATGGGATGCATTCCAAGCTCTGGGCTCTGCTCCATAACCTACAGTTCTTCTGCTCTGGTCTGGCCCTGGCCCATTTCCCCAGCATGTTCCCTTCTACTCCCCATTGCAGACTGAGATTCCCCACACATGCTCTCCTTTCCTCACCATCCATCGCCCCCAACCTGTTCTTCCTTCTGCTTTCCTTCCCAGTTTGCCTAATCCTATGCTGCTTCGAAATTTGACCGGAGTATACCTCATTCCAAGAGACCATCCCTCCTCCTCCCTGCCGTGGTCCATTCTCCAAGTTCTCTCCTCTCGGTTCCATGCTATGATCATGAACTCAGACGAAACACTTAGGTCTCTCTGTTGTACTCACAGCCTCGAGAGGAGAGTTTCTTACCAAATGACTAGGCTGGCTGGCCAGCGAGCACTCAGGATCCACCTGTCTCCACCCCCTTCCCCTCCCCCCAACCCTGGGGTTCCAGGCACTTGCAAGCCGTGCCTGGCTTTTGAATGCAGGTTCTAGGATGCTTCTCATGCCCTTTTCTGTCAACCTGTGTACCCTCCTCTAGGCTGTAAGTATGGGATAGTGCAGATATCTGTGCATCCTATTGCTAGAGCAAGCTCACGTGGGTGCTGTAGTTCGGCTATGGAATGTTCCTGAAGGTCTATGTGTTAAAAATGTTGGTCTTAGGCTGGGGGTATAGCTCAGCCACTGAAAGTAATGGTCATGCAAGCAGGAAGACTGAGTTCAACTCCCCCCCTACACACCCCAGGACCTATATCAAAAGCTGAGCATGAGGACACACACTTGCAATCCCAGCAATGAGAGGTGGAAACAGGCAGACTCCTGGAAGCTCAGTGGCTAACCGGCCTAGCTTATCTGTGGAACATCCAGGCCAAAGAGAGACCCTGTCTCAAACAAAAAGCGAAAGATATCCAAGGACTGACATTTGTACCCCCTCCCCCAACACACACACACACACACACCACCACCACCACCACCACCACCATGGCTGACCTTCGTATCTCCATGTTGGTCCTCTCAGCAGGTAGCAGACCCTTTAAGAGGTAGGACTTAATGAGAGGTCTTACATCATTGCAGGTGTGCCCTCTCATTGGATGGGGGTCGTCCAGTTTCTTCCTTTTTTATCTGTTTTACTGCATCCTGGCCATGAGATGAAGGGATGAATGGCTGTAACTCACCACGGGCTCCCATCATGATGTAAGGTCTCATTATTGGCTCCAAACACTGGGTCAATCAAACCTTCAGCATGACAAGCCAAAGGGACCCCCTCCTCCTTAGTGGGCTGTCTCTGGAACTTGTTGGAGTGATGGATGCCTAACAAGCACACCTGGCATTCACTGGGCCTGCAATAAGCACTGAAAACCTTCATCAGTGCTACACATATGAGCTTTATGTCTCCATTGTTGGAGTCTGCTCACAAAGAAAGACCTGTCTGTCCCTCCTGGGTGGTAGAAGCCTTTTAATTTATTATTATTATTGTTGTTGTTGTTGTTGTTAGTGGTAGTAGTATTAGTAGCAGTAGTGTTGCTGTTTGAGTGCATGCCGTAACGCAAATGTGGAAGCCAGAGGATAACTTGTGTGAGTCAGTCCTCTCATTCTATCATGCGAGTCTTGAGATTGGAGAATGGAGCTCAGTCCATCAGGTTTGGCAGCAGTGAGTGCCTTTACCTGCTGAGCCATCTTGCCAGCTCAAAGTCAGCTCTAGCATTATCTTTCCTTTTATTAAAATACCGGGGATTGAACATATAATCTCATGCATGAAAGGCAAGTACTTTAGTGCTGAGCTAGAGTCCCAGTCCTGCCTTGTTTTTTTGTTTGTTTGTTTGTTTGTTTGTTTGTTTTTGTTTTTTTTTAAGACAGGGTCTCTAAATGCCTTGAAACTCACCACCTGGGCTAGACTGGCTGGCCAACCAGCCCCAGGAATCTGCCCACCCCCACTTGCTCAGGATTGAGGTTCTAAGTGTGTGCCACCACACCTCACTGTTTTATGTGGGTTCTGAGGATTGAATGCAGATCTTCATATTTGCACAGGAAGCATCTTACCCTCTGAGGCATCTCCCATCCCCCTGAGATATATTTTTTAACTGTTTGGTTTTACATATCAAAATTCCATGTAATCATCTGGGAACTTACGAGTCCTGCTTTGCAAAGCTCAGATCTCAGTTTTCAAAGAAATAGTTCAGTTCTTTAACCTTGTCGACAATTTACTTATGCTTAAAAAAAAATTCACAAAGAGAGTTAAATTATTCCAAGAAAGCAGTTGTACATGAAAAGTTAAAGGACGAATCAATGTGTGTATAAATGCACGGTCACTGCTGAGAGGAAAAAAAAAACTAGTTTGAATTGGTATGTGTGTGCATTTGTATGTATGTGGGTGTGTCTGCATGTATTTATGGGAAAAGGTGTCAGACAAAACAGGATAGAAATTGTGTAGGTGTGTTTGTATGCTATATGCTAATGTGTCTGCCTTTGTGGGCATGTATGAAGGCCAGAAGTTGACATGGGACAATTAGGTGTCTTCTTTGTTCATTTCTCACCTTGCACTTTGAGACAGGGTCTCTCACTGACGCTTGAGCATGTTGATTTGTTGATCTGGAAGGACAACAGACCCTGGAGATGGCTCTGCCTTTGTTGCCCCAACAACAACTGGGCTCATAGGCATGTGTCTTCACACTTGGCTTTTTATGTGGGTGCTGGGAATCTGAACGCAGATCCTCATGCTTGCATAGGAGGCACTTAACTAATTGAGTCATCTTCTTGGAGCTTAGACTGGAAATTTTATGGGGAGAATTGGCTGAGCTCAGATAACATAGACAGGAACTGACTCAAGCTGGTTGCAGTTGATAGTAACAATTAAAGAGACCCCAGCAGCTAAAATCGAGGTCACGGCTTAGATTTACAAAGCCAGGCAGAACTTCATTGAAAATCCATGTGATGAGAAAGGCATGTGGTGGCGATGAGATGACTCTGACGTTGGCAGGTTTCCATTTCCTGGCCCAGGTCTTGCAGCTGAGATGTCTGGATGCCACACAGTGATAGCTGACAAAATGTACATATTGACGAACTCATCAGGCAGCTCCCCAATGGGAGACAAGAGAGATACCTGTGAGATGTGGGAGGGGGGTTTCTGGCCAAGTCCTTGAATTGGTTGTCATACAAATTAGTCACCATTTTACTACTGAACTGGGTTTTCATCCACTGTCATTTGTTAAGAGAAGTCTTCAATAATTGAGTATAAAATCCCTTTCATCTTTTGAAGAGATTTCTTCTTCTTCTTCTTCTTCTTCTTCTTCTTCTTCTTCTTCTTCTTCTTCTTCCTCCTCCTCCTCCTCCTCCTCCTCCTCCTCCTCCTCCTTCTTCTTCCTCTTTCTTCTTTTTCTTCTTCTTCTTCCTTCTTCTTCTCCTCCTTTTCCTCCTCTTCCTTCTCCTCCTCCTCCCCCCTCTCTGTATATATGTATACAAATACCTGCAAAGGCTAGAAGAGGACACCAGACCCCTGGAGCTGGAGTTACCAGCAATTGTGAGCCACCAGACATGGGAACTGAACTTCAGTCCTCTGCAAGAGCAGTAAGTGCTCTTAAACACAGCCATCTATCTAACCCCAGCCATTCATTTCTACAGTGTTAAGGTTAGGTAAGAATGTTTACATTAGTAGACTACTGTCATGGAGGGGTACAGTGCTAAAGTAATACGTGGAGTTCAGAGGACCTAACAGAAGGGGTATCTTTGTACAATTCCAGTAGAGATGTGTACTCTGCACCAAGTAGGGGAAAAATAAACACAGCACAGAGCATCCCATAAATCAGGGGCTATGTCCTCTGTTTTTGTACCTTTCCTGTTGCAGTGATAAAACACCCTGACAAAAGCAATCTGAAGAATGATGCATTTATTTTGGCTCACAGTCTGAGGGCCCACAGTCCATCAGGGGCAGAGGAGGTATGGTGGCAGGAGTGCGAGACAGCTTATCACATGGCATCTACAGTCAGGAAGCAGAGAGAGATGATGAATGCTGATGTTCAGCTCGCTTTCTCATTTTTATTCGGTCCAGGAACCCCAGCCTAGGGAATAGTTTTTCTTATCATCTCAATTAATCCAATCAAGTCAAGCCCTCATAGGTATGGCCAGAACTAACCCAATCTAGATCCTTCTCTGCAAGTGTTCCCAAAGACTTGTCCCTAGGGTATTCTAGATCCTGCCAAGTTGGCAATTAGCACTATCTATCAGGACTTTGCAACAGGAGTGAAAAGATACGATATCACCAATGGTAGCATCCACATGTGATATCAACTATGTAACTGTAACTTTTGACAGAGTAGAATATAAAATAAATACAGCCTCAGGGCTGAACAGATAAAGGCTTGGAGGTTAAAAGCACTTGTTACTTTTATAGAGGACCTGGGTTTAGTTCCTAGCATCCACATGGTTGGTTCTCAACCACCTGCAACTCCAATTCCAGGGGATCTGATGTCCTCTGCTAAACTCTATAGGAACCAGGCATGCATGTGGTGCACATAAATACATATATGCAGGCAGATCATTAATATATGTAATAAATAAATAATCAAACAAATAAGTATTTAAAAAAAAAAAGATACCACCTCAAAACACAAATATCTAAGCTGATAGAGTTTAGAAAGAAGAGATGGTGGTTTGGCCATGGTCATGGTTGATGAGAGTCTTTAATTGGCTTGTGAACCTTGGTATGCATGGCAGGGTTAAACCCAGGACAGCTGTGCATCAAGAATAAGCACGCGCGCTGCCAAGTCTCTACTGCATGCCTAGTAAATCTTTGTAGAGTAAAATAAATACTTTGTAAAGTAAAATATTTATTTTACGCACTTGATGCACAATGAAGACGCATGCCGTAAAACATATGTCATGGTTCTTAATAAAACGTGGTGGGAAGAGTGGTTTTTTCAATAATTCAGATACTCTTAATAGTAACAGGAAAGATTTATGCTGCCTGTGGATCAACCAGGATGCTAATTATGGAGAGGAATTTTAAAATGGCACAGAAAGTTAGTGCTGTACAAATACTGCTGCTTTCCCATTGTATTTTGCACCATCATTCACTCATTTAAATAGCTGTTGACTAATACTGACAGGAATTTCAATACTTATCCTTCCTTCCTCCCTCCCATCCTCTGTTCTTTTTTCTTTCCTTCCTTCCCACCTTCCCTCCCCCTTCCCTTCTTTTGTCCTTCCTTCCCTGTCACCGGTATTGTCACCATCATCACCATCATCACCAACATCAACAACATCATGGTCACCATGGTCACATGCAGTATCGTCATCATCAATATCATCTTCCTCATGGGCTAGGGAGACAGCTTGTTCAGTAAAGTGCATGCCTTGCAAGCAAGAGGATCTGAACTCAACATCTAGTAGCCATACTTAAAGAAACAAAACCACTGAAAGTGGTAGGAAGTGCATGTAACCTCAGCTCTGGAGAGGCAGAGGCAGCTGGATACAAAACATTTTGTGGCCAGCTAGTCTAGCCATATGTACACACACACACACACACACACACACACACACACACACACACACACACACTCACACGTGTGTGTGTGTGCACATAAAGTATCATCTTTCTTAATGACTACCCACATTGTTCTTACTGGGGATAACTGATGCTCCTAAAAGCAGGAACTTTGTGCTAGGGCAGTCATTCTATCAGTCTGAACAATAGACAGCATTAATCAAGTGCATAATACACACATTCCAACACACTTTACAGGTGTACAGCTAAGGGCATCTGGGGACTACCAATAGACCAGCCCATGGACACTTCCAATGGACCAGGCCATCACCTGGTTCACATGGGGACACGAGAGCATGCTCAAGACAAACATGTAACTTCAGCCTAGTGAATCGCTCCATTTGGCCCAAACAAAGAGTCTCCTCATAGAAAGATGACTTGTGCATGCAATGTAGGAGGGAGAAGTCAGTGAGCAGCAGCTGCCAGGAACTGGTACAACAGCATGGTTGCTTTATGAAGGAACAAGAGATCTGCTACTGGTTGGTGAATTTCTTAAAACGAAGTTGAAATCCCAAGACTCCTGCACTGAGCTCTGTGTTTCCATCTTTCCTTGAGAGAACAGGCTACTTGTGGTTAACAAGGGGCCCTGGATTGTTTAGAGTCTGATCTTGCATCTGGGTGTCAAATGCTGATACAAGGGAAAGGCATTGCTAGTTGTAGTTGCTAGTTGCTGCTTGTAGTAATTTTGCTAGCATGCACAAGGCCCTGGCTTCCATGACCAGCACTACAGAAAGTAAATATTGAAGCCTGACCCGGTTAGTGGCTGAGAAGATGACTCATGTTCTTGCGATGGATGAAGGGAGGCCAGCTCTCCAAGGAAACAGAGGAGATGAAAAATCATCGTAGTGCTGAGAAGGGTATGGGTAAGAATAAATTTAGGAGTCATGATCAGTAAAAGATCCAGACAGGGATGTTCACATATAATCAGAGGGCAAGGGTAGGTTTGGAATCCTAGAGAGTAAGTTTGGTAAGACCAAGTGTAAGACGCATTAAAACAGGGTTCCAGAGTTGGGGACAAAAGTACCTGCCATGCAATCAAGGAGACTCAGGATTCAATCCCCACAACATACATAAATAAGCCAGCCTAGACTACTTGGGGAGTTCCGTGCTAGCGAGAGACACTGTCTCAAAACACAAAACCAAGATGGAGTGGTGTCCTGAAGAAGTTGACCTCTATCCTCCACATGCATGGGTGCATGCATGAACACACATGCAAGCCTTACATACACAAACACACATGCAATGAAGTTATCATTAGGCAAAGGTACTGGGAATTATTATGGTGAGAACGTGTGATCACAAGACCAAGGATGCAAAATGAAAGAATGACAAACAACTGTGGCATTAATATGCAAAAACGGGAGTGTGCCCGCTGGAAGAGATTGCAGGTCTATGGGCTTAATATGCATCATGTCGGAGAGGATGCTGGCTTCCTGTTACAAGCCGCAGTGTAATTAAATCAAGGAATGGGGCTAGAAGTGGCTGCTGGAGAGGCTCAGGCATTCGTGCAACTCCTGAGGTGTATCCTGCCTGAGATTTGTACCTGGGGACCACACAGATGCCATCTAGCTCTTACGGAGCGGGAGGTAGCCTCCGGGTCCATAGACATCTGACTTCAGTTCTGTTCCTGTTTTGTTTGTTTATTTATTTATGTGTTGGTTTATCTATTATTTATCCTTTGAGAATTCCATTCACATACTCAATGAAATACGGTTATGTCTGCCTCCTATTGTCCCCACCTCCAGTCCTCCTCCGCGAGGTCTTCCCAATACATTCCTCTCTCAACTTCATGTCCTCTTTTTCTGTTCATTTTAATAACCTATGAATTCCAATTAGTGCTCAAGTCTTGGGCTTGGTGAATGTCCTGACATGTGTGCCGTTTCTCTCTCTCTCTTCCCCCTGATTGCCAGCCTTCCAGGCTCAGCTGCTGTTTTCCTTTCTCAGGGGGCTCTGCCCTGAGTACACATTTCCAGCTGCCTGTTGGAGAAGTTGTAAGCAGCAGGGAGCAGGCAGTATCAGGCTCCCCCTTCCCCCTGGGGACACAGCTCTACACTGGAAGCCTTAACAGCTTCACACAAAACACAAAATACTGTAGTGGAAGCTTTCCCATGGGGTGTGTTGATTAAATTGATTAAATGCACGCCAGGCACTTAGAACAGTATCTAATAATCAGGAAAGATTGTTAATGTTTATTTTGAATGTTTTGTGTGTGTGTGTGTGTGTGTGTGTGTGTGTGTGTGTGTGTGTGTGTGTGTTACAGAGTGTGACTGGAAATGTGTGGAGGTCGGAGATAACCTTGGATGTCAGTCTTCACCTTCCACTGTGTTTGAGGTAGGGTCTCCTGTTGTTTGCCACTGTGTACACCATGATACCTGTCTCTTGAATGTTCAGGGTTTCTCCTGTTCCAACCTCCCATCTCACTGAAGAAGCACTTGGATTATAGCTATGTGCTGTTGTGTCTGGCTTTACAAGTGTTCTGGGGATTTGAACTCAGGTCCTCATGCTTGCACGGCAACTGGTTTACCCACTGATCATCTCCGCAGCTTTAAAACTTTCGTGATGGGAGCTGGAGACAGGGGATAGGGGGAGAGCTTACCACTTAAGAAGACTTGCTCTCTTCTGAAAGACTCAGTTCCAGTCCTAGCAGCCATATCAAGTGTGTCACAAAGGATATGAGACCTTCTTCTAGTCTCTGAATATACACACACACAAGTGGCTTCATACATTCACATAGACACATGCACATACACATAAATTTAAGAGAGAAAGAAAGAAAGAAAGAAAGAAAGAAAGAAAGAGAGAGAGAGAGAGAAAGAAAGAAAGAAAGGAAGGAAGGAAGAAAGAAAGAAAGACCCAAAGTCTCATGATGATCTACTTTGGGGAAATCTGAAAAATTCTGGCTCCCTCAGAGTTTTCAATATTCAAGCACTGGGTTTCAGAACCAGGACCATCTATAGGTAGCACAAGATTTTGCGTGTGTGTGTGTGTGTGTGTGTGTGTGTGTGTGTGTGTGTGTGTGTGTGTATGTGTATGCATGCACGTACGTATATGTGCCAGTGTGTGTGTGTATTAGTGTGTATGTGCACCTTGCCAGTGTGTGTGTTTGTGTGTGCACATATGTGCCTCTGTGTGTGTGCACATGTGTGCCTCTGTGTGTGTGCACATGTGTGCCTCTGTGTGTGTGCACATATGCCCGTGTGTGTGAGAGTGTGTGTGTATAAAAGAGGCTGGGGCAATAGCTTAGTGGTAGAGCACACATATAGCAGACAGGAGGTCATAGGTTCTGTCTCTAGTATAGAAAACTGACAACAGCAGCAGCAGCAGCAACAGCAGCAGCAGCAGCAGCAGCAGCACTACCACCACTACCACGAAGATGCCATGTTCCTCTTACTGTCTCTATAGCTAGCCTCCACCTTGGCACTTCCTCATCCAACCTCATTGGTTTCACGATCTTACTTTCAAATCTGCTTATACCCCAGTGCCTATCTCCTGTCCTCACCCACAAGCTCACACCTACACCTTCTATGTCCTCAATTCAAGCTACCTTGGTATTGTGCCCCTGTGGTCCTGTTATTTGTGTCAAGCTTTTGTACTTGCTGGTCCTCCATTCTGGTCTACCTTTCTTTTTTCTCACCCCCTTCCCAAACTTCCTGTAACTGTACAAGATAAAGGTTACTCAAAATGCCCGTAAATAAATCCCGGTGGTGTAAAAGCCCAGCTTGCTGGAATCACAGAGAAAGTCATGACTTCTGTGCATTATAAACAAAGGTTTAGTCTTGTTTTTGAGATTCTTAAAAGATATCTGGGCAGAACAAAGCTGCATTTAAACTTACACACATTCTGACTTTAGCATCAGAACTCTTCATCCTTTTGAGTCTCAGTGGTCTCCTATATCTTCCTACCCTTCCTCAATTAAACCTTACACTTAAAAAAAAAAAAAACCATTATGATGGGCAGATCTGGGCCCAGGGGTCCTGCTCAAACTATGGCACCAGCCAAGGACAATACGTGCAGTAAACTTCAAACGCATACCGAGATCTAGCCAATGGACAGGACATTTTCCACAGTTGAGTGGAGAGTGGGATATGACTTTCACACGTACTCTGGTGCCCCATATTTGACCACGTCCCCTGGAGGGGGAGACCTGGTGGCACTCAGAGGAAGGATAGCAGGCTACCAAGAAGAGACTTGATACCCTATGAGCATATACAGGGGGAGGAGGACCCCCTCAGTCATGGGGGGAGGGCGGAGTAAGGGGAAAATGGGAGGGAGGGAGGAATGGGAGGATACAAGGGATGGGATAACAATTGAGATGTGATAGGAATACATTAATAAAATATATTTTAAAAATAAATAAATAGGTGGTATGCAAATAAGTCAGTCTTGGTTGGTGAATGGTAGGTTCTAAGGAGGGCTGGCTCTGGTTACTAGGTGCTGGGCTGTAGCTATCTGGTTACAGCACCCCAGGGCTACCTCTAGGTGTCTAGGTTTCCGGACCAAGTTTTTGAAAATTCCCCAATGAGGACTTGATCCATGTCTCTGGTCTCTTAAGTATGGTCTTCCTTTCACAGATGGAAGGTAATCTATGATTCACACCCTCCAACAGATCAAGAGCTATCTCAATTTCCAAGTCTGTTCCTAGTTACATGGGATTGTCCCGACCTCCTCTCACTAGCCTCCTCTAGCTTTGAGTGGTTCTGATTAAGAATTGGGCATATCTAGCTTAGAACTGGGCATATCAAGAGCCCTAGCATAGTTGACCATCCAATAGTGAGACAAATGGAGGAAGTGAATGAACATTGCTTATGCAGTCGGAGCACTGGCATAGACCACACAGTGTTCCGCGTTCTCTTTTTCCTCCATGAACCAGACAGTGGCTTGTTGAAGTCTAGAGCCTCACTCACTACACTCTCCATTATACCAACAGTAACTAGCATTGTAAGGATCTATTCAACATATATTGAGCAAGTGGAAATTATAGAGATGTCCCCAAGTCCTACTGTTAACATTATTGAACTTCTGCATGGTAGGCTACCTAGTCTGTAAGCACCCTGGGATTCACCACCACCCATCTCTCCATAGGAGTGTTTAAAGTACAAATGCTTGATACTGTATGCAGCTTTTTTTTATATGAGTCCTGAGCACTGTACAGGTCCTTAGGTCTGTATAGAAAGCACTTTACCCAGTGAACAGTTTCCCCAGGCCCAGTTTTGTTCTTGTTCTGGACTCAGCCAGGTGCTTGGCTTCGTTCGTATCATCACTCGTTGGTTTGGCTGCATGAGGTTCTGATACAGGAATAACAGGGTGTCTTCCATAGTTCCTGCATGGGCTTGGCTTTGGGGCTAAGGTCCTAGCAGCTGCCAAAGCTAGTGGATTTGGGATTCTTGTCTCATGAAGGTTAAAAAAAAAAAAAAAAGGTGAGTTTTAGAAAGAGGCTTATTATTATAGGGGGTTTAAGAGGAAGCAGGCAAGATGAGCTCCTGCAAGGCAGGGAGAATCTCTAAGAATGGAACATGGGGTTACTCGGATGGGGGGGGGGGAGGGATAAGGAAGCTGGTCAGTCCATTTTCTATCCCTGGTGTTCAGGTGCCTCACAGTCTCATTCACATCACAGGGGCACCCCAAATCAAAACAAAACCCAGAGACAGACACGTCCTTCCTGGCATCTGGGGTCTCTGGAGATATCAGAGATATTTTGGCCTTAAAACTGTTAGTGTCTCTGACCTCTGGCAAAGACAAGACCATGAGGGAGCCACAAGGACATTTCCAGCTCTTAGCTTTTGGAGGTCTTTTTATTCTAGCATTGCCTAGCCATTTTCTATCCTATTCTCATCAGTAGCAGCCAAACCTTCACCTTGGGACTAGGATAATTCTCCCTAGGGAGAAAGCATATGTACAGGAACCTCCCCAGGCTCCCAGTCTCTGCAAGCTAAAATTGGGTTTTGATAATAAAAATACTTTGAGGTCTTTAACACTCAAGGAGCCACCAGCTGACACAATGGCATTATATTAATTTTCTGTTTAATAAAGCATATTGGATCCTCCACATGGGCTGTGCATGCCTGCTTGGGGAAGGGAGAAACACAAGGCAGCATTTCACTTTAAGCAGGAGGCAGCGCCAGATAAAAGGAGTCTAATTGAAGTGCACAATATGCTTACCCGTGTAGCTGCCGATAAAACAGTGCTGCCTCCCTCCCCACCTTTGCAGAGTACAAAAGATAAAAATCAGAGCCACTAAGTCAAATCACACTGAACAGTATCCTTTAGTGCAGGTCTGTGGCCCTCTGTGTTTTGTAAGGGATCAAGGCTTGAAAGCCTAGCTTTGCCAAGAGTGGTGCTGTTGGGGCTGACTGTGGGCTCACAGGAGGCAAGAGGAGCTTAAGTATGACTCGTTGCAGGAAGAGGTAAGCCTGTCTAATTTGCATGAAGGCTGAGACTCAAAGCCATTCCCAGATTACTTCTTATACCTCTGGGTAACCTTTTAATTTGGATGAAAGGGTGCGTTTAATTCCCTCTTACTACAACCAGTTAAACAGATAATGGCTAGTCTATTGTGAGGGTTAATTATCAACTTGACTGGTTTTGCAATCTCCTGGGAAACACACTTTTGGTTGTGCCTGTCAGAGGGTTTTCCACAGAGGTTCAACTAAGGAAGACCAACCCTCAGTGTGGGTGGCACCCCTGTGGGCTGGGGACCCTCTACTGTGTAAAAAGGAGAAAGCAAGCCTGTTTCCTGACAGTGCATGTAACATGACAGGCTGCCTCATGCTCTACCCACCATCCTTTCCCCATCAGCATGGACTGTACCCTCTCAAACTGTGAGCCAAGGAAATCATGTTTTCGTATGTTTCTTATCCTTGGGTATTTGGTCCCAACAATGAAAAGAGTAAGTAATAGTCACACATGCATATTCTGCCTCTGTTAAACATCCATCAATAGGTTGAAAACATGGCATATCGCATTTCTGTTTGCTTTCAGGCAGGGTCCCCTACAGTCAGTCCAGTGTGGCTTTAAATTCACTAAGTATCCAAGGATGGCCTTGAACGTTTGATTTTACTGCCTCTACCTCCCCAGTGCTAAGGTTATAAGCATATGCCACCCAGACTAGGTTTAGGAAGTGTTAGGTTCCAAATCCATGTCCCCCTGCATCCTGGGTAAACATTCTAACAGCTGAGTCACATTTCTAGCCATTGGAATTACTATTTTTTTCAATGATAATCTTAAATGGGTCTTAACCAAGGAGGCATTCAACGATTGGATTATGTGTTGACATAATTTTGATGGTCAGCTTGATTAACCTGGGAGAGGGCACCTAGGAGATCAGTAAAGCATACCCCCAAGTATGTCTGTTAGGGTGTTTCTAAAGAGGACTGACTAAGGGGAAGGCCTAACTTGAGTATCAGTAGACCATCCCTTGTTTGGGGGACAAGAATGAATGCAAGAAGTAAGAAGAGAAAGCCATGGGTAAGGTTGATGGTTCAGTAGGTAAAGGTACCTGCCACAAAGCTGGAACTCAATCATCAGGACATATATGATTAAGGGAGGCAGAGATAGAAGGAGGGAGCAGGAGGGGGAGAGAGAAAGCCACTTCCCATGGGTTGTTTCTCACTTCCTCATGCATGCTCTGGTGCACATGGACATATTTACACACTAAATAAATAGATGTAAAAACTTATGTATAAGGGAGATCGCTCACAGGCAAAGCATTTTCCCTCATGCTTTATGACTTCTTCCTGTTTCTTTCTACGATGTGTGGTGCTTTGTTTGGCCATGTGCTCCCTCCATGATGAATTTACTTCACATCTTTGAAACTGAGCAAATTAAATTTTTGCTCTCTTAAGTATTGGACATCAGGTATTCTGTCACAGTTATGACAATGTTCTTTTAAATAAATTACATTTATTTGTTTATCTTCCCTCCCTCCATGTGTGTGCATACACACGCGTGTGCATGTGTGCACACATGCATGTGTGGTCAGAGAACAAGTTAAGGAGTAGCTTCTCTTCTACTGTGTAAGTCCCAGAAATGCAACCCAAGTCATCAGGCTGAACATCAGATACATTTATCCTCTGAGCCATCTCACTGGGACTATCACAAAGTTTGTTTGTTTTCTTTCATCAACATTATCTGCACTTGCTCTAAATTCAGATGGAACCCAAAGAAAAGGATGGTCCTGTTTCTTTAAGGATTTATTTGTATTTGTTTACATGTGTGTATCTGAATGTGAGTGTGTGCACATGAGTTCACTGCTCACAGAGGCCAGAAGAGGGTGTCAGATGCTGTGGAGCTGGAGTTATTGGTAGTTGTGAGTTGCCCGACATGGTTGCTGGAAACTGAACTGGGGTTGTCTGTAAGAACACAATGTGCTCTTAGTAACTGGACCATTTGTCCAGCCAAACTCTGCTCTTCCACAGCCACCAGAAAAACATAAACCCACTGGTATAACCTTTTTTTTTTTTTTTTTTCAGGCCAGGCAGTCTCTTTTGGTTTGTATTCCTCCAAGCCTTCTAGAGTTGGTGAAAAACAAAGTTAGTTTAATGTTTTCAGTAGTAACAAGGCCTTTAACATGCCTCAGAGCCTTGCTTTGAGTTGTTGATCAACTGTTCATATGAGAGTCAATTAATGTCTGGCTCATTGGTAGACAGAAAATTTAAAAACAGAAATATACCACTTTTTTTATGAGCAGATGTTGGAAACTGGCGGGCTGCTTTTCAGTTCTTCTTTCCTGTACCTAACCCAAGAGGTCAGAGAAAAATTACTTTTCCCCCTCATTTAAATTGACAATTTATAATTATATATATTTCTGTGGTATAAAGCAATGTTAAGATTTTTTGATACAATATGGAGTAATTAGATTATCAACACAGATATTTAAAAGTGATTTTTAACTTGTGATTAGACATTTGAAATTTACTAGCAGAGTTTAAAGCTACAGGGCTGGGGAGATAGTTAAGTCCTTGCTATGTAAGCTGTGGGAGGACCTAAATCAATCCCTAGGATCCAGATATAAACCTAGGGGCAGAGACAGGCAAATTCCTAGGGCTCTCTGGCCAACAAGACTAGCCTAGTTGGCAAGCTCCAGGCCAGTGGGCTAGCCTGTAAAAAAAAAAAAAAAAAATCAAGATAGACAATCCCTGAAGTATGACACCCAAGGTTGACATCTGCTCTCCACACAATCTGTTTCCACACACATGCATGCCTTACACACAACCAAACACATGTATCCTGTTCAGCAGAGACGTCCATTGAAAACAATGCCCTTAATAACAATTGAGTTGTAATCTGAATAAGTTAATTAAGTTATACATAAAAAAGAAAACAATGTCCTTGAAGTTGATATGTTAGGCTTGAACGCCTCTTTGCCTTGCCTCCGCCTCTCAAATACTAGGAGTACAGGCATTGCCTGTCGATCTTTGCGGAAAGAGAGTATCAACTTTAGAGGTTGGAGAGATTGCTCAGTAGTTAAGAGCACTTACTACCATTCCAGGGCCTGAGTTCCACTTGCAGCTTCTATGCTGGGCAACTCACAATCACCTCACTTGGCCTCTGTTGGAGCTTGCAGACCTGTGCAGACATACACATACATGTGAACAAATGAAAAGCAAACGATTTTTTAAAAGAGAAATAACAGTATTAATTTCTAGAAATCTTTTAACATTCCAGATAACACATCGCAATGTTGATCATTTCATCCCTTTTGCTGCGTTCAATTGTGTTAACCTGAAAATATCATAATGTTTGCAAGCTTCTTGATGAATTAAAGCTTAGGGAATGAGGAAAGAAACAGGAAGGTGCTTGCATTTATCCTTATACCAAAAGCTAGTCCTACTAGAAGACAACTCCCAGAATTGTTCTTTTTTTTTTCTCTCTCTCTCCCCCCTCCTCTCTCTCTCTCTCTCTCTCTCTCTCTCTCTCTCTCTCTCTCTCTCTCTGTGCACATATGTGTGTGTGTGTGTGTGTGTGTGTGTGTGTGTGTGTGTGTGTGTGTGTGTGTATGGACATGTATAAAGATTAGTTCAGAGTATACATATATATGCCAAATCCCCTGCACCAGCAGCTTTCAACAGCAGCCATAATTTATAAGTGATGGCAAGTTGGTTTGTTTGGAAGTTCAGCAGAGGGCTTCTCGCCAGGCTCACTGAATAGTCCCTCTCTTTAGATTTCTCTTGGAAGAGGTTATAGCTCTCCTCTAAACTGCCAACCAACAGCAGGGCCACCACTCCACATGCTTTCCAATGAAATCTACTTTGTTTAGTTAGCAAGCTAATGCATACCGAAAGCACAGGTGACTCCTAGACACAGAGGATCCCTGTTGGGCTCAGTGATAGCCTTGTGGGGGTGTTTTCTATTCCCCAAATCAGGAATGTGAGACCAGACAGGGGGGAAACAAGCCAAACCTACATGCATATGTGCATGTGGAGACCAGAAAACCAGCTCAGTTGTCAGTCTGCAGGACCCATTCATCTGGTTCTTAAACTCTGGGTAAGGTCTCTTGCTCTCTTGAACCTCATATATTCAGGTAGACTGTCTGGCAAGATACAGGGATCCTCCAGTCTCCACCTCCCCACTACTCGAGTTTTAAGTGAGTGCCACTGGGTTGGCTTTTTCTTTTCTTTTTTCTTTCTTTAGGTTCTGGGTATTGAACTCAAGTTCTCATGCTTTCTGGGAAAGCTCTTTATCAATAGAACCATCTTCCCAGCCCTAAATACCTATCTTCCTAATGATGTGTATGTCCTTTGAATGCTACTTGGCTAATAGGACCCAGCACCTTGAGTAGATAGATACACAATGACTGTACATAAAACAGAGGTGAATATTCTGGACACCTCACTATGATTTTTGGCAATCCTTAGGACACATTCCAAATACCAGTAAAGAAAACATGAAAGATATTTGAGGTTGGTATAAGCTATTACATTGGAAGGAAATTTTTTAAAGAGCTCTCTCTCTCTCTCTCTCTCTCTCTCTCTCTCTCTCTCTCTCTCTCTCTCTCTCTCTCTCTCTCTCTCTCTCTCTCTCTCTGTGTGTGTGTCTGTGTGTGTGTGTGTAGCATATGTGTGCATATGCCTGCAGAAGCCTGAGGAGAGCTGGAATCACAAGTGATTGTGAGCTGCCTGATATGGGTGCTGCAAAGGAAACTGTCATCCTCTGGAAGAACTGCAGGTGTGGTTAATCTCTAAGCTATCTCTTCAGCCCTTGCCTAGACCTTTCAGGACCAACATTCATAGGAAAGAACCACACTGGCATTAAAAAAATCAACCACAACTGAATGAACCTCCACACCTCCATATCCTATCCAAGAACGCCTTTTCCCCACATGCCTGGGCACATCAGTGAACATCCTACCGCAGAAGAGAACTATGCAAAGCAGAGCTATTTCCAACATACTTCCTTCCCTGCAAGAAGCAATCTAAAAATTGCCTGCTGTTATGGTTGGGAATAAGATATGTTATTAAATGAATGACAGAGAAATAAGGAGACATCCATCAAAGTGTCTATCTACTTCCTGCTCCTAGAACTTGTGTATATCCTGAGGGTGTCAGCGAGCAAATCATGGGTAAGGGTGTCTGAAGTGGAAGGAACTAAAAATACAAAAGGAAAGACTTACAAATTGTGTCCTCCAGCTCTTAGCTGAATCATTTCTCTCTTGGCATTATCTTTCAAAGCAGAAAATTGATGGTTTGCTGGTTGCGGGGAGAAAATACACACATTTGTAGGTTTGGTTTCAGCAACATGCGGAGGAGAGGCTGGTTAGGGGCATGGCTCTAGGGTGTCCTGGGCTTGCTCACCATCAGTGGGAAACACCGCATGGGTACCCTGTGTCTTGTCTAAAAGCAGAATAGGAAAAAGGCCTGCAGGAGGCTGGGCACAAACTCTATCTGGCGAACATCTATTGAAAGGAGGTTGGCTGTCTCTGTTTACCTCACAGGACATACAGTAACAGATATGAAAGAGAAGTAAAATAAATATTGATCCAAGGCCCCTGTGATGGTTTGAATAGGAATGACTGGCATAGGCTCACAGATTTGAATTCTTGCTCATCAGGGAGTGCTGCTGCTTCAGAGGGATTAGGAGGTGTGGCCTTGTTGAAGTAGGTGTAGCCTTGTTGGAGTGAGTGTGGCTTTGTTGGAGTGGGTGTGGCCTTGTTGGAGTGGGTGTGACCTTGCTGGAATGGGTGTGGCCTTGTTGGAGTGGGAGTGGCCTTGTTGGAGTGGGTGTGGTCTTGGAGGAAATGTGGATAGGCTTTGGGTTTCTAAAGCTCAAGCCAGGCCCACTGTTTCTCTCTTCCTGCTGCCTGTTGATCTATAGGTAGACCTCTCAGCTATCTCTCCTGCATCATGTCTGCCTGCACAGCACCGTCCTTCCCACCATCATTGTGGAAGTTTTGGGTTATATGTAAACATGTTTTTTTTTAAATCCCAGGTGTAGGGTATGTGGGCTGCTCCATGATAATTACCTCCTGAGAGGGCATGTGATGTTTGTCAGCTGTGACCTACCTTGTGTGGGGGCGTGGTCTTTGTCAGTGGGGTTGAAAGCCAGACCCAAAGTGGTATGGGGGGAGATAGGCTCTGAGAAAGAAGAAGGGTGCTGGTGCTTTCCCATGCTGCTCCTGGTTGCTGTTGATGCAGTGTGACAAGAAGAAATCAGAGATATCCTGATATGAGGATTGGACTTGCCCCAACGAACCCAATGATCCTAAATAGTAGGAAGCAGCTAAGGAAAACTATGCCCCCTCTCCCCACTAACCTTCTTTCTCCACTACCTGGTGTTGGAGTGTTGGAAGGGATTGGGGTGGAAGGGATAAAGAGATTTAAGGAACCCAAAATAAAAATACTGCTTAAAAGTACGCCAACTTGCCATGACAAAAATGGACTAAACCTCTAAAATTGTAAGCAAGGCCCAGTTAGATGTTTTTTGCTTTATAAGAGTTGCCTTGGTCATGGTGTCTCTTCACAGCAATAGAACACTGAGTAAGACAGCCCCGTTTTTGAAACTCACTCTAGGAATAAAGGCACATTGCAAAGTAGCCTCAGCACACCTCTCCTAGCGGTCCCAAGAATGCTGCCTGAAGGAGGCTGGGATTCTTACTGGAATTGTTAAAGTCAGAATCTGGGCTCTGTTAGGCCATCCTTATTGGGCCAATTGAAGAAGCACATTGTAATGAAAAGCTGAGGAGGGGAAAAAAAAAGTAGATTGTAGTCAACCCGGCCACACTAGGAAGAGGAAAAAGTAGGTCCACTGACAATTCCTCCCCCTCCATATCTGTGGGTCCAAATCTGTGGATACTAACATGAAGCTTAGGTTTAGTTGAAAGCAAGAGGCAGGCATGGTGAGTGGTCCTGGTCTGAGTGTGTTCCTGCTCATTAGTGACTTATTGTCTGGGCTCCAGGTGATCTAACAATTTAGAATTTCATAGAATCTCTTCCAGGAAGGCAAGTTCTTCCTCTTGTTCAGGCTTCAGCCTTTCCCTTCTTCCAGCTTGAGATACTTTGGAAAATTCTAGTTCTTTGGAGTCCCCTTATTTCAATAGTTTAGTAGCCAAAGGGGGAGTTTCAATAGACTCTCTTTAGAACAGTGGTTCTCAACCTTCCTAAATGCTGTGACCCTTCAACACAGCTCCTCACATGGTGGTGACCTCCCCCGAGGCATGAAAGCATTTCGCTGATAATTAATAACTGTAATTTTGCTACTGTTATGAATTATAATGTAAATATCTGATATGCAAGTTATCTGATAATGTAACCCCAATGAGGTCACAACCCACAGTTGAGAACCAGTGGTTCATAATGGCCTCATTCCTACTAAGAATGAGGTGATATTTACATGTGGGACCAGAGGGAAGTGATAGCTGGCATTCAGGATGAAGCCCACAGCAACCGAAGAGGGGGATTCTGGATGCTTGGAAATCTAGCTTCCCACCTGTCATTGGCTGACATACTGTTGCCATTAAGCAGATTATTTTTTGCCAATTATGTGGTGAAGTTTCCCTTAAACTCACCAGGAAGGCTTCATCTGCCCTTTGCTTGAGGTGCTCTTGGCATAGTGTGAACAGATGATAGGAACGTGGCTGACATTCAGGGGATATTGAAATGGCAGCAAGAGCAGAATTCCCTTAAGGTATTTACCAAGAAAGTCAGGAATCGTCATGGCATCACTTAGATTTCAGTACCTGCTTACTTCCAGTCAACAGATAAGGTCAGTCATCAATGGCAGCCACTTTTGGAGTGCTTTCTGAGCACTCAAGCAAGTACTCCGTAGTCACAGATTGCTTTAACGCTTATCACTACTCTGTGAAGGGCACACTACAGTGTTCGTTTTCTCAGGAGAGGAAATAAAAGGCTCAAACCAAGGTTAGCTGATTTGTGAAATAGTAGTGGTGTCATTTGTCCCCAGATGTACTCTGCACCAATCCCCCAAAATCTGATTGTAGCCTAGGGAACTGTGAAAGGGAACCCCTCAAATTATATAACTGCTAATATTCTTGTATTCGGTACTTTGGTCATTGCTGAGACAAAAAACAAAAAAACAAAAACAAAAACAAAAACAAAAAACAAAAAACAAAAAACAAAAAAAAAACCAACCCTAGAAAAATAAAAACATCAGCTTTAAGGAAGAAGAATTTATTTTGGCTCACAGTTTGAGGGGACACAGTCTATCATGGTAGGGAAATCAAAGTAGAACTTGAACGTCCAGCTATAGCATAGCTGCAATCAGGGACAGAGAGAAATGAATGCATGTATTGTCTCTTGTTTGTTGGCTTGAGGTCAACTTGATTTCTCATAGCAGTTCAGAACCCTCTGACTAAGGAATGGCGTTGTCTAGAGTGGGATGTGCTTTCTCACATCAATCAACTTAATTAAGCAAACATATACATGCACACACATGTGTGTATGTGCACACACACATGTGTGTGCATGATTACACACACACACACACACACATGCGCGCGCGCGCCTACTGGTCTACCCAGTGTAAGCAATCCCTTTTTGAGACTGTCTTCCCAGGTGTTTCTAAGTTGTGTGTGTGTGTGAAAGTTAAAGCTAAGCTCATAGTTGCCAATTGTACCGTTGGAGGGGTAGCATGTGCATAGCCCAAGCCAAGGGGAGTCCCAGGTTGCTAAGCTGGTTCCTACACTTACTTGCCCCAGAGACACTTTCAAGAGACCTGGAGAGGTGAGAAAAGGCAGCAATGCCCCTGCAGTCAAGAAGCAGCGATGGAAGCTGGTGCTCAGCTCACTTTTCACTCAGTTCAGGACCCCAGGCCATGGGACAGCACTGCCAACATCTGGATTGGATATTCCCTCCACAGTGATTCTTCTCTGGAAACATCTGCACAGACACACCCAGGGGCATGTCTCCTACGTGATTCTGTATCTAGTCAAATTGACTATGATCAAAATTAAGGGGTGTTCAGCAGTTAAAAGGACTGACTGCTCTTCGAGAGGACCCAGGTTGGGTTCCCAGCACTCATGTTAGGTGGTTCACAGTCACCGGTAACTCCTCCAGTTGTAGGGACTTACGGCCTCTTCTAGCTTCTAAGGGCACCTGCACCCATGTGACACACACACATGTATCCAAGCACATCCACGTCCTCATAAAACAAAATCAGTAAATAATTCTAAAACTCAAACAAAAACAAAGCCCCTCTCACAGCAGGGAGCTACGAGTGTGAGCAAATTCAGAATAGCTTAGAAGGAACTCCAGCAGCTTGCCTTGCCTTTGGTTTGGGCGGGGGTGGGTGGTGGGTGGTTCCTTTCCCAGGGTGTAGTAGAGGGGTACTCTTTGAAATGGTTGGGTTGTGCTTCCTGATTGTCCCTGGTTTTGAGTTTAGTTTGTGGTGCATTATCAAAAGAGGATTTCCTCCACTCTCCCATCCACCCACCCACCCTCCTTCCCTCCCTCCCCCCTTCCCTCCCTCCCCCCTTCCCTCCCTCCCTCCCTCCCTCCCTTTTTTCTTTTTTTTCTTTCTTTATTAACATAGTCTGTTTTCTAGATTTCCTATATGTGTGCAGTAACAGCAATATCAACAGTGTATGTATACATGTGAGTGTGTGTGTGTGTGTGTGTGTGTGTGTGTGTGTGTGCAGCAGTCAAAGAAGACACAAAATGAATTCCCAGCAGCCAGAAAGAGAGACAGTGGGGCTTTTTTGGACTGCAAACACATGCTGAAATAAAGAGCACACGGAACCCAGTGTCTAAGCATTCAAGCTCAGCCTTTTGGATCTACAGGCCCACAGGGCTGGAGCTCTTCATTGGAATTTCCATCAGAGATACTGGCACAGGCTTGCTTAAACTACCTCCTCAGCGACTAATAAAGCTTCTAGTCAGCAAACCTGTCATAGAGGCCACCTTGGATTCTACCAGCTATGTAGGTGGCAGCTGGCTGCTGGTTTTGACTAAGAGGCCAAAAGAATCACTTGCTGGAATGTTTGCCTTCTCACTGGAACTTTTTGTACCATGTGGCATATTCATTTTAACATAGACTTTTATGTTTTCTTTTTTTTTCCTTTACTTTCCTCCTTCTATGACTTCCCCACTCCTTTTCCTACCCTCCCTGCTCCTCTCTCTGCCTTCTTTCTTGAGTTCACACTGCAGCCCTTGCTGAGTTTGAACTTACTGTGTATCTCAATAGGCCTCAAACTTGCAGCGATCCTCCTGCCTCAGGATCCCAAGTGTGGTTGTGTGTGTGTGTGTGTGTGTGTGTGTGTGTGTGTGCGCTTGTGTATAGGAAGGTATGTGCTCTGTGTGTGTACAGAGGATAGAGGCCAGAGAAGAGCACTGGGTTCCTATTTTATATAACTCTTTATCTTAGACCATTGAGAAAGGGCTTCTCAGTGAGCCTGGAGGTAGGCTGGTGCCCAGCAAGCCCCAGCCATCCCCCAGTTCCCACCTTCCACAACCTTGGTTTTATAGGTAAATGTACAAACATGGGCTTGTTATGTGAGTGCTGGAGACTTGAACTCAGGTGTCTCTGCTTAGACGGCAGTCTCACCAGATGAGCCAAATTCCCCAGTCACTTTGTGCATTTGTCTTGGAGGCCAACTTCAGCTCCAAATCTTCCAGAACCATTAAAGATATCAATTTTGCAAGTTAAAAAAAAAAGAGTTAGTCTGATAGTCTTAAGATTTGAGCATCCCTGGATTTTGGCATGAATGGGAGGATCCTGGAACCAATTCCCTGTAGAGAGAGCAATAAGGCCATATGCTAGATATTGCAAATGCTTTTTACACTTGTGGCATATTTGAATAGACATGCTTACGTAATGAGTATTTACATGTAACATTGATGTCTTCTCTCAAGATGTAAATGGTTTGTTGTTCTTTTGTAGAACTCTGTAAAGTGATGCCCTGAGCACGCTGTGTCAGAAACAGACACATCTGAATCTTTCCACAGGTCAAAGTTTATTTCCCAACAAAAGGAAGAGCACTAAATGTCTCTCATGACAGGCTTTCCTCTCTTGCCAGGGTTTTAGAGTTGTATCAAGATTATGGTAGGGCAAGCTGACATGCCAGCCAGTTATAGGCTGTGCATTTTCTGTAGAGAGAAGAAAAACCTACAGTATATTTTCCATTTTAATATTCTGTGGGCGAGGGGGACAGGAATGACTTGTGGTCCGGAGAGATAGCTCAGTGAATAAGAGTGCTTATTGTGCAAACATGAAGACCTGAGTTCAGATTCCAACACCCATGAAAAAAGACAACTATAGCTGCTTGTGTGCCTGAGACCTCAGTGCTGCGGGGAGTGGAGCCAGGAGGACTGATGGAGCTTGTTGGCTTCTACTCTAGCTCCAGGTTCACTGGGATGCCCTACTTCAAGGGAAAAAATCAGAAAGAGAGATAGAGCAAGACACCCAACTTTCTCCTTGGGTCTCTGTATGTGCACATGGGCGTGTGTACACCCACACTAGTGCGTATACAACACCCTTCTTCTCTCTCATGTTAAAACTAATTTTTTTTTTTGCCAAAAATGTCAACGTTGTGCCTACTCTTCCCCATTATTATTAGGGAAGGAATTTCTAAAGAGTTAAGGATTAGCAGCTCACATGGATCCATCTCAATTCAGCAATTTCCCTGGCTGGTCATCTCTGCTTTACACAGTTCATCCCATCAGCACCAGCCACAACTCAGTCCCCTGCTCAAATGAGGAGCACTGCTCAGGTCTGTGGAGGCTGGCATTTATCCGCATCTACTCAGACATGGAAATGCAGACAGGTGGACGAATAGTTCATGCTCTCTGGTGGTAGCTCGAACTCTTCAACACAGACTGGGCAGCACTTCATGACTTTTTCAACTGTTCATGGGGGAACTCAGAAACTTAAGATCGAAAGAGTTATACCGTCAACTACTCACCAAAGGCCTTTGGATAAACTCCTCCATGTTATAAGCACAGTCACGTGTGCCCACATACATGTATGTATACTTTATAGATCATGATACACACATGAATATATTCACATAAACGTATAAATATGTAGCATATAAAACATACCATAGCTCTAACATATATCTATCACACATAAACATAAAGCATATAATAAACAACACATATCACATGTGAAATATGTAAGTATATAACACACACATTTTCCCTTCACACACATACATCTAGTCTTAATCATTGGGTATGTTAACAAGTAGATAACTTGGGAAAAAATGACATAGTTATCCATTCTGTAGTTTTCTGATCACTAATTTGTAGAACAAATTTTATACTAGCGTTGCGTAGAGCAAGGAGGTGGGCTTAAGTAAATGAACGCATATGGATGCTTCCTGTATGTGTGTACATTTACCATTAATATTATACAGATGATGAAGGTGAGGCCCAGAGAAGGAAACTGATTTCCCTGGGTTACACAGCAAAAACAGAGTCAGTTTACCTCATCCATAGAGGTCTAAAGGCTGGGTGCTTAAATTACTCACTTTGTGCACTAAGGCATATCTTTGTGGATTTGATAAAGGCAAAAGCTTCAAGAGGGCTGTTGAAAATTATGCTTTTGGGGATGACTCAGGTTAAATAATGCCCTAGTGGGGTGGTCCTTTATGTTGCGAGAACTCCTTTCCCGTGGGGAGATGTAAGTCATTTCTATTCCCAGCGACAAACCAAGGTATGATTCTACCAAAGTCCACCCTGGGGAAACTTAACTCATTGGACTTTAATGAGCGAGAGGTCATCATGAGGGTGGTGTCCAAAATATGTCCACACTGTAACATCCTCATCCAGCATGCACGATGCCCTCCCCGTAGCTGCACAGACAGAACCTCTTCCGTTAACTCCCCCCAGCTCCAGTACCTCCCAGAATACATCCTTGTGCAATTGGGGCAGAACTGCATATAAATGGCCAGGAGGGGTGACTAGATGCTCAAGCAAGGGTCCAGTGAATCTTCTTTTTCTATAAGGAATGTCAACAGTCTACTGGGCCAATCATGACAGACTCCTGCAATACCAGCACAGCTGAGTTGATGAAGATGTCGGCTTTTTCACTCGGAGACCATGTTCTGCAATCCCACTGATATGGTGGGGTTGGTGCCCGTGTGAGAAAGACAACCTACAGGTTGACCTCGGACTTGGCAGCTTTTAGATCTGTGAGCCATTGACTTGGGTCAGGTGTGCGGTCATCTGTTAGGGACATCAAGATTGATGGATGCAGTGTCAGTTTTTTTTTTCCTTCTCCTATGCTCATATTTTAAAATGTGTGTGTGCACACAGGTGATAGTACACTTGTAGAGGTCAGAGGTTAACTTTGAGAGTCCATTCTGTTCTTCCAACATGTGGGTTCTGGGAATCGATCTCGGGTCCTCATGCTCAATGACAAGTGCCTTTACCCTCTGAGCCATCTGAGCAGCCCCCTCTCCTATGTTCATTTTGTATGTTGTTGTAAACTTCGAGGCTGCTTCTATTTCCACCATTGTTGGGTTCGTTTTATTTTTGAATAAGTACATTACCATGTTCTCAAAGTAAAGTCTGCACCAATACTCTTGAAGAAGTATCTATCCTTTTCACCTCCCTGCACAGCCTACTAATCCATCTTCCATATGTGAGCAATTGTGTTAGTTTCTGCTTTATCCTCCTGAGTTATTCCTTTTGCATAAAGTAAGAAATACATCTGTAACTGTGATTCTATGTACTCTTCGTCCTCCTATCAAAAGTAGCTTTATAAATTCTATTTTACATTTTGCTTTTCTAGCTTGGCAATATATCCTTAGAATTACCCCATATCACCTCATAGAAAGCATTAGCATTCTAACTTACAAATGCTTGCTTGGAAAAAAAAATACCTCAGACGAAAGAATATTGAATGTGACTATTGAAATATCACAGGATTCCCTATTCCCATTTTTCTGAGATAGCACCAGATAGATTTCCAAAGTGGCTGTACTAGTTTGCATTCCCACCAGCAATGAAGGAGTGTTCCTCTCTCCCCACATCCTCGCCAGCATGTGGTGTCGCTTGAATTTTTGATCTTAGCCATTCTGATGGGTGTAAGATGGAATCTCAGAGTTGTTTTGATTTGCATTTCCCTGATGACTAAGGAGGTTGAGCATTTCTTTAAGTGTTTCTCAGCCATTTGATACTCCTCTGTTGAGAATTCTCTGTTTAGTTCCAAGCCCCATTTCTCAATTGGGTTATTCGGTTTGGTGGTGTTTAATTTCTTGAGTTCTTTATATATTTTGGATATTAGACCTTTGTCAGATGTAGGGTTGGTGAAGATTTTTTCCCAGTCTGTAGGCTGTCGCTTTGTTCTCTTGACAGTGTCTCCTGCCTTACAGAAGCTTCTCAGCCTCATGAGGTCCCATTTATTAATGGTTGACATTAAGGCCTGGGCCGTTGGTGTTCTGTTCAGGAAGTTGTCTCCTGTGCCAATATGTTCCAGGCTCTTTCCCACTTTTTCTTCTAAGTGAGTTAGTGTCTCTGGTTTTATGTTGAGGTCTTTAATCCACTTGGATTTGAGTTTTGTGCAAGGTGACAAATATGGGTCCAGTTTCATTTTTTTACACATAGACCTCCAGTTAGACCAGCACCATTTGTTGAAGATGCTATCCTTTTTCCATTGAATGGATTTGGCTTCTTTGTCAAAAATCAAGTGACCATATGTGTGTGGATTCATATCTGGGTCTTCGATTCGATTCCACTGATCAACCAGCCTGCTGCTGTGCCAGTACCATGCTGTTTTAAGTACTATTGCTTTATAGTACAGTTTGAGATCAGGTATGGAGATTCCTCCGGAGCATCTTTTATTGTACAAGATTGTTTTAGCTATTCTGGGTTTTTTGTTTTGGAATATACCCAGAAGATGCTCCAGCACACAACAAGAAAAATTTGCTCAACCATGTTCATAGCAGCCTTATTCATAATAGCCAGAACATGGAAACAGCCTAAGTGTCCCTCAGTAGAAGAGTGGATAAAGAAACTGTGGTACATGTACACTATGGAATACTACTCAGCTATTAAAAACAAGGAATTCCCGAAATTTGTGGATAAATGGATTGAGCTAGAAATGATCATAATGAGTGAGTTAACCCAGAAGCAGAAAGAATCAAATGGTATATACTCACTTATATCTGCATACTAGCCCAAGGGGCATGTCCCACGAAAGCCTTCACTTACCAGGAAACTGGGACAGAGGGGAAGGCATCCTATTGGGACTCTAAATGAGAGACGCATGGGAGAACAGCAAAATAAAAGGATCCAGAGGGTCCTAGAAATCTACAAGTAGAACAATATGATAGGCAGATTTGGGCCCAGGGGTCCCGCTCAAACTAAGGCACCAGCCAAGGACAATACAGGAAGTAAACTTTAAACCCCTTCCCAGATCTAGCCAATGGTCAGAATATTCTCCACAGTTGAGTGGAGAGTGTGATACGACTTCTCACATACTCTGGTGCCTCACATTTGACCATGTCCCCTGGAGGGGAGACCTGGTGGCACTCAGAGGAAGGACAGCAAGTAGCCAAGAAGAGACTTGATACCCTATGAGAATATATAGGGGACGTAATCCCCCTCAGGAACAGTCATAGGGGAGGGGAATAATGGGAAAATGGGGGGGGAGGAATGGGAGGATACAAGGGATGGGATAAACATTGAGATGTAACAAGAATAAATTAATAAAAAAAAAAAAAATTAAAAAAAAAAAAAAAAAAAAAAAAAGAAAATACTTAATATATGCTAATAAATAACTTTAAAAAGTTAAAAAAAAAAAAAAAAAAAAAAGAAATATCACAGGATTGCAGGATGCAGCTAAAGCCATGCTTGGAGGAAAGTTGCAACTCCATATGCTCATGTTAGAAAAGAAGAGAAATGGGGCTGGGGGATGGCTCCGTTCATAGTAATCACACCACACATGTGAGGAACAACTGGACCCCTGGACCCATGTGAAAGCCAGGTGGGGGTGGTAGCCCTCCTGTAATTCCAGTCAGTGGGAAGTAGACGCAGATGGAGGAGGCCAGCTGGTTAGCAGAACTGGCATGCTCTGGACTCAAATGAGAAGTCCCATCTCCATATGTAAGGCGAAGAGCAATTGATGAAACCTGATTACACACATGTGCCCAAACATGTGATGTAAGCATGCATAAATGTGCACACATACACACACACACACACACACGGGGAGGGGGAGGGAACACCTGTGTGTAAGTGGAGCTATGGTTTAAATATTTAGTATTGTATGTCCCTACTGAGGCACATATCAAGGCTCAAGTACCCAGTGCAGTGGTGTTTAAGGATGATGGGAGCATTAAGAGATATTTAGTTTGGGAAAGCTCCACCCTCAAGAAGTGATTGATGGTTTCCTCTAAGACTGGACTAGTTCTCCAGGAAATAGATAAGCTCTCTTGAGAGTGTAATTGCAAACCAGCCTCCACCCTCTTACAGTGCCTTTTCTTTGTCATCTTTCTACTTTTTAGCTCTTACTTACATATACTTCTGTGTGTATACATACATATGTATATATAAATATAAGTTTATACATACATATGAATACATATATATTTATTTATTATATACTACATGGTAAGTGATAAGAAAAGAGACATACAGTGGGGGAATCAAGGGTAGCACACATGTCAGGGAGATGAGGGAAAAGATAATCATTAAAACACTGTTTAAAATAAATGTCATAATGATATCTAATACCTTGTGTATTAAACTTAATTTTTAAAATTATTAAGAAGCACAAAAAGAACATTACAATCTAATATCACCCAGCAGGCATAGCTCAGTGGTAGGCCACCTGCCCAGCATGTGAAAGCCCCTGGGTTGCATCCTGATCACCACAAAGGACAAATTAATAAACAGTTTTAAAATGATGATGGCTAATTGTTGGTATGTTTCTGAGAATCATTTTGTTCAGCCCAGATAGAGTTTGAGCTCTTGTCAACCATGTCCTTTAACTAGTTTCAGTAGGCCTTCCTCCCTTCCCTCCCTGCCTCCTTCCCTCGATCCTTTCCTCCTTCCTTTTTCTTTATCTTTTTGAGGAAGTCCCTGTAGCTCAGGTCTCTGCCCCAGGCTGGCCTTGAACTCACTGTGTAGCCTTGGTTGGCCTTGAATCACTAATGCTCCTGGCTCTACCTCCTAAGTGCCAGGACTATGAAGGGACACACACCCGTCTTATTAGATTGCCTTTCCCAAGGGCATACAGACAGGACAGAAAAGAAAGTGTGATAAATTACTTGCTTTCCTCTTTTGGCTAGCAATGTCATCATTTTATTTTAAAAAGAAAGTTCTTTGAAAAGCCAAGGGAAGTGGTGAAACCATCAGAAAATTTACATGTTCTGGGGGCTGTTTCAGGGTTAGGGTTAATTTTGGGGTAGTATTGGGTAAATTTCAGGGTAGTATTAATTTTTGAGACAGGATCTCTCACTAAACCCAGAACCACCGATTCAGTGAGCAGCTGGCTAGCAAGACTCAGGGTTCTACCTGTCTCCACATCTCCAGTACTTGGATTTTGGGTCTGTACTGTCATTCCTAGCTGTAAAGTGGTTTCTGCGTGGCTAAACCCAGTTTCAGACTCATGCTCACTCAGCAAATGACTCACTTTTACCAACTGAGCCACCTCCCCGTTCCCAGGTAGGATTGTTTTAAAGTGTTTTAAATAGTGCAGATCATCTGGGCCCTTTGTTCTGGATATAATTGTAGTATTACAGTCATATGAAGCCAGGTGTCACGGTACACAACTGAACCCCAGCCCTTGAGACTTAAGGGAAGAGGACCAAGAGTTTAACGCTATCCTCAGCTAAATAGTGAGACTGTGTCTCATCAATGGGGAGAAGAAAAGTATCCAGATTGTCATTAGTCCAAAAGTCTCTCATTAACAAAGGCCCATCTCCAGGAAGGAGAACGTAGGCACGGAAACAGTCACACGGAAGAGGGTGACTTGATGGTGGTGTCTGGTGACTTTTCTCCTGAGTATACACAGTCTGAAGTTCTTGGAACGCAATTGTCTGTGGACTGAGGAGATTCCAAATGATCGTCCCTTTTACTAAACCCTTCTCGCGTCTAAAGTGTCAGGATACAACACCAGGCACCTGGAAAGTGTAAAACAAGACACGGCCATCATTGATTACTTTCTAGATTCAAAATGAAGAAGAAATGAAGATCAAGTAAAAACGTGATCTTTGTCAAAGGCTTGGAGTATCTGGAGATGGGTCTCTCAGAAGCTCAGCACTATCCTCCAGACCCCATTCTGACCAGCAACTGAACACAGTGTAGGCTAGGCAACTCGTCTCCCCTGGAGGGAGTGCCAACAATAAGGTCAGTTCGGTCCAGGACTACAGAGGGATTGAGATGAACATTGACAACAGACACCTTTGATGATTGAAGAAAGAAGGTCAGTGGGGAAAAGATGGGGTGATCAGATGGGGGAACCGACATGAAGCAAGGTACCAGGACATGTGTGTCACATGATGTGACGTATAAGAAATCCATAATGTGCATGCTAAGAAAATTAGCTGGGGTTAGAGACATGGCTGAAGGCGTATACTTCTCCTGTAAAGGACCTGTGTTAGGTTTCCAGCATGTACACTGGGTGCCTCACAAACACCTGTAACTCTAGTCCCATGGGATTTGAAGCCATTGTCTGGTCTCTGACATTTGAACTCATGTATGCAAACACACACACACACACACACACACACACACACACACACACACACACACAAACACACACACACACACACACACACACACACCTTTTTAATTCTTAAAGAGATTCATATGCAAATGAAGTAGTGGAGTCAAAATAGCATTAGAAACTGTCCTGTGGGGCACATGCTTACTGCCCAGTTTATGTGTTTCCTCCTGTGTCTCTAGAGTACAAACCTTTTACATCAGTGCTGCAAACCACCCTTTAGAAGGCTATCATAGGGCCTGGATTGGCCACACAAGTGTGAGGACCTGACTTTGGATCCTCGGAACCCATGCAAAGCTGGAGATGGTGGCATGGCTTAGTAAAATCTGCATTTCTTGGTGAGATGAGAGGTGGAGGCAGGAGAACCACTGGAAGCTTGTGGGCCAGATCATCTATCAAAGGCAGAGAGGTACGTGGGACTCTGCTTCAAACAAGGTGAAAGGCAAGGTTGTGTCTGTCTCTCCCTTACACACAGACACAAAGACTCTGTGAATGTACTTGTGTGTGTGTATGTGTGTGCGTGTGAGAGAGAGAGACAGAGAGACAGAGAGACACAGAGACAGAGACAGAGAGACAGAGAGAGGTAGAGGGAGAGACAGAGACAGAGGCAGAGAGATAGAGACAGAGACACAGAGAGAGAAAGAGGGAGACAGAGACAGAGACAGAGAGAGAAAGAGAGCAAAAAAAAAAAAAAAAAAAAAAAAAGCTGTCATCTGCTGCCCAGGTTTCTAGTAACACTAGAAACATTTTTCTTCAGGAAGGGATGGTTGGAATCTTTATAGATACACATTAGTAAGCCATAACTCCTTATCTTGATTCTGCCCTTGATATCATCATGGTGACTGTCTGTGTCATAGATTAGTCTGCCCAGAACTGGTGCCAGGCCCTAAATAACTAGAAGCAGAGTGTTGACGTGTAGAGCCGACAGTTGGGAACTACTGTAGCCTATAGGACTCCAGCCTTTCCTCCCTGTGTAGAAAGAGGGGCCCGGCTTGCCTCTCTGGAGGGTCCCAAGCATGAATCATTATCTGCTTTCAAAGTATTTTTAAGATCTATGAATACCGCATGAGCTGGAGGCAGAATCGTTACGAATTGTGGGTGAGGCGGATGGGATTTTAAAATTAAACAGCAGCATTGTGTTATTTTTCATCGAGATTCAGAGCAGCAGACCTTCCCAGAAGAAGTAACTTACATAATTTGATTCTCTCACTTAACCAGAACTGATCACTGTGGGGACAGAAATTAATTTCGAGAAAAACAGCTGCCAGTTTTGCCTCTGCGCCAGCCTCTCTCCAAGCTTTGCGAATGTGGTCAGAATGAAAGAGACAGCTTCCTCTGGGTGACTTGTTTATCCAGTGGGGCTCCCCCTAAGTTCCTCTCCAGTGTCTATCTTCCCTGGAGAATGGTCAGGCCACAAGAAGTACCCGCTGGGGTGCCAACTCTCATCATCACATCTGTCCACACCAGCTTGAATGATTAAAGAGGTTGGGTGGGGTATGCATAATCTAAAGGTTTGGAGCTATATATGAAACGAGGCTGCAACCAGATGTGCTGGTGCAGGCCTGTCATCTCAATTGCACTAGATGCAGAGGAAAGAGCATTGCAAATCCAAGGCTAGTTACAGAGTAAAGTCTGAGAACAGGCTGGGAATCTCAGTGAGACCACAACTCAAAGTCAAAAGATAGAAATGAAAAAGAGAGCTGAGGATGTAGCTCGAGGGTGAGACAGCCACCTACATCTGCCAGTGAGGGACCGGGTGTGGTTTAGCAGTGAGAGGTCTGCCTAGAATCCCCCTAGTGAGGGTGTGGGGGGCATGGCTCAGTGGTGGAATGCTCTCCTAGAACCCTCCAGTGAGGGCCTCAGTGGTGGAATACCTTCAGATAGATTGATAAAGTGAAGTTCTCTCTAGTTGTCAATATGTTCAAATTCAGCCTTTCGGACATCCTCCACCAGACTGAATGACTAAAGGGGTTGAGCCTTATGTCAGGAGTTCTTGTGTCCTCCTTACAAGGGAAGTGGACAGGAAGGCAATATTCATTTTGGTCTGAACTTTTGTAGTTCTTTTTGACAGATTGCATGGCATTCAGCAAAGTGACATTTGGAGTAGCTGAGCTGGCCTTAGGCTACCTGCCAGAATAGGAAGAGGTGATATGAGCCAGGGCAGGGAGAATGCTGTTTGTGTCAGCTGCTTCTCTATAGCCCCTGATTGTCCAATGTTGGGGTTTGAATATAAAGTGTCCCTAGAGGCTTGTTGTGTTTAAACACTCAGCCTTCAGCTGGTATCAATGTTTTTGAAGGTTGTGGAGTCCTTAGGAGGTGGAGCCTTTAGGAGGTGGATCCCTTAGGAGGTGGAACCTTTAGGAGGTGAATCCCTTAGGAGGTGGGTCCCTTAGGAGGTGGAGCCTTTAGGAAGAGGTAATAACTCTGCACAGGGCTTGAAGTTTTATAGCCCATCCCATTGCCTGTATGTACTCTGCTTCTGGCTGCAGACACAATGTAACCAGTTGCCTCATGCTTTGCAACAGAGCCTGCCCATAAAGAACTGTATCCCTTCAAACTGTAAGCCATGAAAGCCCTTTCCCCTTGTGTGTATGTGTGTGTGCGCACGCATGTGTGTGTGTGTGTGTGTGTGTGTGTGTGTGTGTGTGTGTGTGTGTCCATAGGTACCTATGGAGGCCAGAAGAGGACATCAGATTCCTGAAGCTGGAATTACAGGTGATTGTGAGCCACTGGATCTGAGTAGTAGGAATTGAACTCAGATTCTCTTGTAGACACATTTTACCAAAGAGTCATCTTCTTACCACTTACTTTCAGATTTGTGTGTGTGTGTGTGTGTGTGTGTGTGTGTGTGTGTGTGTGTGTGTGTGTGTGTTGCAGATGGACATGACTCAGATTCAGCATGCAACCCATTTTTTTTTTTTTTTTTTTGGCAATATGTTTTGTTCCAGGCTTGGAAAACAATTCCCAAAATATGTTTGAAAGTTTGACCTTGCTGTTGGGAGATAGAGTCTAAGGTTCTGCCTTTTGAGTATGAACGAGCTCACTCAACGCTCAAGCAGGACTGCTCCAACCCAAGAACTGTGATGGAAGAGATGTAGCACAACTCCTGAGGCTTAGCCACAAGGACAGCAGAGTTTCCGGCTTTTCTTGGGATCTTTGTTCTTGTATCCATATTGGTAACTGCTCTGGATGCTGTGATCATAGACCCAACAGAAAACAACCTAATGGGGAGAAAAGCTTATTCTGAAAAATCTGAAGGTCCATCATTGTGGAGAAGGCAATGGGGCAGGAGGGTGAGGCAGCTGGTCACATGGTCTCCACAGTCAGGAAGCGGAGAGAGATGGATACCGGGGCTCAGCCCACTTTCCTCTTTTTTATTAAGTTCGGAACCACAGCCACCCACATCCAGAGTCTAGAAATCCCCTTATAAAGATTCCTGAAGCTGTTCCCATGGTGGTTTTAAACCTCATGAGGTTGCCAATTAAGATTAATCATTGCACTTTCAATAACCTAAAAAGTTAGGGCCAGTGACCCAGCCCAGCCGATAAAGGAGTTTATTCTGAGTCTAATGACCTTCAGCTACCAGAGTCCACATGATAGAAGAGAAAAGACTTCCACAGCTTGTCCTCCACTTGTGTCCTATAGCACCTTGACCACTACACATTCCTAACACACACACACACACGTGTGTGTGCATGCATACACACAATGTAAAAAGCATTGCCGCACTGAGAACCTCTTGCTGGGGAGGCAGTGTGTAAGTACAGTCTAGCTAATAGCCCTTCACTGTGCTCTAACAGGGCATTTGTCACCCAGGCTCAGCTCTGCACATGTGCCATCTTGGATTTTGAGCACAATCCAGCCTCCATTAAAAACTGTAGGTGCAATGGGAATCCAGCTGCATCCTATGAGAGTTCCCAAGCAAAAAACTTCTCACCAGATATTTCCCAAACTCTCGATCCATAAAACCAGAGTCTAACATAATGGTTACTATAATGGGCTACATTTGGGGATAATTTGTTAATCAGATATTGTGATCACAACACCATTATGTGCTATTGAGTATTCCAGTAGGGTGATAGAGCCCAGGGGTAAAAGATGTCTCACAGGACAGGGGAACATTCTGGAACCCATTTCTCTGGTTTTCATGTCTGGTAGGTCTTTATCCAACATGTAAGCTCTCTGACCTCCTCACCATCAGGGTGACTTCCTCATCTGTGACTTGGAGGGGCTGCTACACATCAGGTTGGGTTTTAGAGATGGAATTGGCATGTTGTTTCTTTCTAGTATGAGACAAGCTTTTTTTTTTTTTAAGTCTCATAATGCTCTTTCTCTGGGACAGAAAGGTTATTGATTGTCACAATTCTCTGGACTGCTTAATCGATACGCACCAGTTAAAGGGGAGCGCGGTGACGGATGGGAGTCCCTTCTCCCGCTGTTCTACATGATGGTGGGCTGTGATAATTCGCCTGTCAGAAGGCAGAACTTTCTTAAGAAGCCAAATGTGAAGGCATTAGGGGATTTAGTGTCAAGATGAGCAGCGATGTGTTTGTGGGCTGACATTTGAAGCTTCTTTTATGAAGAGCAGAGGACAGCACGTCATCCACTCCTCAGAGAGGAGCCTGATTCTTCTCTGATATTGTCAAAGGTAGCAGGCGAAAGGTTTCAGATTTCAGGTTCAGAGTGAACACTAAGGTGGATTGTCCTTTTAGATAGGAAATTTATTAGAGCGGCATGTACACTATAGACAAGTGGTTCTCAACCTTCCTGACTCCGCTGTGACCCTTTAATATAGTTCCTCCTGTTGTAGTGTCCCCCAAGCAATAAAATTAGTTTTGATGCTACTACGTCACTGTAGTTTTGCTATCTCTATGCATCATAACATAAATATCTGATATTCAATTCCTGTGTAAGGGGGTCACACACCCCCAAGGTTGAGAGCCAGTGTTACAGATGGACAGGTAGACACCAGCGTGTTGTGGGTGCTGAGGACTTTGGGGGTGGCGATCCCTTCTTAGAGTTTTCCCAGAAAAAGAAACAGGGAAGGGGGTTCAGAAGCTTCCTTCTTGGCCTTCAGTGGACCATTGCTAGCATAGCCATTTCGAGAATGTTTATGATCAGTAAACATCTTTGCTTGTCACCCATTGCTGGGGTTGGGGGTGGGGTAAATATCTAGAGAAACAAGCTGCTTCAGTTCTCAAAACCTAATTACTTTCTTTAAAAAATAATAATAATAATAACATCCTCCTTTGGGCTCTCCTTGTAATGTAGCTTCTTTGACTCTGTGGATTGTAACGTGGCTATCCTCTACTTAACGGCTATTATCCACTTATAAGCGAGTACATATCACACATGTCTTTTTGAGTTTGGTTGGAGTAAGGAAACTGGGTAGGAGAAGGGATGGGGAGGGGGGAGCAGGGGTGGGGATTAGGAGTAGGGAGAGTGTGGGAGAGAGGGCCAGGTGAGAGAATGAAAATCAAAGGCTGGGGGTGTCTCTGGGGCCTCCCAGAATCCTGGAGTAAGAGAGGTCCCAGGAAGTGTATGGGGGTCACCCTAGCTGAGGGAATCCTAGCAAAGGGGAATATGGAGCCCGAAGTGGCTCCTGTAGCCACCTCCTGTAGCTAGGCAGGACTTGTGGAGGGTTAAGGACACCAACCCACCACCCACAAAACTTGCGACCCAAAATTCGTCCTGCTATAAAATGTGTAGGGACAAAGATGGAGCAAAGATTGAGGGAATGGTCAACCAAAGACTGGCCCTGCTTGAGACACACATCCCATGGGAGAGATCTAATCCCTAACACCGTTAATGTTACTCTGCTATGTTTGTGGGCAGGGGCCTAGTGTAAATTCTCTGAGAGGCTTTGCCCAGTGGCTAACAAAAACAGATGCAGAGACCCACAGGCAAACATTAGGGAGAGCTTGGGGAGTTCTATGGAAGAGTTGGGGAAATGATTGAGGGAGCTGGAGGGGTCAAGGACAACACAAGGAGACCTACAGAGTTAACTAACATGTGTCTGTGGGGGCTCAAGAAACTGAACCAACAACCAAAGAGCATTCATGGACTGGTCCTAGGCCCCTGCCCATATGTAGCAGATGTGCAGCTTAGCCCTCATGTGGGTCACCTGACAACTGGAGCTGGGGCCCTCTCTGATTCTGACGTTTCCTTTTAGATCCATGGGGACCTCTTCCTTCTCTGAGGAGGAAAATGGAGAACGGAGGAAGGGTTGTATGAGTCGGTGGGGAGGAGGGACTGGGAGGAAAGGAGTGGGGTTGCAATCAGGATGTAAAGTGAATGAATAAGTAAATAAATGTTTTTAAAAGGGCAACAAAAGCTGTCATAGTTCAACCAAAAATGAAGGAGTTTTTAACCAAATGGCTTAGCCTTGATTAACAACAGGCAGTGTACGTGTACATATAATGCAGGTAGTATACATGTACATATGCATGCAGGTTCTATACATCTACAAATGCAAGCAAAACATATATGTGTAATAAAATAGATAACCTAAAAAATACAACAGTATAATAATACTGATTATGACAGTAGCAAAAAGTAAAAATAAAGACCACAAAGAAAGTGGAACACGGTCTCACTGTGTATTAGGCAAAAGTCCTTTTCCTGTGACTCTCTCAGACTCATGAGGGAGACACATTTCAATGTTGGACCCTTTTTATGATGATTATCTGTATTAGTTACTTATTTAATTGCTCCGAGAAAACACATGACAAGAAATAACTTCAGGCTTAGGGTTTTGAGGGGATATAGTTTACGGAGGGCATGTAACATAAGGTGACTGGTTATAATGCATTAGGAGGGAGAGCCTGAGAGCAGTAGGGAAGTAGGATGGGGCTATAAGTACCTTAAGGGCAGCCTCAGTGACCCATGGCTTCCAAAAAGCCACCATCTCCTATAAGCTCCACATTTTCTTCAAAATAGCAAAATCCGTGGAGGACTATGCATCCAAACACATGAGCCGATTGGGGACATGTCTCATTCAACCTACAGAGCTCCTGCCTCTGCCTCATGCCTCAAGGGGCCCTTTCTGGTTTCTGTTCTGAGGCTACATTATATCCATCCTAGTTAGCTTACCTATTAACCTGACACAGCTTAGAGTCATCGGAGAAGGGAGTCTCAACTGAGGCCCTGCCCAGATCAGACTGACCTGTGGATATATCTGTGGGTGATTGTCCTGTCAATTGATGTCACTGTGGGCGGCCCATTTCCTGCGAGGCAGGTGTTCTTCCGTTGTACAAGAAAGCTAACTGAGAATGGAAGAAACGGCTCAGCTGTTAGGAGAACATGGTGGTGTTGCCAGGGACCCAAGTTTCACTTCCCAGCATCCACCACTTCAAGGGAGCTCACACTCACCTTTCACTTCAGCTCCAGGGTATCTGATGCCCTCTTCAGGCCTCTAGGAGTACTGCACCCAAGTGTTCACACCCATGATACAAACATGTGCACACCTAATAAAAGATGATAAAAAAAAAATATGCTTTAAAGGGGGAGCTAGCTAAGCCTGAGTCAGAGCGTGAGCCAGCAAGCAGCATCCCTCCATGGTTCCTGTATTCAGTTCCCACCCTGACTTGCCTCAAAACTGTACTATTTATAGCTTATAAGTTGCAATGGCCCCTTCCTGTTCCATGTTGCTTTTGGTCAGAGCGATTTATCACAGCCGCGGAGATGAAACGAACACAACGTACATCTGTTCATTCCTCTGATTGCCTTAATCTCCCCTGCTGTGATGTTCTGCCATCCCTCAGCCTTGTTTCTAGGTGACTTCACCACCTGCATCATCACGACGGTCGCTGTGGAGAGGGAGCATACCCCACTCAGCCATTACAATGAGGATGAGTCACCGCACAAAGTTCATGCCAGGCAGAGCTAGTCCCAGCAACAGTACCAGGGAGAAAAATCAATCCCATTAATAGGATGCAGATACGGGCCGTGTGATGGTGGACACTATGAAATAACTTGGGCGACAACTGATTGAAAAATTGAGATTGTTCCAAATAAGTAGATTGAGAGAAGACATTAGAAAGCCCAGTAACAAGAACTGTAAGAGATTCAAGCAGGAAATGTACTCTGTCATATCACCCTTGTACCACAGGAGATTCTATCTCCTCATATCATATCATAACATAACAAGCATATGACATATTAATTTACTCATTTATTAATTTTTTTTTATCTCTCTGTGTTTGATGTATCAGGGTGTTTTATCACAGAAACAGGGATGAAACTATAACAGTATATCTCTATTCCTTTTTCTGGTTACTTTAATTCTTCCTCATATGTTTGTGATTATGCGCGTGTGTGTTTCTGTGTGTATATGTATGTGTCTGTGCATCCAGATGTGTGGTATGTGTGTGTCTGTGTGTATGTATGAGTGTGTCTGTATGTGTCTCTCTGGGTGTCTGTATGTGTGGTATGTGTATGTGTGTGTCTATGTGTGTGTCTATGTGTGTGTGTATCCATGTGTATGTGTGTGTATAATTATCCATGTGCATTTTCTTCTTTTCTGTAACTCTGATAAAATACCCCAACAGAAAACAAACTAGGAGAAAAAAGACTTGTTTAGATTCATAGTTTCAGAAGGAAAGAGTCGAGCCTATCATGGCACAGAAGACATGCTAACAGGCAAGGGAAGCATGGTGGGTGCCTGGTCACACTGCATTCACACCCAGGAAGCAGACGTGAATGACAAGTGGGACCAGGCTACACAACCTCAAGGCGCAACCCTCAGTGACGTACTTCCTCCAGCAAAGCTCCCCACTGAAGGTTCCAGGTCCTTCCCAAATAGCATCACCTGTTAGGGAACAATTATTCAAACACGTGAGCCAATGGGGGACATTTTTACATTAAAATCACAATGCTATCTCTGTGAGTGTGTTGTGATCATGCCCTAGCACCCACATGGAGGGCAGAGGACAATCCCGGGTATCAGTCTTCACCTTCTGCTTTGTTTGCGGCATGATCTCTTGTTCGCCATGAGCTTACCGACAATTTCTGTCTATGTCACCCATCTGGGATCACAGGGATTATAGACATGTGCTCTCCATGGATTCGGTGGGCTTGAACTCAGGTTGCCATGCTTGTATGACCAGCACTTTACACACTGAGTCATCTCCCCAGCCCACACTTGCCAATTTGTTTTATTTTGTTTTGTTTTTTCACTTTCAGTACTTCTGATTTCCAGAAGTGGAATTTCTGTTCTGGTTAGAACAGGATGACCTCAGTTCTTGAGGAAATGAGTTTTTAGGAAGCCCTCTAAGGTGCATAGATTTAAGACAGAAGGTAGTTCTTGCTGTCTAGGCTTACAAGGGCCTCAGGTGCTGACAGAGTCCCTGCACCAGACCTTGGTTCATTCATCCTGCAGTGCCACCCACAGCACTCATGGGACTCCGAAGCCAGCCTTTGAAATGAGAGGACATTCTTTACCTCGGATCCTGCTCTCTTTTTTTCTCTTTTGAGAAAGCATGAGACTAACCATATAAAATTACCTGGAAGACATCTTTTCTATGATCTAGTTCATGCCCTGCCCCTCTCTCTCTGTTGTCTGTGTGTGTGCGTGTGTGTGTGTGTGTGTGTGTGTGTGTGTGTGTGTGTGTGTGTGCGCGCACGTGCGCGTGCATGCGCACACCTGTATGGACACACCAATGAATGCATGAATGTACACCACACCTAGGTAACCGACAGTGAAGAAAGGAGGAACTGGCACACACCATTGGTGTGTCCTTTCTCTAAAGTCTTTGCCAGCAACTGTGGGATCCATCGGTGTGCAGGAAAGAGTGAACTAAGATGGTGGGAAATGATAGGGCTGGGAGGACCAGTTTCTCATTGCTCTGGCTGAACACCTGGCATAAGCAACTTCTTGTAAGTTTATGTTGACTAACACGGCAAGGGATCTAGCAGGGACATAATGCCACTTTGGGTGGCATGGTCAGGGTGGTCCGAACTTAACGCAGAGCTTCTTATGTGTCACCAGGTAGGACATAGAGAGTTCTGGCAGAAGTGTGGTAGGGCCTAAAGCCTTGGAGGCCTTCTTAATAGCCAGCTGGACCCTACCTCTGAAGATTCTACAACCTCCCTCAGCATCAGCGCCACCGACTGAGGACTGCTTATTCCAACTTTAGAAACCCAAAGAAGGGACATTTCACATCCAAACCAGAACCAAAGGTGAGCCAAAGGGAGGAGCTTGGATTCCCATCTCATGATGATAACTTTTGCAACTCTTGAGCCTTACTTGTGAAAGGAGACAGTTTATTCTTACCACTTTGCGTCAGCTCCTTAGGTCAGGCGTTGACTCAGCACAGAGCCCCGTGCGCCCCTTCTCCATTGTCCTAGTAATCAGGGGCGTCCAATCTTCTAAGTCGGCATGCCTTATTTTTCTCCCTACAGCTTGTGCTTGTAGTTTTCTCCATACAAACCATGATTGGGTCCATCTCTCCATTTTGCATTCTGTTTGTTTTATAGGTGCATGACTTTGTCACATCAGCAGGTCATCAGGCTGACTTGTCTATTGGTCATTTCTACACCAAACTTTTAGTTTGGGTCGGGGGAGGGGGTTGGCTAGACTAGCACAGTTTGGATGGGGGTAACCGCTGGCTGACTTAGGCTACCAGCAGGCGACCAGGGCTTCCTCTTCATCTATGACTGGACCTACAAAGAAGATTCAAGGAACTTCTATTTTGAAAGTAAGCCATGGGATTTTATTTGTTCCAGGCAGGAATGATCTTCAGGTCACCCCCAACCCCCAACCCCTGCCTTCAGTTGAGAAGCAGTCTACCATGTGATGCAGAGGGACTCTTGTTTTGTTTGTTTGTTTGTTTGTTGTTTTTGTTTTTGTATAGAATGGACTAAGCCATCCCCAAGCTCTCCTGTTCATAGACAGCCTCACACTTGCAGATACAAGGAGTATTTTCCTGATCACCTCATGGGGAGTGTGAGGAGCCAAGAGGCTCTATGCTGAAGCTATCCTCCCCTCCCCTGTCCCATACCCCTCCACAAATTCTGGGAAACATTATTTACGATTCAGAGCAGGCAGTGTGTATTAGGAGCTAATTTCTAAATTTAGAGATGATTCATGTGATTTGGAATGAGTCAGTTTTAAGTCACATTAAAAGAAAATCATAGCAGGTGGCCTTTAGTGTTAAAGCATCTCCTCTCTTCTCTCTCTCTCTCTCTCTCTCTCTCTCTCTCTCTCTCTCTCTCTCTCTCTCTCTCCCCCATCGCCTTCCTTTCCTCCTCCTCCTCCTCTACCTCCTCTTCTGAAGACAGAACTTACTAGTGCAGTAGTTGCTCATCCAGGAAGTCAGAGGATACAAAGATTTGCTAGAGCTATGCAAGGTTCACATGACAAGCTGGATCACTCTGACCTGCATATGCTAGTCTACAATTTCAGGTTATCTTTAGAGTCTACAGAATTCTGAGATTCTTTACAACCTGGGTCTGCTTACCCACTGCAGGAGAGTGTTAGTAGAACCCTTAAACTTATTAGAAGGAGAGAGGAAGTCACTGCATTTTAAAAGTCTTATATTATTTTTATGTGTGTTGACAGTGGAGTACTGAGGGAGATGTTGGCCAAATACAATCTATCCTGTAATGGTGTGCTGATGTGTTTGGTTATCATTCTTATTGCTGTGACATAATGCTGGACAGAAGCAAGGTTAATGAAGAAAGGAAGGTTTTATTGTGGCTCACAGTCTGAGAGTACATAGTCCATCATTGTGGGGAAGGCCTGACGGCAGGAGGCGGAGGCGGAGGTGGAGGCGGCTGCTCACATTGCATTTGCAGTCAAGAAGCAGAGACATGAGTGCTAGGGCCCAGCTCACTTTCTCATTTTACTCAATAAAGTACCCCAACCTGTGGGATGCCGCTGCCCATGTTCAGGATGGGTTTCCCCCATCTCAGTTAATCTAGTCTAGAATCTTCCTCATAGGCACCTCCAACAGTGTATCTCCCAGATGATTTTTAGATCCCGTTAAGTTCATCATCGATATTAACCATCTTTTCACTTAAAGTCCCCGTGTTGCTTGTAAGTGATGTCCTGGGGGACAGAAACCATGGACGTCTTCATTTTCAAAGCAGTCCTTAGGCATGGATGCTTTTAAATGTCATCAGGTAAGGGACTGTGGAGATGGCTCAGTGGCTAAAGTGCTTGCCACACAAGCATATGGACAAAATTTGAATAATCAGAAGACCATTTAAAGGAAGGGTATCCTGGCCCACCTGTAATCCAAGCCTCAGAGATAGAGATGACATCACTAGAATAAGCCACCTATCAAGGAGAGCCATATCCGGCACAACTCTGGGATTGATTGAGAGACCCTGCTTCAATGAATACGATAGAAGAGGAATTGGAAATTATTCCCAACCTCAACCTCTGGCCTTCATGTGCATGGACACACATGTGCACATGTACTCACCATATGTGTGTCCACATATGTGCTAAATCATACATAATATACATACCACTCACACACTGAAAATTCCTTTTAAAGTTATTTGGTGACCAATCATTTCCAAAGACCTATATCCCTTGTTTATTCTTATGGATTTTGATTCAGTAATGTTTTTTTTTTCTTTTTTATTCATTTATAACAGGGTCTCAATATGTTCCTCTTCTTAATAGAAACCTTTATGGACATGGCTGTCACATGACATAAAAGAACTGCTTAAGAGCGCAAATTGTTATGATTTGATATGTTTAAGTGTCATCGAGCCATCACTTTTATTTGTTTCCAAAACATTTTCAGGGCTGGAGAGTTTGACTCAGTGGTTATGAGTATGTGCCCACTGCAGCCGCCAATGAGTTCGGTCTTCCGCATTCACACCAGGTGACTACAATTACCTCTAACTTTGGCTCCAGAGATCTGATGCACTCCTCATGGCCTCCTTTTGTCCACACCTGTGGGCATGAGTGCGCGCGCATGCACGCACGCACGTACGTACGCACGCACACGCATGCGCGCGCGCGCACACACACACACACACACACACACACACACACACACACACTAACAAAACAAAACAAAAACTCATTTCCATCACCCCAAGAGGAGACCCTGTCTCCAGCGAGCTGTGTATTGAATTCTCTCCTTCCCTGAGCTCCAGTCAATAAGCCACTTGCTCTCTGTCTGTGGTTTTATCTGGTCTTAATGTTACACGTATGCACACATAAGGGGCGCTCTTTGGTGTCAGTCTTAGCATATTTTCAATTTTCATCTAAATGGTGGCTTGGACTGATGCTTTATTTTTGCTTATTCTTCTTTGAGATAGCATCTCACCATGTAGTCCAGGCTGGGCTTAAACTCCCCGTCCTCCTGCCTCAGCCTCGTAGGTTCTAGAATCATAGGTATGTGTATTACAACACCTGGCCAATTCTATATGTTTCTAGTAGACTCTGGAAACCTTCATATTGAAAAATATCTCTCAAAGCCAAGGGGTCCTGACATGAGTCTTTGGTTAAAATCCACATGCAAAATAAGTCTTCCACCACAGGCATTTTGCTGCAATTTCCAAAGCTGTCATTACTGTGAGCCATGTGATGCTTCCAGGGAGATGGCCCAGTTCAACCCTCTACTTGAAGAGTTAATTATTTCCACAACATCTCTGTCATGTGGGAGTCGAGCATCTGCATGAATATATACTCTGAAGGGAAGGATGGTGCCAAGAGGGAACTTTGTCATGCTGCTGTTGTCTCCATGAGAAGAATCCATTCACCACGTGTATCTGGACTCTGTCGTGGGCAGTATACACCTGCTTGCAGGGAAGGGTATGTAAGGTCAGGGGCCCAGTTCAATAGGATGAGGCAGCATCACAACGAAACTGAGGAACCCCCTTTTGGAGCCTGGTGAGATTGAGCACAGTTTGGAAGGCCTTGGATGGAGAACTCATCACTACAGACCAGTCAGGTGACTTTCTTACTTGTCACTTAAGACCCCTCTCTCTCTCCTTATTTCCTCTTCTCCTCTCTCTTCACACAAATTCATTTGGAACCCAAGGTCTTATAATACTAAGCAGGTGCTAGGCAGTGCTCTGCTCCAAACCTTGTCCTAGACCCCTCACTGGGAGGACCTAGGCAGCTACATCCAGCCCATGAACTCACTAGGGAATTCTGGGCAATTGCGCTACCTCTGAGCTTAGTTTTCAGCCCCTTGCTGGGGATTCTAGGTCTATTCCTGAAACATACCTCCACCTCTCTCTTTATTTTTTTATTTTGAAAGAGGATTTCACAGGCCCTATGTAGCCCAGGCAATCCTTGAACCTGCAACCCTCCTGCCCTCTGAGGGGCTGGGATCATAAGCCTGCACCAGAAGGTCTGGCTGACCTTTCTCTTCTTTTCAAGTTCATAGATGATAATAACACCATCCTCCATGAATGAGCCGAGTCGTGTTTTACACATTAATGGAATTCTGTTGAATCTCCTGAGACCTCCTCAGACTGAGAGAACCAAATAAAGTATGTGAAGGTCAGAGTTAGCCAGCTCAACTATTCCAAACCTGTATCATCTTAGAAAATGCATGGGTCCCTTGGCTCCTCTGTCCACATCTTCAAATTTCTTCTCTCTGTGTGAGGACGTGTGTGTCTGTGCGGTAGCTTGTGTGTCTGAAGCTGGGTGTGTACGCATGTGCGTGTGCATACGCATGTGAACGCACATAAATGTAGTGTGGAGGCCAAGAGAGCTCCAGGTACTGAACTCACCGTAGTGAGGGGTTGGGACTATTTTCTATTTTTATTTGGACTATTTCTGTTTTCGGTGCAATGAGATGCACATTGCTTTTTCCTTGGGATGTCCTCTGAGGACGGAAAAGCAGAAAGGGTGGATGTGGGTGGAGCCGTTGGGAAGTAACTGGAGTGATGCAGACCAGAGATGTCACAGAGGCTGTGGAAGTGGAAGCCTCAGGACACAGCTCAGGTACAGCTTCCTGGGTAAGAAGAGGACAGTGATGTCTGGGCTTTCGTTCTGAGTCAACGGGTATCAAGACTCACTGATTTGCCTTTTTTTTTTTCTCTCTCTCTCTATTGCTTGAGGTATATCTCCTAAGGATGCTGCCCAGTAAAAAGCCAGTCCACAGGTTCTTGTTTCAAAGTCTTGTATCTGTACATATAAGGGTATATGCATATGTAGTGTGTATGTTTGTGCATATGTGCTGTGTGAGTGCATGTGTGTTGCATACATGATGCATGTGTATATGTGTGTTTGTGTATGTGCATATCTGCTGTGTGTGTGCATATGTGCTGTCTCTCTCTCTCTCTCTCTCTCTCTCTCTCTCTCTCTCTCTCTCTCTCTCTCTCTCTCTCTCTCTGTGTGTGTGTTTTCCAAATAAGACAGTGGACAGACTAATTCATCACTGTCAAGGCTGGAGAGATAGTGATGACTCAACCAGTAAAGCACTCGTCTTACAAACACATGACCTGAGTTTGATCCCCAGAACCAAAAAATAAAACAACATAAACAAAAACAAAAAGAAAACAAAACTGGGCATGGTAGTTCATATATGTAATTCCAGCACTGGAATACAGAGACAGGGGGATCCCATGGATCCCTGGAGCTTGCTGACCAACCAGCCTAGCATTATTTGCTGAGTTGCAGGCCAAGGGAGATACCATGCCTCAGCAAACAAACAATCAAAACCAAAACCAACAACAAACCATAGTAGATAATACTTGAGATTTAACACCTGAGGGTGACTTCTGCTTGCATATGGATGGACATCCACTGGCACACACACATGTGCTCATACAAGTGAGCACACACACAGGCACACAGAAGAAACCACTGCCATCTGTCCCTAATTCCAAAAAGGTGAACCAGACTGAGGGAATATCATCTAAAGTTATTTTGGCAGAAACGTTGCTGTTGATGGTCAAAACATATGTTCTGGTAACTTTGACTTCAAATGAACAAAGTCCCATTTGACAAGGGGAGCTATAGAGTGCTCACCTAGTTAGCTCATGAGCATTGTTTATTATATCAGCTTTAGTCATAGACACCGAGAATTGGAGACTTTCAAAAGAGAGATGTTTGGAACTGATGACTCGAGTTGTATGGGCTGCACCCTGGATGAGGTGATTGGAGCCAGAGGGCTAAGGTCTTACTTATGGGTATGAAAATGGCTTCTCTTACAGATTACTATGTGGCCCTGAACTGATGTCAGGGGTTATCAAAAGCAGCTCAGATATCTCTCTCCCCCTCTCCTCCCCAACCCAACCACCACATTCTCTCTCTCTCTCTCTCTCTCTCTCTCTCTCTCTCTCTCTCTCTCTCTCTCTCTGCACTCTGGAGACTGACTGTTCCCCCCCACCCAAAGACAGCCCATATGTTAAAGGCTTATCTCCAGTTATGCACTGTTGGGAGCTTGTATTAGTCATCTTCTCTCACCATAGTGAAAAAAAATCAGAAGCAACATAGGGGAAGGAAGGCTTATTTTGGCTCATGATTGTGGAAAGTACAAGCCGTCATGGTGGGTAAGGCATGGCATCTACATGGCGATAAAAAAGCACTCTTATGATGCCTAGATTAGGAAGCAGAGAGGGGATGGCAGGAAGAAGCCAGGGATTTTGTAACCCCAAAGACCTGCCCCCAGTGACTTTTGGCTCCACCTCTTAAGCATTCTACATATCATTGTTTGGTTGAAGGACATCCGGGTTGTTTCCAGTTTCTGGCTATTATTAAGAATAAAGCTGCTATGAACATAGTTGAGCAAGTGTCGTTGTGGTACAGTGGGGCATCTTTTGGTATATACCAAAGAGTGGTATATAGATGGGTCTTGAGGTAGGTCAATTCCAAATTTTCTGAGAAATTGCCATGTTGATTTCCAAAGTGCTTGCACAAGTTTTCGCTCCCACCACAATGGAGGGGGTGTTCCCCTTGTTCCACGTCCCTGACATCATGAACTGTTGCTTGAGTTTTTATTTTTTCTTAGCCATTCTGATGGGTGTAAGTTGGAATATCACAATCATTTTGATTTGCATTTCCCTGATGGCTAACAATGTTGAATGTTTCTTTAAATTCTTCTTTTAGCTCTTTACCCCATTTTTAATTGGATTATTTGGTTTATTGCTATCTAGTTTCTTGAGTTCCTTATATATATTGGATATTATCACTCTGTTGGATGTAGGGTTGGTGAAGATCTTTTCTCATTCTGTAGGCTGCTTTTTTGCCCTTTTGATGGTATCCTTTGCCTTACAGAAGCTTTTCTATTTCATGAGGTCCCATTTATTAATTGTTGATCTTAGTGCCTGAGATGTTGGTGTCTTGTTCAGGAAGTTATCTCCTGTGCCAAAGTGTTCAAGGCTCTTCCACATTTTCTCTTCTATCAGGTTTAGTGTTTCTGGATTTATGTTGAGGTTTGATCCATTTGGACTTGAGTTTTGTACAGGGTTTAGATATAAATCTATTTGCATTCTTGTACATGCAGACATCCAGTTAGACCAGCCACATTTGTTAAAGGTAGTTTCTTTTTATCTATCTTATAATTTTAAATTTCTTGTCAAAAATTAAGTGTCCATAGGTGTATGGATTTACTTCTGTATCTTCAATTCAATTCCATTGATCAAACTGTCTGTAACTAGGCAAGACTTCCAATGGAAAGATTGGGACACCATCTCAGCCACAAAACCTTCAACCTACAAGTTACCCTGCTATAAGATGTGCAGGGGTAAAGATGAAGCAGGCCCACCAATGAGTGGACCAGCTTGAGACACATTCCATAAAAGGGAGCCCAACCCTGACTATGCTAATGATATTCTTGTATTCTTATAGACAAGAGCCTAGGATAATAATGAGTCATCAGAGAGGCCTCATCCAGCAACTGATGGAAACGGGTGCAGAGACCCACAGCAAAACATTGTGGGGAAGGACTGGGAGGAGAGTCGGGAGGGGCAACTGCAGTCAGGATGTAAATTAATTAGTTAATTAATCAATCAATCATAATAACAAAAGTTCTATAGCCCTTCCAAGCACCACTACCACCTGAGGAACAAGGTTCAAAACAAGCCTGGAGGGGAGGACATTTTGCATTCAAGATATAAGGGATGGTCGAACATTTGGAGTTAAACAAATTTTGGCATTGTGATACTCTGTTGTCATTTACGAATGTATTGGGTTTCATTCCCAGCTATCCTGAGATGCATATGGCTGGCAAGTGCCAGGTTGGAAAACCTTGCGGGAAGTCTTCCTTCCGGTCACCGGCAGAATGCTCTTAAGGGGGATTATGGAGTCCTGTCCTCCCCCTCTTCCCTTTCATATTCATCAGCTTTATGTTGCTGCTGCAGCAATATCTGAGATAATTAACATGAGCAGAGGAAGGTTGTATTTTGACTTATAGACCCAAATATTTCATTTCTTGGTATATGGACCCGTGTAGGGTTGGTGTAAAAATGGAACATTATGGTGAGGGGGATATGGCACAGTACAGCTGCTCTCCTCATAGTGGCCAGGAAGCAAAGAGAGATATATAGAGGAAGAAAGAGAGACAAAGAAAGGATGATGGCATAAGGAGGGATAAATGTAGACTTAGAGACGACAGAGAGCTATGTTTCAATAGAGATAAAGAGCTAGAGCTAGAGATAGAAGTAGAGGTGTATAAAATAGAGGTGATCACTGAGATAAAAGTGAGACTAGAGATAGCAAAGTCATAGAGATTGACAGGGGCTAACATTCTGAGTTCATAATAGTTCCATCCACTGAGGACTAGGCCACCAACACAGAAACTTCTCAGGAATTTGAAGATGTAAGTCATAAATGCTCTCTCCCTCACCGTAGGTGAGGTAGTTGTTGGAGTTGCTGATGTTCTTCCACCCCAGCACCTTTTATTTAAAGCCTGACAAAAACTGCCTGCACCAACCAGGGAAAGGATGCAAACAGTGAGCCCATGGAGGGCCGGGGTGTATATCATTTGCTTTGCAAATGAGGCTGGTATGATCTAGGAACCGAGTCACCCTGAAATAATAGGAGAGAGATTAAAATTGATTTCTAAGCTACCACTGCCAGTGTGCATTTCTGAGTAGCCTTTAGGGGTCTAATCTCTCTGTCCACTTCTACAGAGAGGTTGGATGCCACTTAGAGACATGTCAACATGTTTGTCCTTGATAGATGAGCTGACTCCACAAAACGTCAAGTGCAATGCCAGCTGGAGAGTGAATGACTCCAGAGCAGGCTGTTCTAGCTGTATTAATAGAGGGATGATGCCTGTCTGGGGAGGTGATGCATTATCTATGGGACTGAGCAGCCTGCTTTTGCTTAGGCCCATTTGAGGAGGTTAGCAAAATATGATCTAATCAGAACAGGATAACTAAGCTGGTTTTAAAAAGAATATAGCCCAGGGTCACCTGCCTGGGGAATGGTGCCTCCCACAGTGGGCTGAGACCTTCAGTATCAAGACAGTCTCGCATAGACCAATTCCTCTATGAGACTTCTCCTCTCAAATGACTCTAGGTTTGTGTCAAGTAGACAATTAAAGCTAACTATGACCCTAGACTGACCACGCCAAACCCATAGCCTCCTTGATGCTCTGATGGGATTCTCTATATTTAAACCAGGATCCAGAATCCAGGCATCCTATTGAGTACTTGAGAGTTGGCAGAAGAGCTAGACCCTTCAAGTATCTAGGACTTAAGCGAAGAAGGCTGTGAGCACAGTAAGAATTTAATCATCTTACCATAGGCTATGATAAAATGCCTGAGATAATAAAGGTATAAGCAGAAAAGTTTGTTTTAGCTTATAGTTTTGGAGTTTACAGTATACATTGTCTTGTATGAATGACACATGAACTAAGCCCCACCCTTCAACTAGAAAAAACTGACTTCAGTCACATAGCTTAAGTCACAGGTCCGCTCCCCTGCCTCTGTTTTATAGTATAGTTCAAATATTAACTAAGCCTGCTTCCTCTTAGTTCAAGGCTCCTGTTTCTCTTAGAAACTTTGAGAAGTAGAGACCTTGCTTTGCTGGGGGTGGAGGCCCACCACCACACTTCCTGTTGCCACAGTAATAAATCTTTTATCTGGAGGACCATTCTGTTCAGCTTCCTTGTTCTTTCTTTCTCTGTCTCTATTTGTCTTTTTCCCTGTGTGTCTCTGTCTGTCTTTCTGTTTCTGCCTCTTTCTCTCTGTCCTCTCCTCTCTTTTTCTTCCACCAAGAATTACTCATATACAGCATGGTGGGAAAAGGTGAAGAAAGCAAGAATGTTGTTTTCAAAACTTAATAGAAGTGTACATCCAGGTGTAGTGGTGCTCCCTGCAATCTCAGTACTCTGAAGGAAGATACAGGAGAACCAGGAGTTCAACTTCAGCCTCACAGATTCACAGTAAGCTAGTTTTTAAAAGAATATAGTCCAAAACCTATATTCTCATGCCTAAAGAATGGTGTCTCCCATAGTGGACTGGTACCTTCAGTATCAAGGCAGTCTTGCACAGACCAAATCCTCTATGAAGAATTCTCTTTTCAGATCACTACAGGTTTGTGTCAAGTTGACCATTAAGTCTAACTGTGATCCTAGACTGACCATGCCAACCCTGTGGCCTCCTTGATGTTCTGATGAGATTCTCTACATCCTTTAAAACCAGTATGGCTGTAGCATTTTGATCCTCAAAGACTCCAAGAGCCAGGACTCACATTTATAGGGACCAATGTGACCTTGCCTGTAATCTATAATGCATCATCATTCATGTGACTGTGGGCAATTTCTTTCTCTCTGCCTGTATCCATTCCTGTTCTGTTCCTGCATTAGATAATACTGACAAAAAGCAAGTAATAAAAGAAAGGGGTTGTTTCAGCTTATATTTCCAGAAAGGTAGAATCCATATTGTAGGGAAGGCATATCAAGGGGAACATGAGCCAGCCTGACAGGCAGGAAGCAGAGAAATCACTTTTTTTTTTAACCACATACAAGAAGCATAGAAAGAAAACAGATATTGAGACCAGGCCATAAACATCAAAGTAACCCCACCTCCATGATGTGCTTTCCTACCTCCTAGAGGTCTCATACCTCCCTGAATAGCACCACCACTGGCCATCGGGTATTCAAACAAGTGAGCTTATGGGGGACATTTTTCATTAAAACTAACACAACGGTTCTGAGCAAAATGTGTAATATGTGGTATAATATTGGGCCTTTGTGCATAGGACTGTTGTGAAGTCTGACCCCCCCCAAAGGGATTTGTTTTCTGCAGATACTGAAATCTGTGACTCTCAAGCCTTTTATACAAACTAGCACAATGTTTGCATATATTCTTGGCTTTGCATTGCCTACAGATGACTTATGATACACAGCCTAGTGTTAATGCTGTGTAATTGCTTGGCACATGGCATTGCTTAGGAAATATGGGGAAGAAAACACCTATATTGTTCAGGGAAGACACAATTAATTTTCACCCAAGATTTAACCTTTAGTAGAATGAAAAGATATGAAACCTTAGTCCCAGAAGGTTAGATAGACATTCAAAGCCATTGCCACAGCAGCTGGTACTGTTCAATATGAGTTCAAGACCAGCCTGAACTATATCTATCCATTCCATCCATCCATCCATCCATCCATCCATCCATCCATCCATACCAGTATCACTTAACATTAACTACATCTATCCATCCATCCATCCATCCATCCATCCATCAATCCATTCATGCATCCATTTACCCACCAACCCTTCCATCTATCCACCCACCTATACATCTATCAATTTAATCTTGTGCCCTCCTAGCTATTCATGTGTACTTACTCATTATCCATCCATCCATCCATCCATCCATCCATCCATCCATCCATGCATTCTTTCATCATTCCACCAATCAATCAGCCCACATGTCCATCTACCTACCCATTCACCTACCTACCACTCATTTTTTCATCTTTAATGTCTTCATTGTCTATCGTCATCATCATCATCACCATCATCATCATCATCATCATCATCCATTGATCTCACTAATGCTTGGTTATGGTGTCTAGGGGAGAATTCACCACATTGAGGTTGAATGTGTTTGGATTCTCCAGCACCTATTGAACAGTCCCAAGTGTAACCTGTGGTGGAATGGCTGAGTAGTGACTTGTCATCCCTGAGGTCCATGATGAACTGGGAGTTATTGGGTAGTTAGCAACACCAGCAGCTGGTGACCTAGGTTGCCTTTGCCTTGTGAAAGCCCTAGATGGAAATCATAGCCTATCCTCCATCCTGATGGATCTGGTGTTTGTTCAGACTTCTAGAATAACGTATGAGTAGAAAATAAGCAAATCTTTATTTTGAGAGACAGAGATACAGGCACAAATTATGTTTCTGATGTTGGAGCCATCTTCTCATCACCCACAAGAAGACTTAGAATGTAGTTCTAGAGAGTAAGTGCACGTAGAACAGACAGACCTGGGTTCCATCTCTGCATCCCTCTCATGTGACCTAGAGCAGGTGATTTTACAACACGAACTCTGTTTCCTTTATTAAAGTTGGCTGATTAGTATTATTGGGCTAATTATACTTATTATAGTCTATTTCATAGGGGTATTAGGAAAATTAAAAGGGATGTATGAAAAGAACTTGGCACAGCTTTTAGTTAGTGACACTCATTAAATAATTGCTAATTGGTTTTTTTTATTATTATTATTGCCATTAACTTTTCCTTCAAAGAGTTTGCCTGTCTCCACTTGAGGGCAACTGTGGAGAGATTAGCTTCAGGGTAACCATTAATCCATCCTGATATTTATCGTTTATTCATTAATTGCGAAGCTTTATGCTAAATTCTTCAGGGGTATGAATCAAGCCCTCAGCGAGCTTCTGTTTTTATCTAAGAAGATAAGGCAGTTTCATAAATTAGAACAAGTAACTAAAATCCTCTGGGCCTCATTTATCTCATTTATTTAATGGAAGAATTGGGGGCTAAAAACTAGAAACCACTGAACAAAAATACAGAGCTTTGAAGATGCAGATAAAGTGGGTGAATGGATGAGTAAGTATGTTGTGAGGATGGGAGGATGGGTGGGCTGGTTGGTGGACGAATAGATGGGAAAATGGATGGGTAAGTAGATGTGGGGGTGGGTAGGAGGGTACATTTATAAAAAGATGAAAAGGTGGATGGGTGGGTAGGTAGGGGTCTGTATATAGGTGGATGGTTGATGGATAGGTAGATGAGAAGTGGATTGTGGGTAGACTGATGAATGAATGGATGGGTGGGTGGGCAGATGGATGGATGGATAAATAGGTGGGTAAGTAGATGGATGGATAAGTGTGTGTGTGTGTATGTGTGTGTGTGTGTGTGTGTGTGTGTGTGTGTGTGTGTGTGTGAATAGGTGGGTGACGGGCAGAATGTGGATGGATTAATCAATGGATGAATTGATAGTCACATGTGGAGGTGAATGGATGGAAGGAGAGGTGTGTAGGTAGATAGATGAATGCAAGTGGATAAATTGATGAGTAGATTACTGGGTAGATAATAGATGAATGAATGGACCAGGGGGTAAGTGGGCAGATAGATGACTTGATGGGTGTGGGAGGAGAATAAGGATACATTTGTTTAAGTCCATATTTCACGTATAAAGGAAAATGTGATAGTCATCTGAGGCTGTTTTGCTTCACTTAATATGATGCCTTCCATTTCTATTCCTTTTGTTGCAAACAACATAATTTCATTCTTTATAGCTAAATAAAACCCACGATGTATGTTTATGTGTATCACATCTTTTAATCCATTTTTTGTTGCTATTGTTGATGGACTCACATGCTGCCTCCATCCCTTGGCTACTGTAGCACTGTAGTAAATGTGCATGTGGAGTGTCTTGCTCGAAGAGTGTCCAGGATAAAGAAGAAATGAAAAAGCGGCAGCAGGCTGGTATTATACATTTGGGGGGGGGGGGAGAAAGAACCGAGGTTAACAAACAGACAAAACTTCTGTGAGCACTCTGACTCTGATGAAGCCTTTTCCTCGGTACTATGAAATAGGAATAGGAGGCTGCTTCGTGAGCATATACCAACCCACTCAGGCAAAAGTTGGACAAAAACAAGCAACAGATGAATTTACTTCGCAAGTCAGCTTTCTTAAGAAAGTGTTAAGTATATAGGGGCAGTGGAGATGGCTCAGTTAACCATGTGCTTGGCACATGGGTATGAAGATCAGGGTTCAGTCACCCAGAAACTGTGGGTTAAAGAACGGGCAAGCTGTTATTCCAGCCTTGGAGTAGTGGGGATGCACAGAGCCCTGGAACTCAGTGGCCACTCAGTGTAACCCAGAGAGAGACTTTGCCTCAAAAGCTAAGATGAAAGCGACAGAGAAAGTCATTTGATATTGACCTCTGACCTCAATGTGCATTTACAAACGATTGTGCAAGCATCTGCATATGGTATGCACGCATATATATGAACACACCCACACACATGCACACACTCACACACAGACACACACATTGGTAAATAAAAGGCCCACAGAACAATGCAGCATACATTTTGCCCATACTCAAGAATGTGATATAATTTACTAGCCTCAGAATAGGGTCTGAGAACTGAGACAGCACACAGGAAAAGCACAAGAGGGCTCCCTTTGGCTCTCCCCAGATGACATAGACCAACCAGCATTGTGTTTTCTCTGGGGAAAGAGATAAGATTCTACTGTAGTGGTTACTACTAGTTAGAAGATACAGAACTTTCTAGAAAATGCATAAATGTGACATCACTTCCTTATTCAGTAGACAAGAGTCCAAATAATTGTGAGAATGAAGTTTGGAAAAGTAAACCTCATTTTCATTCTTCATGCAAACATGATTCATTTCTATATATGACATTACCTCCTGCTGAGCTTAGGCTAGCAAACACTGAGGTGGTGTGTGTCTTAGTTTCTGTTCTGCTGCTGTGAGGAAATGCCCCTGACAAAAGCAACTTAAGGAAAGAAGGGATTACATTAGTTCACAGTTCAAGATACAGTCAGAAGGGATTATTTTAGTTCATGGTTCAAGGTACAGTCCATTATAGAGGGGAAGTCGAGGTAGCAAGGGTTTGAGGTAGCTACTTACATCACTTTCATGATCAGGAAGCAGAGAAAGACAAACGGATGATGCTGCCCATCTCTCTTTCTCCGTTTACACAATCCTGGATCCCAGACCAAGGGATATGACACATCAGTGGATCGGTCTTACCATCTCAATTAATACAATCAAGACAGGCTTCCATTGGCCCAGGAGGCTAGACCCTTGGGTGATTCCAGACTCTGTCAAAGAGACAGTCAACACCACCTATCACCATCTGTTACCAGAAGAGTGACGTTTCCAAATCCCCACTGTAATTGTTCTGTGCATAAAAATGAACTTTTCTCCCAGCCTTGCACTTTCCTTAAAGCAAGGTATGCTTCATATGCAAAATTATTTGCTCCCAGGCAGTTCCTGGGGCTTTGCTGCATTTTTTTTTTTTTTTTTTTTTTTTTTTTTGGTAGAGCTCAGGGAAAAGGGAAAAATGATATATTTGATTGTGGATGAAGTCAAATATTTGCATACCTTTGCAGTCCACCTCTCCCTCACCTGGCAGTTTGGCCATGACAGAGGAAACCTGCATCCCTTAGGGAACAGATTAGCTGAGCCAGCCTGGTGAGCAAGTTCAACCTCCTCTGCCGTGTAAACATCTCTGACCTGAAGAGATTAATGAAAGTCAGCAAAGAGCAGTAGCGCACAATGCTTGTGTGGCTGCTGCTGTTCTGGGCCTCTTGGATGCCTGTGCTCTTGACCTTTCACCCCATTGGGAAGCTGCCAGGGTGCATCTGTAAGTATTTGCTTCAACTACTACTGTAGGGGGAGACTGTGGAAGCTTCATAAAGCCTACCTCCAGAGTAGTGCTTAGTATTGATGATGCCAGTTTCAAGGTAAAGGAAGCCTTGTACAGCTGGTAGATATTCTGTACATGTTGGGGTTCAATAACATGAGCACTCAAAAGTCCGCTGACTTTGTTGCTTCTCTTATTTATAAACTTCCTTTTTGGAAATAGAAACAAACAGAAAAGAAAGAAGTAATGGAAAAGTACTATGGTTTAGAGTTGATTTGCTAGATCATCTGTGGGGAGTTTGTGTGGCCATATGGAGAGGTGTTGGGACCTTTAAGAGGTAGGACCGGAAGCTGAGGAGATGGCTCAGTTGGCAAAGTACTTGCTATCAAATGTGAGGACCTGGGTTCAATCCCCAACACGCATTGTTAAAACCATCCAGCAATGGAGAGGCAGAGACTGGAAGATAGCTAGTGCTTGTTGGCCAACCAGCCTCGCCTTCTGAGCGAGTTTCCTCTGTCTCAAAAGACAAGGAAGAAAATAATGGAAGAGGGCACATCTGGGCCTGACCTTTGGCCCCATATGTAAGCGTTTGCCCTTGGACCCCTACAACTGAGGTCCAAGCGAACCTCTTCATAAACATAAATCAATGCTTGTGTGCCTGCTGCTATTCTGGGCCCAGAGGACAGCTATCTGGACTCTCAACTGCTTACCTCTTTGGGAAGCTGTCAGGGCACTTCAGGTGACAGTTCTTCTTATATAGAAGCATAGAATTCTCTAGTAGTGTCGGTCATATGGCTCTAGAAATTCATGTTAGTCAAGGTCACTGCTTATGGTAGAGGTGCAAACTGTTGTAGGGTATTCACCAGAGAAGTCTGCTTGGACATTGGATATTTGGGATCCCAGTGTAGCACTGAGCCTTTATCAGGGTGTGCGTTTAAGCTCAACAACCATGTTCTGAGTTGACCTACTTCCATTAACAAACCCAGTTAGCCAGACACGGAACTATAAAAGTTAAAGAGCAAGGTTGGTAAATTTTGAGTCTTTCCCAGAACTGTGTACACTTTGACGGACTAGGTTTTGGTTTTCATTTTTCCTGGCGGTGGTGTCCACATACTCAGTTTTACAGCAAGGATGTTCATTTCCATCATGGAGTCAGTTATGCTAAGGTCTGAGGATCTATTAAGGTCTGGGGTCCTGTTACACACATAAGGGCCATAGCCATTTATTTCTAGTTCATAGGGTACTAATTATTCTGTCCATTGATGTGACAAAATATCTGACAGAATAACTTAAGGGAAGACACAGTGTGAGGAGACACAGCCCGTCACAGTGGAGAAAGCACAGTAGCAGACATCAGAGACAGCTGGTCGCTTTGCATCAGTTCAGTTCATTTTCTCCTTTTTATTCAGTCCAAGACCTCGACCCATAGGATGGCACCGCCCACATGCAGCCAAACCTCTCTGGGAACACCCTTACAGACACACACCCAGAGGCATATCTTTGAGGTGATTCTAAAGCCAGTCCAATTGAAAATAAAGATTAGCTATGGCAAGGTCTTACACCTTTCTCTACTCTACTCTGTTCTCCCTGGTGACTACTTTTGCAAAACATGAATGTAATTAGCTACGCCAAACTGTGGAGTCTCCCAACATAGCTGGGGTGTCACTGGGGATTTGGAAGTCCTGAGGTCCACAGAACGGTGCCTCACAGTCCAGACACTATGGAACATTCAAAGCATTCCCATGATATATTTTTACTCCCTTCTCTTCAATTTCCTTCATATTTCTTTCTCTTTCTTTTTTTCTTTCTTTCTCTGTGGTTTTCTGAGACATGTTTTTTCTATGTAGTCCTGGCTATACTGGTATATGCTAAGATGCCCAACCTGCCTCACCTTCTCAAGGCACAAACCACCATCTTTGTTCTTGTGACTACTTCTTTCACTTTCATAGGATTTGGTGTCTTTTTTTCCCCCCTTCTTCTGTTGTTGTGTTAAAATATTCTATTAAAAAAGCAGCTTAAAGAATTAAGCATCTTTTGCTTCCCAGTTTCAGATTGTTTTCTATCAGTGAAATACAAGAAGTCAAGGCCGCAGGGGCTTGGGCAGCTGGTCACATTACTTCTTATGTCTGGGGAGAGCCATCTATGCATTTGTGGGAATGCTCAGCTTGCCCTCTCCATCTATGCAGCCCAAGTCCCACGCACCATTTATATGGGTGTTCCCACATCAAGCCGCATAATCGATATAATCTCCCCTGCATGCCCATATGCCCACCTGCCAGGTGACTATAGATTCGGTAAGGTTGACAGTTAATACCAACCTGCACAGTTGGACTCTCTTGTCTTTTCTGCCTCTAGGATTTGTACCTGTGAGGATTAGAAATTTGACTCTTCAGTAATTTCCCAAAGAGTAAAAAGAAAGAAAAATTCAGGTATTAAAGGATGTGTTGACTTTACTAGACTTTGATAAAAAACGCCTTACAGGTAGTGACAACAAACCGTATTCTTTCACTTTATGTATTTATATACTGAGTGTACATGTTCGTTTGCATACATTTGGCAATGCACATGCATTCCGTGTGTGTGTGTGTGTGTGTGTGTGTGTGTGTGTGTGTGTGTGTGTGTGTGTGTACACATGCATTCTTATGAACATATATGGAGACCACAGGTCCCGCATCCAGTATCGTCTTCTATTGCTACTCATCTCATTTTGGTTTTTAATGTTTACTTATTTTTATTTTATATGTATGAGAGTTTTGTGTGCATGCATGTAACTGTAACATGTGCATTCAGTGCCTGTGGAGGCCAGAAGAGGGGCTGTATCTTCTACAAGTGGAACAACAGAAGGTCATGAGCACCGTGTGAGCGTTGAGGACAATTACTGAGTCCTCTGCAAGAGCAGCTGGTGCTCTTAACCACTGAGCCATCTTTGCTTATTTTTCTGTAACAGGATCTCTCGATGAACCTGGAGCTCCTGACCTGGCTACATTTAGAGCTGACAAAGAAGCTATAAGGATCTCATTGTCTCTGTCCTGCATCCCCTAGTACATTCCTCTATTGATTGACACCTAGATTGAGTCTATATCTTTGTTGTTGTAAATGGTGCAACAACAAACACTGATGTGCAAGTGTTTATGTGATATGTTGACTAGAAATCATTTGGGTAAATATATACAGGAGTGCTGTAGCTGAGTCCTAAGGCAGATCTATTTTGAGTTTTTTTTGTTTTTGTTTTTGTTTTGTTTTGTTTTTTGTTTTTTTTTTTTGTTTTTTGTTTTTTTTTTTTGTTGTTTTTTTTTTGTTGTTTTGTTTTGTTTTGTCTTTTGGTGGAACCCTCCAGACTGATTTCCATAGTGGTTAGAATACTTTATGTTCCAATTATAACATCGACATTTTTTAGTAAAGTAATCTTTTTTAATTGTTGAAAGCTTCGTACGTTTCTGATCAATGTATATTGATCATATGCTTCTACCACTACCTCCTTCCAGGCCCCTCTAGTGTCTCCATCTCATTTCCTTTCTAACTTCATCTTATAGTTTTGGATGTTAGTAGTAACTCCTCAAGTCCAGTTAATAATGCCTATAAGTGCATGGGCAAGTCTACCAGAGGCCACATCTCTCAAATTGAATGACTCTTCTTTCCCCCTAGAAGTCAGAAACTACCAATGGCTTTTCTGTTAGGTGCAGAGCATCAAGAGACCCACTCCCATTTACACTGGAGTGTTGACTGGCTTGACCTTGTGCAGACAACCACAGCCTCTGTGAGTTGGCTTGCGCAACAGCTATGTCATGCTCAGAAGTCAGCATTTCACAGCTCTCCCCCGGGGCCCCCAGGCTCCTGTATTCTTTCTGCCCCCTTTTAAGAATATTTATGAAGGGGCATTTTGCTCCACTCCCACCTCCAAAACAAGCCTTCCATGATCTGACAAGGTCTTTTCCTTCTTCCCACTCTTATCTTGGTCTCTGGGATAATACTTGGCTTCAGGAATTGCTCAGCATTATCTCCTTGTATTTACGAGACAACATCCATTTACCCTTGAGGTCCTGGCATACCACCTGCTTGTACACATGCTCTTCAGCCTAGTATTTGCTCCCTGTAGTCTCAATGAGTCTTTTTTTTTTTCAGTTGGAGATATACTCTTCATAGTCATTGGTACTTCCAACATAGTCAGTTTCTATGTTCTCCTTTTTCTTTCTTTCTTTCTTTCTTTCTTTCTTTCTTTCTTTCTTTCTTGTGTGTGTGTGTCTGTGTGTATATGTGTGTGTTCATAGAGGTGGAATCAAGTAGGAATCCAGAAGCCAACCTTAGGTGTCTTCTTTCAATTAGTACAGTTTTTTTTCCCTTTCTTTTCTTTTTCTTCTTCTTTGAATTGTTTTGTGTTGTTTGAGAGAAGGTGTGTCACTTGATCTGGTACCATGTCTTCACCTTTGTATACTTTTTAAAAAATTTCCTTGGATGGTATATGTTTGTGTGTGTGTGTGCATGCACACGCGCCACAGGAACATGCAACAGTCGGAGAACAACTTCCAGAAGTTGTTTCTCTCCTTCCACCATGATGGTTGTGTCCCAGAAGTGATCTTAGGTCATTAAATTAGGCAGCAAGCATCTATACCTGCTGAGCTTTTGTATCTTTTAAGGCAAGCATTAGGCCTTAAATAAATCATTCCACAAGCTTGACAACAGCATGTTGAATCCCAAAGCAATGGAACAAAATCAGGGTGCATGTTGAGGCTGCCGTGATAGCAGGAAGGAAAGAACCTGCCATTGACCTTAGTCTGTGATGTCCAGGGATATGATTACATCTACTTGGACTGGGGTCACTGCCAAGGGGAGTGAAGCTGTTGACAGAGTATCTTCCAGGTTTCCAGTGTCACCTCAGGCTGCGCTGGCATGTGATAGCCTGTGGACACTGGTAGGACTCAGATATAGCGTGTGTTATGTTGGACCATGCATTATCATCAGAACAATGGGGAATCCTGCTGAGGAGAGTAGGGGAGTTTGCTGGAAGCCGTGTTACAGCCCCTAACATGACACCCGAGTCTTTTGTGGAACGTAACCCATTACCATATCCCGTGGGGCAGCTCAAAGTAACAGCATTGTAGCTTGTGAGAGTTGGAAGGAAATTCAAAGAGGGTCTTGTCAAATCCTCTAGTTTTATGGGGAGGGAAAGTCAGAGCCAGAAAGGTTAAGTAATTCTCCCCGGGATACAGAGAGATGCATAACAGAGTCAGGAGGGGGGGACTTGAGGGAGACAAGGATAGAAACAGCTGTCAACACCTGCTCTGTAGTGGTGCTCTGGGTCAGCAAGGTGAGTTGAACCTTGTCCCATCTGCAAGCCAGGAAGCCACAGCTCAGAAAAGTGACCCATCTTGCCTGGCCTCACAGTTAAGTGATGGGGCTGTGATTCCAGTCCTAGAATCTGATGTTGGAGCAGACGGCCTTGTCAGTGCTTGGTAGCTTGAGGGTGCTCATAGAAGGATAAACTGGTGGTAAGGGAGTCCCTTTGCAAGGGAGGGTCTACCACGCCAGCATGCCTACATCTCTCAAGATCCATTACAGGAACAAACAAACATGGATCCCCTGCACTGTGACCTTGGCAAACAGGTACCGCTTTCCCCATCTTGCTGAGCAATAAGTAAGGATGAAGAGACTATGTCACTCTTCCCCAAATAGCCCATCCCCTTGCAGGCACAAGGGCATGTTTTCATGTCTTTATGTTCTGGTCCCCTCCTCTGTAGAGGAAAAACCTGGGCATGCCCCACTCAGATATTCCCCATGATTCTACCTTTTCAGGCTGGTGCCAGTATTTATCTCAGTGTTCACTGATGCTGGAATTAGCCAAAATAGGTTCATGTGCTGACTGCTAAGAGCAAGAATGTTTTTGACATTTAGTGGTATTGAGTATCTTATACACTGAGCTTTTTTAATTGATAATATTCATATTACATCTCAATTGCTATCCCATCACTTGTATCCTCCCATTCCTCCTTCCCCTCCCGCTTTCACCTTATTTCCCTCCTCTATGACTGTGACTGTATATGCTCATAGGGTATCAAGTCTCTTCTTGGTAGCCTGCTATCCTTCCTCTGAGTGCCACCGGGTCTCCCCATCCAGGGGACATGGTCAAATCTCGGGCACCAGAGTTCATGTGAAAGTCAGTCCCCACTTTCCACTTAACTGTGGAGAATGTCCTGTTCGTTGGCTGGATCTGTGTAGGGGTTTGATGTTTACTGCACTTATTGTCCTTGGCTGGATACATTGAGCTTTTAAAAGAGTCTGAGGGTCCAGAAGCATTGTGTGGCAGGGGAGACTATGGTGACTTTCTCTGGTAGAAAGGAGAAGGTTAGAGAGCAGTGTTTTCAAGATTCTTTCTGTGACAACTGAGCTCTAGGAACCAAGAAGAAAATGGAGCTGGAGAAATGGCTCAGGCAGTAAAGTAGTTGCTGGGCGAGTGTGAGGACCTGAGGTCTGTTCATCAAGCCTGTATAAAAAGCTAGGTGTGATGACATACACATGTAATCCCAATGCTGGGGAGGATAGACCTCTGGTCAGCTAGTCTAGCTAAATTGGAAGAATTCTAGGTAAAAAGGAGACACCTTGTCTCAAAAAACAAGACAACAAAAAAGCCACAGTGGAGCAAGGTGGATAGCATCTGAGGAATGACACCTAAGGCTGACCCCTGGTTCTGTATGTATACAAACACACATGCACCTGAATATGTATGAACATTCACACACACACACACACACACACACACACACACACACCAGTAGACAGACACACACACACATTCACACACACATACACACACGCACACACACTGGCAGACAGACAGACACACATTCACACACACACACATTCACACACACACACACACACACACACACACACACACACACACACACACACACACACCAGAAGAGAAAGAAGGACATGAGTACTGGCCAGGTTGGTGGTAACCAGGCCTATGATTTGGGTTGATGGCCCCATTCTTAAGGGTTTTTGCTTTGGCGTGAAGAACATTCCATGAAAACAGGAGCACCCAAGAGAGCTGATGAAAGTGACATTCAAATGAGTGTGGAGGGGGATGGAAAAGCCACTTTGAATCTTATTCCCATGGAAACAGTAATTGTGGTCTTGGATCTTGAGCACAGCATAGGCAATTAAGTGAATCAGAGATCAAAATACAGCCTCACATGTAGCAATTTAATGGTTGGGAAAGGCTCAGAATCAAAATGTGGTTGTGGCATCAGATGCCACAATTAAAATAGAGAAAGAGGTGGGGAGACCAACTGTGTGATTTTTTTTTTTTTTTTTTTTTTTAGGTTATTTGGAGGGTCTTCGATTCATTGACCTTGACCTTGGATCTTCCATCTCCTAGCATAGGCACACAATCCAGGTTTGTTCATGAGGAAGGCATTTGGATGAATTTGACTAAAATTTCCATTTATCTATTCAGGGATGTTGAATATGTTGATGGCACATTAATGATCATATTAAATATATGTTCCCTTGGCTAATGAAAGACAGGTCATTGGGCAAATCGATTAAGTCAGCCAACTATTGAGACTAATGCACATTCAATAATTGGAAGCTTCAGTTTAGTTTATCAATAGCTAGAAGGTTGGTGTCTGGCTGGAGTCTGGTTGAGGGGTCTGGCTGGAATGTGGCTGGGGTCTGGTTGATGCCTAGTTAGAGTCTGCCTTGGGTCTGAATGGGGTCTGGTTGGCAGTTGCTTGATGTCTGGTTTGGATCTCGATGGTGTCTGGTTAGAGATCATGTTGGGGAGTGTTAGAGTCTGGTTGAGGACTATTTGAAGTCTATTTGTCATCTGGTTTGGGTGTTGGTGTTGTCTGGTGGGAGTCTCATTGGCATTTGGTTGGGGTCTCTTCTGGGTGTTGTGGATTTTTAGTTGAGGTCCAGTTGATGCCTGGTTGAGGTCTAGTTGGGGGCTGTTTAGGGGCTAAATGATGTCTGGCTAGGGTCTGGCTGGGGTGTGGCTGGCATTGTCTTTTTTTTTTTCTCTCTTGTTCCCATTTCTGAGAAGAATTGAATTGCCAGGGGAGACCCCTAAATTATACGTTCACACCTTTAAACCAACTTGATAATAAGGTATACTTTATGAAATCTTTTCTGTAACATTCCCCTTTACTTCCAGTTTTAAATATGTCTGAACTTTGAGTTGAGCCTCAGTCAAATTGTTTAACTAGAGCCATTGTCATATTTTGGTTCTAAAGTATCCCCCACTTCTACCCATATGTTTGAAAATTTGGTCCTTAGTTGGTAATGCTGTTTTCAGGGGTTGTGGGGGGTCTAGCTGGCATATGTGGGGTCACTGAGGGACAATTATGTTGATGGTACCTTAAGACATATAAATATGTATTATGCAGCACACTACAATTTGGGGAGTTGTAGGCTAGCCCTAATTCTAATCCCATTCTCTTTGATTCCTGACTTTGCCAAGATGTTGTGCAAACTTCTGCTGCCACAGGTAAAAAGCTCTGGACACCATGCCTTCTCTGCTTTTGAACTGTGAGACAAAATTAATTTTACTTCCTTCTGTTTGCTATTTTATTGCAATAATGGAAGCTAGCAGAAGTAGAAATCACCATACTCCAGTCTTAATGATTGAAATTATGCTAATTGGAAAAAACACAAAACAGGGCTGAAGGCAAGGATCAGTGGTTAAGAGCACTGGCTACTCTTGCAAAGGACCTGGGTTTGGTTCCCAGCACCCACATGGCAGCTCACAACAATCTGTAACTCCAGGTCATCTCTATGGGCTCCTACATGCATGTGGTATACACACACACACACACACACACACACACACACACACACACACACACACGAGCATAAAATAAGATGCTTTAAAAGAAATCACAAGATAGATGTCCTCAGTATGAAATGATTGGAAAAACTTTCATTTTGAACAAAATATATTTTATGTCTTTTATAAAAACAACAACATGATTGAAAAGTGACTCAGTTAGTAAAGTACCTGCTGCACAAGGCCAAGGACCTGAGTTCAGATCCTCAGGACCCTTGTGAGATGCTGGGTACATGATCTCTGGGGCTTTCTGGCCTGCATAGCTGAGTATGATAAGCTCCAGGTTTGACCTTGTCTCAAAAACTATGGCAGAGAATGGTCAAGGAAGATAGTCCCTGCTGACTCCTCTCCTACAAGTCGTCCTTCAAACAAAAATCAAAATAAGCAAACAAAAAACCCACAATGGCTTTGATTATCATGAGGTTGGTACGTGTTGTGAAAACAAGAGCCAATTACGTAACCATTTATGAAGGCTTATGGTGTTGATTTGAGTAGAAAGTCCCAGGGAACCAGACTATGTATAGTCAGTATTTCATTAATATTCTACCCACTAACAAATATTCTCCACAAATACCACCCAACAGAAACCCACCGGATACAAACAAGCTTTGGAATTTCGAGGTTTGTTTTGGAAATTATTGCATTTTTCATTTAAAAAAATTTTTTTTAAAGATAAGGAAACATTTAAGGACACATCCCCATCATATTTAGCTTACTTCTTCCAGAGCCCCAGCCCTGCCATCTCAAATATGTGGTACTAATGGCCACATCAGATGGAATCTGTCTCTCCTGACCCATGCACGATCTTGGCTTCTGACTCACCCTCTATTTGGGGTAGGAGGTTGTTTGTTTTTTGTTTTGTTTTTAGATAGGTTCTCACATAACCCACCACAGACTTTTAATTTGCCATGAAGTCAAGGCTGGCTTTGAGCTCCTGGTATTCCCGCCTCTACTTCCTGAGTACTGGGATTCCAGGTGAGAGAACTAACATGCCTGATTTGTGTGGTGCTAGCGACCAAACCTAGGGATTCCTGCATCCTGGGCTAGCTCTCTACCCATTTAGCTACACGACCAGTACTTGACCCTGAACCCTTGATCCTCTTACCTGTCTCCCAAGTGCTGGGATTACAGGTGTGCACCACCATGACACCCGGCCCCTGTTTCTTAGCTTTTTTCTGTATCTGTGCTTATATTCCTTCAGGCTTCTTTCCACGTGTGCACTCTGATCTCACCCATTAACAGAACCTGTCCAACTTCCCTGACATCATAACTGCAGTACAGTGTATGGATCCTAGATGTGTTGAATCCTCTCTCTTGCCTGCTTAAAATTTTTTTCCCACTGTTCATTCTTGCTCTCCCCCCACCCCCGCCACCAACTAAAGTGACAGTGAGCATCACTGCTATTTGACTTCCTCCCAGTAGCCTCTCCTCCTTTCAAAGTGACACACTTTGGTGAGCAAGCTTTTAATACACCAACCTTTGGGGGACATTTATCCAAAGTATAGCCAGAGGTGAACTTCTGTGGTGGGCCTGTCACATGATTTCTGCCTGGATTGGACAGCTCCCCTCCCCATTGGCTAAGATCTTACACCTTGTATATGGCCCCTGGTGTCTCCCAGGTAACTGAGTTTTGACTTCTTGATTATATCTGGCTCCTATTTGAATTGCCTTTTCTTTTCTTCCCAGTGGTGTCCTCTGATCACCCAGATCATCTGATATTACTGGGGCTCTCAACTCTGTGGTTTCTACCTCACAGCTCTGAAAACCCCTGGAGACAGATTTGGCTGATTTTCACCTGTTGCTATTGCACCCTACGCTTCAGATGAGACACAAAAAGAATTTGGGAATTAGCCAAAAGATCTGTCACCAGTAAGCATTTTCACAATTAGGGCCCACACTTGGCCAGGAGCTCAACTCAGGAGTTGCAGATGTGGTAAGGAAGTCTCTGTATTCTAGGGAAACCTAGACTAGTAAACTAAGACATTGGCTGCATCCCTCCTCCAATGATGTTCATTCTGAGCAAGAGGTTAACTGGTCCTGAGACAGCACTGCTTTGAAAATGATGGCTGGTCCTCTCTAAGCTCATAACTGTGAAAGCATCTTTTATTATCCTGCTGTAACTGCCATCTCAGAGGCTTATTGCCTCCATCTACTGACCTAGGCTTAGTTCCGGAAGCTTGTAGCCTCTGTACAATCCAATTTAGGCCTAGAGTGTTTTCAGCCTGAGAGACTCACTGCTGAATAAGCTCACCCTTTCTAGCTCTTTCTGAACTCTGACTGGCTGGTTCAAATCAGCTGTTCTGGCTCAAACTCTGTTCCTAGATGACTGATTCAAGCTGCCTTCTCTCACCTACTGGCTGAACTGCTCTGCTTGGCCTCAAACCAACTCTACCAATCTGTTCTAACCTTCTGGCTCCTTCTCATTCTCTGGCTCCTTCTGTCTTCACCTGTGTCTAGCTTGTTCTCTCTTCAACCTGTCTCTGTAAAGCTCTCCCAGTAAAACTGCCTCTGAATTCCATGAACAGCACTGCCACAGACACAATTCCACTGCACTGCCTCGCAACTCACTGACCCAACCGAACTGTCTCTGCTCTCCTGCCCTGAACTCAGGAATGAACTCCAACATTGCTGTTTCCTTCTACAAACTAATTTAACTTCCAAAGGTGTGTACTGAGGGTGTGTCTGTATTCAAGATAGAGTAGCCATGTTGTTGGATTAAAATCCCGCTACGCGTGAGCATATCCTCCTCATTTGGGATGATTGCAGGGATACAGCTCAGAGTTTGGACTGTCACCCAATGTAGGCATTGAACACCCTCCCCATTCTCTCAGCTTCCCATTGGTACTGGGATTCAGGTTAAGGTTCACAAGGGACGCCAACAAGAAGAGTTGAGGGTAAGGATCTTATCAGAAGAGCAATTAATACCAGAGGTGGGCAGACAGCATGGTAGGATCTCTGAAGGGGAGTCAGGTCTGTGTGGTAGGGTCAGGGTCCCTTTTCCAAGGAAGGGATGTTTCACAAAACAAGCCTACCACCAGAATTTCTTTTTTTCCCAACAGGAAGCAGGTAACGAATAGAGACGTGACGTGTGGCCATTAACCTGTCAACTCCTTTCCCAGGTAAGAAAGCTGGGCACCTGGAAATCTCTTAGCTGCAGAGTCACAGACAGTGCTCTTAGGAGGGTGCTTGTCAGTGTCTGATGAGGGGAAGGGCTGGTGCAGGTTTTGTGGCCTCAACATCATGTTTTCCCCCCCTGGATTCTAACACTAGGAAAGAACAGCTTTAAAAGCTGCCAGAACAAAGAATTAGACAGGCACATGGATATTGTTAGCAAGCAAAACCAAAGAAAGCATGCCTTTTCAAGGAAAGAAGTGGGTTGGAGCAGGCAAACAGTTTAGCAGTTCAGATGACCCAAATAGACAAAGCTTTGGGGATTTTAATGTTACTTTAGTGTGGGCTCCTTGGCTTACCGATGTTGTCTGTAATTTCCAATGTATTAATTTTGTTACATGCAGTTTTATGCCTAATATGTCTCATTAGAACCTCAAATCTCACACCCAGTTGTATGTTTTTACCGTTGTGATGACCTATATGTCACTTCAGATGATAAATGGTACAAACCAATTCAGTTGGCCTCAGCTGGGGCAGTTCCAGCCTTCCTCTTTTTCAATTTGTTTTCTTCATATATTAATTATGGGGTAGGGCTTTGCACAGGGCCCTCTGGCCTGCCGCATTCTGTCTTGTCTCTGTTTTACCAACAGTCTAGACCCTGCCACCTGTCCTAACACACCCACTAAAGAGATGATTCACAGTGGTGACAAGTGGAGGAAGGGGATTTAGTCAGTGTGACCACATTGGAGAGAGGAAACAATAAAAGGGTTCAGTGCCCTCGATCCAGGGCACTGATGTGAGCTTTAAGTTGAAACAGAGGAAGAACTATGGTAGGGGGTCAAGAGGTGTGCATAGGTGAAGCAGTCCCATTGAAGGTGTGGTCCACCGCTGACAACACCATCATTGATGTGGTCCATCATTGGTACCAAGTTTGCAGACCCTTGTGAAATTCCTTCTCTGGCTTTAGCCTTCTCCTTCTCTCATAAGATGGGAAAACTCCAGTTCCTCAAGAGACCGTGATTTTAATCTCTGACATCCAAGGTAGGGGCACACATGTATCTCTTTGCTCCCATAGTACGGCTTAAAGTTCCTCTGTTCAGTTACTTTCCCTTGGCGGTGACAAAATACATGATGAAAGTAATTTAAGGAAGGAAAGGTGTGTTTTGGCTCACAGTTCAAGGATGCAGTCCATCGTGGTGGTAGGAGCGTGAGGCAGCTGGTCACATTGTAACCACAGCCTGGAAGCAGAGAGAGATGAATCCTGGCAACTCAGCTCGCTTTCTCCTTTTTATTCAGGCTAAGACCCCCCCACCCCACCCCCATGGAATGGAATGATGATGCTTGCATTTAGGATGGATATTTCTACCTCAATTAGCCCAACGTAGGAATTTCCTCACATACAGGCCCAGAACACTTTTCTCCTGCCCGATTCTAGAACTCCTGAAGTTGACAATTCTAAACATGCTTCTTGTTTAGGAGATTGGACATCTTCTAGGCTAGCCCATTCCCCAGTTTTCTGTCTTACCTTTAATTCCTTCATGTTGGAGTGTCCTTGAGCTTCCTGCTAGTCAGAGGACTGTCCCCAGACTGGCAGTAAAGCCAGGAAAATGAGTCTTGATTAAAAACCTCCATGTGGTAGCCAGACAATCAGGTGTTCATTATCTCATGCGACAGAAGTACTGGAACGGAACAGTCACACACTGGAAGCTCACAGAGGATTGTACTTTAATATAATTATTTTTGAAAGAGTCTTCATCAGAAAGGTTAATAAGAGCAATGCAGGTTAATAGCAGTACCAAGGAACCGGACATCTTCTGATAATTGACTTTATTGATATGGAAAAATGCCCTGTGCTTCACCTGAGGGGTAGTGGCCATTTCTCCGTAGTCAATTATCTCCTAATGACACCTGGCTCTTTGGCTCCTACTCCTGCTATTATCTTCAGTCCCTTTGCCTTCCAGAAAAAAGAGCACACCTCTGAATTCGCTACACACCCCGGTTAGTTCCCTGACTTCTATAATGGCAGAGGGAAGTGGAGGTAGAGTAGAGGGAAGGAAGGAAGGGAGGAAGGAAGGAAAGAAGGAAGAAAGGAAGGAAGGAAGGAAGGTGGAAGTTCCCAAGTGTGATGTGTTACTCAAATTTTCAGCATGAAACTCCTATCTCTGGGAGTTCCAGTATATGGCAGAAAAGGGCTGTTAATAAGAGACCATAAGAGGAATGCTAAAGATCCTCTGGAGAGAATTTTCACAAGTGTTGATCCAGGGTTTGTCCACAGTGACTGAGTATATTTATGATGGGGTGGACAAGTAACACTATAACGGAGAGCACAGACTCCATTACTCCTTAACATGATAGCTGGCAGGACGCTGTAGCTCAGTGCATGACTGGAGTGGAGTGTTGGTGGGACTGTCTGAGATAACCAACTTTAGTGCCCATTCTGATGTCAGTGGGCCAGTTATGCGCCGTAAGTAATATTTGACTGTGACAATCAGTGATGATCTTGCTGTTTTATTGTTTACTATACTTTGTTTTATTATTTACTTTACTATCCCTGTTTGGGATCCCTCCTCCCTTGTTTTCCCCTCCCCTCCTTCCTTTTCTCCCTCCCCCAGCTTCTCGTCCCTCCCTTTCTCCTTCCCACCCTTTTATCATCTCCCACTTTCTTTTTCTTCATCCCTTTTGTAGTGCTACTGCTACAATCTGGAGCATCCTCTGCTGAGCCACATCCCCAGCCCCCTCACTGGGAAGTTCTAGAGAAGTGTTCTACCTCGGAGCTACCACTTTATCCCTGTCCCTACGCCCTGACCCTTGCTAATTCTTAATTTTGAGATAGTGTCCCACTAAGTTGATCAGCTGGACTTAATCTCACTCCATGACTCAGGTTATCCTTGAACATGGGATCCTCCCGCCCCCAGCTTCTCACGTATCTGGACTTACAGGCCTGTGCACCAAATCTGACCATGTGACACTTCTAGTCATTACTTGAGTGTATTCCTTGTACTCACTAAGAAAGGAGTTCATTATGAAACAGTGTTCCAGATACCTCATGGTTTTTTTTTTTTTTTAAATCCAGGTTGCGTCTTGATTGATCTTATATCCATGGTCTTTATCGCATCCAGATTCCACATGCCTGCATTCTGGTTTGCAATAAATGCACTTGGTAATGTCCTACAACAGCAGTATTCCCTAAGGGTGCATCACACCTAAGCTACTCTGTCATTCTGCACCACTTGACTGTGTTATAGAATGGATGCTTTTGAGGGGTGGCGGTAGTGGTGGTAGGAACTCAGAGTGAAACTCTTAAGACAAGTAAGTGCCCAAACTTGCATGGATGAAACTAGCCAAGTTCTTTGGATGGGATTTCGGTGGATAAGCTTTCTGAACTATTCCCACTGCCCAGGCCTACAGGGACACTGGAATGTCAGTGTGCCTGAGCAAGGGAGAACAGAGGGTTGTGACAACACTGTAACCCAAAGCAGCCTAGGGAAGAGAAGGGGTTATTTGGCTGTCAATCCCACATCACTGAAGTAAGAAAGGACTCTGAGGCAGGAATCTGAAGTAGAAACCATGGAGGGATACTGCTTGCTGGTTCCTGCTTAGCTCACTTTGTTAGATAGCCCAGGATCAGGCTGTGTAGGGAATGCTGACACCTGCAGTGGGCTGGGTCCTTCTGGATTAGTTACTAATCAAACCCTAACCTTAAGCTCCAAAGACACGGTCACAGAGCAATCTGATTTAGGCAATTCCTCAACTGGGACTCCATTCTCAGATGATTGCAGGCTGTGTCAAGTTGACAGTTAGAGCAAAGACACCACCAAGAGATTGAAGCCATCTGCCTTGAAAGGGTACCTATGCCCAACACTCAGCAGTATGTCTTCCATCACCCGGAGTCCTTTTTAGTATCATGTGTTTCTTAGCTCAGGTATCACCCTCAGTGATGTCTTTACACTGTAACTAATGCCACTTCCAATCTCCCATATTATTCCAGCTACTGTTTTGTAAGTCATATTAAATTTGCTTCCTTTAAAAATATTTTAATTATGTGTGTGTGTAAGGTGGAAGGCGTTGTTTGAGTACGTAAATGCAGTGCCAGGAGAGGGAATCAGATCCCACAGAACTGCAATTACGACTGATTGTGGCTGCCTGATATGGGTGCTTGGACTAGAACTCAGGTCCGCTATAAAAGCAGCATGTGCTCTTGACAGCAGAGCCATCTCTCCAACCCCTGGATTCGCTTTTCAGGATCTTTTACTTCCAAATTCACTGGTTTAGGCTGTTTTCTCACTAGAAACCAAGTATGTACTTGTTATCTACCATTATCATTAAGATTTATTTTAAAAACATTTTTACTTATAATGCATCAGCGTGTGTCTGTGTAACTGTATGTCATATGTGTTCAGGTGCTTGTGGAAGGCAGGAGAAAGTAAGGGATCTCCTGGAGCTGGAGTTACAGGTAGCTGTTATCTACCTGATGTGGGTGCTGGGATCTGAGGTTGGGTCAGTTTATTTTACTTTAGACAGGGTTTCTCTGTGTAGCCCTGGCTGCCCTGGAACTCACTCTGTAAACCAGGCTGGCCTTGAACTCAGAGATCTACCTGCCTCTGCCTCCAGAGTGCCGGGACTGAAGGTTTGAAGGTGTGCACCACCACCAACTGGCTAACCTACCGTTTACAGGATCTTCCTGTTTCCCTGTGCACAGACATGGGTTCTACTTATTATGGTGTTGCATTGCACTAGACACTGGCTGACCCCTACTGAGTTCGCTGGGTTAGTTAGGCAGTGTTGTGGCAATTTTTAGGAATAGAAAACTTGCTGCACAGTCTACCTAGAACTTCTTGTCTTCCCATCCCTACCTCTCAAGCATTAAGATTACAGGTGTGCATCATCCTGCTCACCCGTGCCTGTTACTTAGTACTGTGTTTAAAAACTCATTTATATTGCTGCACATATTTGGTCCTCCGCTCCTTTTTATTTTGCTGCCTGGTTAATCATCCTAGTTTTATTTTTCTGTTGCCATGACAAGTATCATAAGCAAAAACAATCAGGAGGAAAGTCTTTTGCCGTATGCTTCCAGGTCACAAACTGTTACAGCCTGTTGCAGCTTTGGGATTGACCTGACTGGGGTGACCGGAGATGGAGAGATGATAGACACATCTATGGAAAAGCTAGGATCTGGTGGGCCACATGCAGTGACGGAGATACACCAGCAGCCCAGAAACTTAGCCCAGCTGGACAACGAAGTGGGCTAACTGAGCTCAGTAGGATGACTCTGTAGGGGAGCAGGTTCAAGCCACATGACTTAGGGACTAGGAAGATGGCTAAGACAATAAAGTGCTTGCCAGTACAGATGGGAACCTGAGTCTGGATCCCCACCAAAGAACCAGACACAGTGGTGTGTCTCAGTAACCCTAGCACTTAGGCAATGGAGATAGAAGTGTCCCTGGGGTGTGCTGGTCAGCTAGGGTAACTGAGCTGGTGAACTCCAAGTTCAGTGAAACAACTTGTCTCAAAGGACAGCAACTAAAATATGGTGGCGAGTAATCGAGGAAGACACCAGTGTTGACCTCTAGCCTCCACAGGCATGACTGCAGCATATGTACATGTATACCTGCACGTACCCACATGCCTTTTCCTTACACAAGACACACTCATCAGATATTTAGTGGAGGCTGGAGGGGCTGACACCAGGTCTTTGTGGAAGTGATTTTGAGCCCCAAAGTCTGGATCTCTGCGAAGTTTAGATGTGGAAACATTTAAATGGCTCTACTTGAGTCCTGTGTGAAGACTGACACTTTCAAGCTGCCACGTTTTATATGAAATAAATTTGATATCTAAGGTCCTCAGATGCTGTATTGGAAATCCCTTGGATCAACCTGGTTGTGTCGCCCAGATTCAGCCTTGGGTATGACAAAGGTGAGCAAAGGGACCCAGAAACACACACACACACACACACACACACACACACACACACACACACACACACACAAAATGGAGTAATTCACTTTGTTGATTTCTGTGTATATTTAGTCCTGTGGGTGCCTGGGGATTTTTAAACATTAGCTCTTTTTAAATCAAGCTGGGCACCCTATAAATCAAAATGATAAATGATTGATAAATAAACTGTCATCGCTACAATTAGATTTTCCATTATACTTGTATGCTATAATTTAAAATGTAATTTCCCTTGAAGCTCATAAAGGCACTGTAGTAATAGGGTGTCACAATGTATTAGGGACAAGTGTGAGCATGTGGCTGAACATGCGCCTCTATGAAGTGTGGGGCCGAGCTGCAGGATTTAATACAATGCTCAGGCTTGGCTCTGGAGTCAGGGGTAGACTATGTGACATTTCAAGGGACTGGGTGTTTCAGCTAGACAGACGTAGTCTAAGAGGAAGGAAACCCAGGTCTGGAGATGTAACCGAGTGGGTAAAGTGCTTTCCACATAACAATGAAACCCTCCCTGCATTCAGATGCCCAGATACGACATAAGAGCTGGATACACACATCTGTAATACTAGACTTCCTACTGGGATAGGGGAGGTGGAGACAGGAGAATCCCTGGAGGCCAGCAAGCCTGGGATATGAAGCAGTGAGTAATAAGACAGACTATGTATTTTTTAAATTTTTTTCTTTTTCTTTTTAAAATTTATTTATTTTTAAATATATTTTATTAATTTATTCATATTACATCTCAATTGTTATCCCATCCCTTGTATCCTCCCATTCCTCCCTCCCTCCCATTTTCCCCTTACTCCCCTCCCCTATGACTGTGACTGAGGGGGACCACCTCCTCCTGTATATGCTCGTAGGGTATCAATCTGACTTTCACACGAACTCTGGTGCCCCATATTGACCACACCCCCTGGATGGGGAGGCCTGGTGGCACTCAGAGGAAGGATAGCAGGCAGGCTACCAAATAGACTATGTATTAAACAACTGACATTCATGTGTACACAGTGGCTTGTGCGTGACTTCACTTATACACAGGAACGCACACGCATGCACACACACACACACACACACACATGCACACACTACACACAAACAAATAAGAAGGACAAAAGGAACCAAAACTTTGAATTAACATAGGGGTGGACATTGGACTGTGGTTAAGGACCTCCGTTCTGTCACATGTCAGGTAGGTTGTTTTTCATGCACAAACACTCTGTTCTCTTTACAAGAAATCAACCGGCATACCTTAAAAGATGGATGTGCCTTCCACAACTGTTTTCCCTTTCCATCTAACCAGTGACAAGATTGAACCTTGTTTGTTGTTTGTTTGTTTGTTGAAACAGTATTTCTCTGTGTAGCCCTGGCCGTCCTGGACTCACTTAGTAGACCAGCTGGCCTTGAGCTCACAGAGATCTGCCTCCCAAGTGCTAGAATTACAGGCCTGGCTGAGACTGGACTTCTTACATCTCTGTGGAGGTCAGAGGCAAACCTCCAGGGTTGGCCCTCAACTTTCACCTTGTTTGCCACAGGCTCTCGTGTCTATGGCCAACAGACGGGCTAATCTGTGAGCTTTTTGAGGGTTCTCTAGTCTCTGCCCCCCACGTCCTTGTAGGAGCTTTGTATGACAGATCCAGCTTCACATGGATTCTGAGAATCCGGAATCATATTTCTGTGTTAATATGGCAAGGATTTTACCCACTGAGCAATCTCCCTAGCCCAACACCGAATCTTCGATGACCTCACGTTGCTGTCTGAACGTGAGACATCTCCCACAGGCTTGTGGATTTGAAACTTCCTCCCCAGCTGGTGGCGCTGTTTTGGGACGATTTCAAGGCCTTTAGAAGTCAGGATCTTGTTGGAGGAAGTGGGTTTCTTTGGGTAGGCCTTGCAGTTTTGTAGCCTCGCCTACTTCCTGTCCACTCTGCTCTCTGACTGCACATGCCATGTGACTGGCCGCCTTATGCTTTTTTCCTTTATGATATCCTATAATTGTACAAAGACAAATAATTAAAATGCCACTTAACCTCAAATGCTTACAAATGGAATTTAGGTTCTATGATCTGATGAATGTCCCCAGATTAATGCAGCCTCATCTACTGGAGTCGTCAAACATTTAGGGATCTGTAGCTACGGCAGCATACAATGGTGATACAATCACGAGGTAAATTTTTAAAAAGGCAAGCTGACTTCTGGCTCAACACTCTAGGATTAGCCAAGTGAACTCATATTTGGCTAGCCAGGTGAATATCTATACTCAGAAAAGCTATGGTTTCCCTTAACCGTCACGTGTGAGATTAACTGATGTTCAGATGGACACATGTTAGTCCCTCTTCTTACTGCTGGGAGAAAATGCCTGGCAGAAGCAACCTAAAGGAGGAGGGATTTATATGGGCTCAATGTGAAGGTACCCATCACGGCAGGGAGGCACAGTGGCAGTGTGTCAGCTCCTTCTTCGCACCTTGGTGGGAGGAAAAGTCATGTTCTCCAGGCAGGATTCTGGTGGAGGTCCAATCTTCAGAGACTGGCGTCCAAAATTTTCCCAACTCGGCTCTGTGTTTCAAAGGTTGCACAACTCCCCAAGAACAGAATGCCTTCAGAGCATCAGGTGTTCAAAGATTGAAATCTTTTGCTCATTTCTCCAGTTTCATTTCTGTGGCTATCCCAAACACACCCTGAGCAAAAGTGTGATGGTCCGAATAAGAACTACCTTCATAGGCTCCTGTGTTGGAGTGCTTGGCCACGGGGAGTGGCACTTTTAGGAGGTGTGGCCTTGTTGGGGGGATGTCACTGTGGAGGCCGGCTTTGAGGTCTCCTTTGTTCAAGTTATATCCAGTGGTGTGGCCTCCTTCTGTTGTCTATAGATGAAGACCTATAACTCTCAGCCCCTTCTCCAGTGCCATGTCTGCCTGCGTACCGCCATGCCTCCCGCCGCTGTGATGATAATGAACTAAACCTCTGAAACTGTGAGCCAGCCCCAATTAAATGTCCTTCTTTATAATATCTGCCTTGGTCATGGTGTCTCTTCAGAGCAATAGAAACCCCAACTGAGAAGAAAAATCAACACAGGAGAGGACGACATATTTTATTATTATTATTAATTTATTTATTCACTTTATTTCCTGGTTGTAGCCCCCTCCTTCCTCTCCACTCAGTCCTCCCTCCCCCTTTTCCTCTTCCCCACCTCTGATATTCCTCAGAAAAGGTGAACCCCCTACCCACCCACCCCATCATCAAGTCTCATTAGGACTGAGTGTGTCCTTTTCCCCTTTGGCCTGGCAAGACAGTCCTGCCAGAGGGAAGTGATCAAAAAGCAGGCAACAGAGTCCACATCAGGGACAGCCTCTGCTCCCCTTACTAGAGGACCCACATGAAGCCTGAGCTGCCCATTAGCTATATCTATTTGGGATCCTAAATCCAGTCCATGCATGGTCCTTTGTTGGTGCTTCAGACTCCACAAGCCCCTCTGGGACCTGGGTAGTTGGCTCAATTGGTCTTCCTGTGAGGCTCCTGTCACCACCAGGTCCTTTTCTCCTTCCCCTCACTTTCCCACAAGACTTCCTACACTTTGCTCGATGTTTGGCCATGAGCATCTCTCCGTTTTGAACCACTGTTGGGTGGAGCTTCTCAGAGGACAGCTCTGTCAGACTCCTTGGAGGGGAACATTTTCATCTTATAAATTCCAAGTTCCAGTTTGTCACTTCAGGGAAGTCAAAGCAGGAACCCAAGGAGCTAGCCACATCACATCCACTGACCAAGAGTGGACATAAAAAATGCATCTTTGCCTGCTTGCTTTCAGCTAGCTTTTGCCTTCCGCATACTATTCGGGACCCTCTGTTTAGAAAATGAGGCTACCCATTTCTACTACTACAGTGGGTTAGGAATTCCTACATCAATACAAAACCTACAGATATATCCACAGGCCAATCTGATCCTAAATCCCCATTCAACTCCTCCCAGGTTTGTCCAGGTTGTGGTGACAATTAAGACTAACCGGAACAGGGGTGGAAGGTCTCTCATAGTCAAGCCAGGATGCACTGTGACCATTTTCAGCTCATGAGTTCTGTGGGAACTTTCGTCAGCTCTTTCCTAAAACTCCCAATCCCACCAGTGAGGCTATCTCTGAGCCATTTTCCCACAAATGCAAATGTTCACCCCTCCCTCCCCCAAGTCCTGCCTCTCTGCACCCTACTCCATTAGCCTGTAAAGACTGCTTACTTAAGAAGGATGGATGCTTTAGAATTGAAAAGTGGGCCCTTGACTATAGAGAAGGGTCAAGTTTCCACAAATATTTCACGTCCTCCCCCACCCCCAGAGCTCATTAGCACCACATGTCCACATTTAAATTCTGCCCACAGAGCGAGCAGAATGGATGTCACCAGGCTGGTGTTAAATCAACAGCCCCTGTTCACAGAGGGCTCCCTGTGACCTGAGCTTTTTAGAGTGACCCAAGATCATTACAGATTCACTGGACTGTGGCTGTTAAGGTCTGGTTGGTGTCAGAAGCCCTGGTGTCCATTTATAATTCTTCGTTGTAGCTCTTTCCTTGTCCCCAAATTGGCCATCAAGTGGTTCAATTGACCTTGAAATGTAGATTATAAATTGTGACTTGAGAAAACCAGAGATTTTAAAAGAATTTTCCCCCCAATTTGGTCTTAATTTACCTTTTTTTTTCCCCAAGGGTTTTTTTTTTTTTTTTTTTTTTTTTTTTTTTTTTTTTCTGTTCAGAAGTATGTCTGGGCTCGTTAGCAAGGACTTAAGAAGCTTTTCATTAAAATTAATGAATCCAGCATCTAAGGTCTTGATCAGAAGTTCATGATAGATAATCCAAAGTTGATCAGAATTACTAGTGGAGCTGGAGGCTTTTCTTCCAGTTTCTCTCTCCAGACTGGTACTAACATATAAGGAGTTTTTTTCATTTAAGACTTATCAGGGAGAGAAAGCTAGGCACAGTGGGGGCATACCTGTAATCCCAGAATTTGGCAGGCAGAGGGAGGAGGATTTTTGCAGGTTTGTGTAAATCCATACTACACAACAAGTACCAGATGAGCCCAGGAAACTTAGTGAGACATTCATTCAAAATTAAAAGTAAACAGTAAGCTAGGGCTATAAGTCAGCAATAGAGTACTTGCCTATAGTACCCTATCTCCCACTGAGAGAATGGGAGTATATATGCTCAGTGGTAGAGCACCTGCCTAGAATCCCCCAGTGAGGGGCTGGGGTGTGGCTCAGTGGTAGAGCACCTGCCTAGAATCCCTCAGTGAGGGGATGGGGGTGTGGCTCAGTGGTAGAGCACCTGCCTAGGATCCCCCAGTGAGGGGCTGAGGGTGTGGCTCAGTGGTAGAGTGCCTGCCTAGAATCCCCCAGTGAGGGGCTGAGGGTGTGGCTCAGTGGTAGAGCACCTGCCTAGAATCCCCCAGTGAGGGGATGGGGGTGTGGCTCAGTGGTAGAGCACCTGCCTAGAATCCCCCAGTGAGGGGCTGGGGTGTGGCTCAGTGGTAGAGCACCTGCCTAGAATCCCCCAGTGAGGGGCTGGGGGTGTGGCTCAGTGGTAGAGCACCTGCCTAGAATCCCCCAGTGAGGGGCTGGGGGTGTGGCTCAGTGGTAGAGCACCTGCCTAGAATCCCCCAGTGAGGGGCTGGGAGTGTGGCTCAGTGGTAGAGCACCTGCTTAGAATCCCCCAGTGAAGGGCTGAGGTGTGGCTCAGTGGTAGAGCACCTGCCTAGAATCCCCCAGTGAGGGGCTGGGGTGTGGCTCAATCATAGAGCATCCTCAAATGAGAGAGTGGACATGATGCTTAGTGATAGAATACCTGCCTAGAACTCCCCCTTACTGGGAGATTCTAGGTAGATGCTCTACCAGTGAGTCATGCCCTAAACCCTTCACTGGGGGAATCTAGGCAAGGACTCTACCATTGCACTGATTCCCCAGCCACCTTCTCATCTTTTAATTTAATGTATGACCCCTGTAGCATTGGTGATTTGAATCTTGAAGCAAATTTATACATTCTGCCAACTTTTAATTCAACAGAGATATTGAAAAAAAAAATCTATTACACATCATTTTTTTCCCTGAAAGTATATGTACATTGAATCACACTTGGAAAACAGGAGGAAGTTGCTAAGTTGAAATCAACCCTATAGTCAGATCTTTCACAGAGCTTGGAATCCTTTTCCTATGCAAATAACTGTAGCCTTATTGATGTGTTCTTGTTATGTTCAGTTTTTAGAAAGTGGAGACATCCTTTTTGGGGAATATAACCAACCACAAATGCGGCAGTAGCAAACATTACCCAGAGGTGGGGGGTTGTAGTTTAGGAAGCCCATGAAATAATGTAGATCAATAACACAATAATATAGTGTTAATGTATTTGCTTATTTCTCCTCTCCTTGTCTTCGTTTCCTCTTCTTTTTTAAAAAAATTTATTCTCTTAAAAAAAAAAAACAATAGGAAAGTAGACAACAGAGTCTACGTCAGAATGTAAAGTGAATACATTAATTAATTAAAAAAGAAATCAGCATAAATGTGTACATAGTTCATGAAAATTTCATTTATATTCTACCTTTAATTTAAATAGTCTTGGGGCCAGCAGGATGACCAAACAAGTAAAGGCGCTTGACACCAAGCCTGATGGTCTGAGTTTGATTTCCGTGACCCTCATGATTGACCAACTCCTCAAAGTTGTTCTTTGATCTCCACAAATATTCCATGGCACGAGTACACATGCACATGGGCCCACATTCTAACACACAATAAATAAGCAAAAAGAAAGTCATAAATAATAAAAAATAAAATATTTAAAAGAAAGCCTTTGGTTTTATTCTCAACAAAGGCAAAAGGGAGGGAGAAGGATTCAGGAATGACCCCTGGGAAACATGTAAGACTCCTGGTACATTTTCAGTAAATATTCTTTAAGGATGTTACAGCTGTTGATTCAGAAAATTCATACTTCTTCACAGAAAACTCCAGACATAGCATGTATTATGCATCTCCTTATATAATAGTCTTCACTGGGAATTTTGGGTATATGGAAAAGTACTTGAGGGTTTTTTTTTTCCCCAGCATCATTATATCTATTTCTCCTATGTTCAATGACATAAGAAAGTCATTAAACTCTCTTGTCTTCACCTCTCTGGCTTCCACAGCCAAAGACCAAAGGTTCTGAAAAAAAAAAAAAAAAACTTATGCCATGTGTGCATGTGCAGAACTACTCAGAAATGATGTCAGGAATTGAAGAGAAGACACGATAGCTGGGAATAAAATTCCTCGCAGTTCTCTTAATGGCAGATATGCCCTCAAATTTAGTTGTTTCTTATTACATAGTTTTCTTCCCTTTTCCTCCGTTTTCCCACCATAGCCTCTCTTCTATATCTACTAGATTTGTTTGTGTTACTCTCGTCTTCCACTCTGTCTTTTACCTTTGACTCTTGAATTTGTAGAATCAATTGATACTGCTGTCACTTTAAATGAGCCATGTTTGAGACAATACAGAAAGTTTTGTTGTTTTTTTTTTTAAATCCAGTTATCTTTCAAAACTTCCCATGGACATACTGATCAAGAGCTTTAGTGATATCCAGGAATGGTTATAAGGCTCACTGGTCACTGAGTTTTGTGGGAAAAAAAAAAAAAAAAAAAAAAAAAAAGCAACAACAATCTCTGTGTTAGTTACTTTTTAGTTCCTGTGTATTAGTTGGAGTTCTCTAAAGTAACAGAACTTATAAAAAGAAATCTTTTGATGTATAGAAGTGGGATTAATTAGAATGACTTACGAATCATGGTCCAGCTAATCCAACAATGGCAGGCTGTGAATGGAAAGCCCAAGATTCCACTAGTTGGTCAGTCTAGGAGGCTAGATGTTCCATCTTATGCTCAGTATACATTGGAATACCAAAGGAAAAAAATGGACTTGCTAGCAAGGGGAGGGCAAGCAGGCAAAGACCAAAAACTTTCTTGTTCCATGTCCTTATATAGGCTTCTGGCAGGAGGTGTGGCCTGTAATAGACCTGGATGAAAGGCATGTCTCCCCAGCTCAAATTACCTGAATTAAATGTGCGTTGTCTCCTGCTGCCTCAAAGATCTGGATTAGAAACGAGTCTTTCTACTTCAAATTAAGAAAAAAAAAAAAAAAAAAAAAAAAAAAAAAAAAACCCTTTCACAACTGTGCCTTTCATTGTTTGTTTAGTTCCAGCCGTAGTCAAGTTGACAAACAAGACTAACCATCACATCCTGAGACTAAAACAGCTGACAAAGCACATGAGGGGGGAAACATCCCTTTAGGCTCACTGTTTCAGAGGGTTTTAGTTCATTACGGAGGGGGTGGTACAATAAAGCAGCTCACGTCATGGTAGTAGGAGACTATGGGGGAGACTGTTCACCCACGGAAGATCAGGAACTAGAAATCATGGTAGGAACCAAAGATCTCACATTCCACGATCTTTCCCCTCGTGGCCTTTATCCTCCAGATAGGATCCACCTCCTAAATGCTCCATAGAGTCCAAAGCAGTGCTCCAATCTGAGGAAATAGCAATTAGCACACGAGCTTGTGGGGAATGGTTTAGGCTCAAACTATAACACCTGTCTTCACTATTATACAGTCTCATATTTTAAAATCTCAAAGTCAGCCATGGTGTCAGAGGCCTGTCAACCCAGCTATTCAGGAGGCTGAGGTCAGAGGCTCACAAGTTCAAGTCCTGGCTAAGCAACACAGTGAGTTCAAGGCCAACCAGGACAACTTGGTGAAACAGGATTTCAAAATAGATATTACAAAGAGATTTGAGGAAGTATCTTAGAGTTAGAACAGGAATTTGCCATTCATGAAGCTTTAGGTTGGATACCCAGAATGAAAGAAAAAGAAAACACCAAAGGGAGGGGGGAAGACTTATTAATGGGACAACTTGATAGGACCTATGTGCTGAATATGGAAGATAAACTGGATTTCATAATTTCAGTAACAAACTGTGTTCCCAATCGTGGGTGCAGTTTGGTTTCCTACAGTATCTCAGTGTGGTTTATCCTGCTGGAAATCATGACTGTGTGTCATTGGTCAGCATTTCAGGGTCCCAACATTTTCCTTATTCAGTGAAGTCTAATCATTCCCTCTGGTCTTTCTTGAAATTTAAAGACAAAATCTATGTGGACCTTGCTGGCCTTGCATTCTCTTATAGATTAGGCTGGCCTAAAACTCACAGAAAGCTACTTGCCTCTGCCTCCCAAGTTCTGGGATTAAAGGAGTGTACTACTACACCTGGCCTCCCTCTGGTCTTTTGAAAGAATATCCTTTGACCACTTAGAAATCCTATTGACTCAATTGTTTCCCTAAAAGCCTAATCTCTCTGTGTGGATTGAAGTATATTTAAAAAAATCCTCTCACCATATCCTAAATATATGTAATGTATTTTGAACACATCCCCCATTATTCTCTTTTATCCCCTCTGACTTCTACTGAGCACCTTTTCTTCCTGTTAGCCTTCCTTCAACTGTCTTGTGTATGTGTCCTTCTGCATTTTTAAACAGTTGCTTACATTAACATAAGTGGGGAGTTTTATACTGGAATATGGAGCATGGGTAACTTACCACTGGCCATATCACTGAGGGATCTTCTAGAGGGATGAGTCTCCTGAGCCCTTCCTCTATTGACAGATTTAGCATTGTACAGGTCTTATGCAGGTAGCCATTGCTGCTATGGGTTCACGGGGTCATGGGGTCATGGAGTCATGGGGTCATGTGTTCAGCCATGTTATCTCCAGATGATACATTTCACGCCATTCTTGCTCATTTGCCAGTTCTCACATTCTTTCCTCCTCTCTTCTCCCATCCTCCACAACGTGATGGAGGGGTGATGGAGATAGATGCCCCATTTAGGACTGAGCACTCACAGCCACTTCCTCTCAGCACTTTGGCCAGTTGAGAGTCTTTGCTTTAATCGTCATCCACAGCAAACAAAAGCTTCTCTGACCGAGCCTAGGAGCAGCACTCATTTATGGAAATAGACATCAGTATGGATAAGGCAGGGTTGACAACATGTCCATTTAGCAAAACAAGGATAGTAGGTCCCCTGAAGAGCCTCATGACCCCCCACCCCACCCCGCCGCTGCCACCATAGGCTTTTGACCAGGTTTTCCGTGCCAGGCATGAATTCCCTCCTTGTGCAACGGCCCTCAGATCTGATCAGAAAGCTGTTGGTTGAAGTGCACTTTGAAATGTCTCAGCTGAAGAAAGATCTCTGGATTGGGCTGGGTTAATGCATATGTAAAGGAGCAAGGGCTTTGGCCTTCCAGGAAGTTTGCCCATGCCTGTTGGTTTATTTAGTCTTTGTGTACTTCTCTGCTGTGCTGCTGGGCCTTAGTAAGGCTCACTAGATAGAGGAATGCCCTTATGGGGAAGCATTCTAAATGCTGCAGAACATTCTTCTGTAGGAATTTCTTTTTGATGGATTGCTTCCCAGAGATTTTTCAAGTTCTTTTGTTTAGTTTGCACAGAAAACAGCTCTTGAGGGGTCAGGCAGATATGGAGTGGGACAGGAATCTAGAGCCTGGCGTGTGTACATTGGCCTTAATGATGTGCTCACAGCTGTAGCAAGCAGGAAAGAGTCAGAGCAACAAGACTGAGCAACAAGGATGGGATGTTAGAGACTGACTTTAGATCCCAGGGAGGCATAGATTACTGTTGCTGTCACATTTGCTCAGAGAAGCTTCTCTGCAGTAGGCAGCAGTTAAGACAGAGATTCATCCCTAGTCACAATTCTGAGAATAAGTAACAATGGAGAGCTCAGCCCTAAATAGGATGTTATTTACACACACACACACACACACACACACACCACATACACACACACACAGAGACAGAGACAGAGAGACACAGAGAAAGAGACAGAGACAGAGAGAGACAGACAGAGAGAGAGAGAGAGAGAGAGAGAGAGATTAAGAACTAGGAAAACACTGAGGAAGAAGGGACAGAAATAACATAAGAGCTAGGTGATGAGGAAGAGCATGCCATCGAATGTTGTCTTCTGGACATGGCATGGCCATTGCACTCACAAACTCAAAGCCAATGAGATCATTAAAAAATTCCAATAGGCAGCACTAGTTGGACTCAGTGGGTTACAAGAAAAAAGCAAGTGGGGGGTGGGGTGAAAATGGGGGTGGGGACATGTTGGGAGACAAGGGGGAACAGGGAGGCACCCTGGGAATGGATGTGATCAACACTGAATAGGTTGTCAATGAATAATTAAAAGAGACCCTTTCAAAGAAAAGTGAGAGTAGGGAATGCTGATACTGAGTAAAGTCCTGTGTGTGAGGATTTGGTCTACTGGTTTTTTTTTTTTTTTTTTTTTTTTAAGGAAGTCAGGCAAATGAGCAAGCAGAATGCTAGAAAGCCCAGCACAGCAAGTCACAATCTGCCACTTACCAGAGTATAGTTTTATAATCTGAGATGAGCTAGCATCGGTATGGGCAAAAATATCCAGCTGCTGTACCAGGTTTCAGATCCCAAGTCTTCTTCGACACCACCAGCAGATTGGCTCTCAAGGCCTGGTGAGGGATGGAGTATTGTGGTTTGAGTGTGAAATGCCCCCTTCAGGCTTCTGTATTTGAACATTAGCTTCCCAGTTGGTGGCGCTGTTTCAGAAGATTGCAGAACTTTTAGAAGGTAGAGGCTGGCTGGAGGCAGCTAGTCACTATGAGTGAGCTTGAGGTTTGATAGGAGAACTCAACTTCCTGTGTGCTGTCTCTTTCCTGACTGTGGGCAACGATGTGACCAGGTGCCTCATGGTTCTCCCTGTACAAGCCCCCATCTGGATGGACTGTATCCCTTCAAACAAGCTACAATAAACCCTTCCTTAAGTTGCTTCTGGTTAGTGTCATTGCTTCTTGAGCTGGCTTATAACACTAAGAATGTTATTGTGAGATGTGGAAGAAGGGACTAATTGCTGGGTATAGATAATTAACACGTGATTTGTTGCAGCTCAGTGGTAGGGTACTTACTCAGAATGATGACACCCTGGCTGGAAACCCCAGCACTGTTAAACAATGGTCACTCACTCAAACATTAACAGTGGTTATAAATATCACAGTGAATTGCTACTCTATTAACAAATGATTAACAGTTATTGAGAATTGATGAATTACTGAATAGCTATAAATTACCACAATAAATTACTACTTTATTAACACATTATTAATTACTATTGGCCATTGATGTTTGAGGAATCATTAAATAGCTACTATATTCAAGACCTTGATTTTATTTATTTAATATTTGTCTTATTATTTACTCGTGTGTGTGTGTGTGTGTGTGTGTGTGTGTGTGTGTGTGTGTGTGTATACATATGATAGTTCCTTATAGGCCAAAACTGGACATCTGATTTGCTGGAACTAGAATTATAGGGAGTTGTGAGGTAGGTGCCTGATGTAAGTGCTGGGAACTGAACTTGAGTCCTCTGGAAGAGTAAGTAGCAAGTGCTCTTAACTTCTGTACCATCACCTCTCCAGCCCCATACACTGATTTTAAATGCACATCCTGTTTCACTCTTGTGAAGACCTTTAAACTTGGTGTCATCATTCCTCAAGAATAAGCAGGAGCATTGAGACTCACAGGGGCTGAGAATTAGCGTGAGGTCATAGCTTGTTAACAAATGATACTCAGAATGCTCCTTTCAACATTTAATTTGCTTTCAACAAACAGAAATAATAATAATAATAACAAAAACAAAATTAAAGTGTCAAAGTGATATCTTTTCCTGGCCCTATGATAATGACAATAATAGCGTGTGTTTATTGAGCACATGCGAAATCCCAACAATTACCCTGGCCACCTTGTATACTGTGTTTAATTTGTTCCTAACACAACCAGGACAAGGCCTTTCCCTCTCTCTCTCTCTTTCCCCTCCTTTGCAGATGGAAGAATATTAAGACTAATGATACAAAGTATATTGTAAAGATGGCTCAGTTGTTAAAGACCTTGCCTTGTAACCACAAGGACATGAGTTTGATTCCCAGAATCAGTGTTAAAAACAAACAAACAAACAACAAAACCACCCCAGAGTAAAGGTGCAAATTCACATTCCCAGCATGGAGAACTCATTGACAGCTGGAGCCCCCAGGGCTTGCTGGTCAGTTTGCACAGTGTTCTTGGTGAGTCTAGGGCAGTGAGAGAGCTATCCACTTAAAAAAAAGGGGGGGGGGTTGTATGATAGCTGAAGTATCTGATTGTCCTCTGGCCTCCATATCCAAATGAACAACCGTGTATAGGTTCACATGTGCACACGCAAACGTGCACACACGTATCTCACCCAGAATCACAGATGCCGTCCAGGGCTAGCGATAAGATTAGAATTCAAACAGTCCAATTCAAGGACTCACCCTCCTAAACACCATCCAATGCACACATGTTTCTCATGTGTTTACCATATATAGACAATCAAGTCTGCTGTAAAGCTCCTAGTAAGGAGGAACACACAGTTTAGGAAAGCAAAAGCCAGTTGTCCAGTGCCGTGAGGTAGGCCTTGCTATTTGGGAAAGTACAGGTGCTATATACTGATATTAAAAAGGCACAGTTAGGTGTTGGTCATCAGAGAGGAGCCATGGGAGAACAGATAGCTAGAAACATGGGTTATTAGAACTGTGTACAAGGGGATGATAATATAGTTAATGAAATTTGGGATTTGCTATAGATATTGTTATAAAAGGCCTGGGAGGTAGCTCAGCACCTAAAGTGCCTGCAGTGCAAACAGGAAGATGTGCGCTTTATTCCCATCACTCACCAGCATAAAAAAAGCCGGACATGGTGGTCCATGCCTGTAATTGTAGGACTGCAGTGGCAGGGGCAAGAAGGAGCTCCAGAATTTTCTGCTTAGTGAGTCTAGCCAAATCACTGAGCTCCAGACTCAGTGAGGGGCCTTGTCTCAAAAGATGCAGTGGAGAGTGACTAAGGAAGACACTCAGTGTTGACCCTGAACCTTTATGTGTGCATCTGCATGAGCACAGGTGCCTAAAGAACCCCAAGTTTCAAGCTGGGCCACACAGCCATGGTTTGTTTCTCTCTGCTAACGTACACCCAGGTGCATCTCTCCAGGATCCGTACACTACCTAGACATGTCTCAGTTGCAAGGCCCATTGCACCACACTGGAAGAACTGGTGTGTCTAAATAAACACGTACTGTATGTGCATGCACCCATATAACTACATACATATAACACACATGTACACACATGAGTATAGACATGCAAAGAGACATCTACACAAATGGAGAGTACCACCTCAAGATCGCTGCGCTTCAGCCTCCTGAGCACTGGGATGTTAGGCATAGGCTGCCATTGCTCAGCATGTTCACATTCAGTGAAGTTTTTAATTTTTAAAATTTACAATAAAACATAGCCATTGTTAGCAGCGGATAGAGAGAAGAAAATGAAAAAGAAAGAGAAAAGGGAAGTTAAGCGGTAAATCTTAGATCGTAATGGGTGCAAACCAAGGAGCTAAGAGTGGGCCTGGAAGTACTTCAAAATGTCTTCATCAGACTTGATCATTTCTGTGGCGTCTAGTGTAACAACACCGTCCACACTCACCTTGGTCTCACTAGGTTGCCCTTGACCTCACCAGGTGGACCTTGAAATTGGAACCCACCTGCCTCAGCCTCCTAAGTAGTTGAGATTATAAGCCTATAGCACTTCTGTCTCCCACATGTGGTGGGTGCATACACACAGTCACAGAATAAAGAAATAAGTAAATGTGACATTTGAAAAAAAAAATAATAGGGGACTAGAGAGATGGCTCAGTGACTGAGGCCATGTTCTCGCAAAAGGACCCAGGTTCATTTCCCAGAATCCATCCCGGTGGCTCACAATCACCCGTAACTGCAGCTCCAGAGGAGTTGGATGCCTCCAGCTTCCATGAGCACTGCACCTGTGTGTCCAGCTTCCATGAGCACTGCACCTGTGTGTCCAGCTTCCATGAGCACTGCACCTGTGTGTGCAGCTCCCATGAGCACTGCACCTGTGTGTCCAGCTTCCATGAGCACTGCACCTGTGTGTCCAGCTTCCATGAGCACTGCACCTGTGTGTCCAGCTTCCATGAGCACTGCACCTGTGTGTCCAGCTCCCATGAGCACTGCACCTGTGTGTGCAGCTCCCATGAGCACTGCACCTGTGTGTGCAGCTCCCATGAGCACTGCACCTGTGTGTCCAGCTCCCATGAGCACTGCACCTGTGTGTCCAGCTCCATGAGCACTGCACCTGTGTGTGCAGCTTCCATGAGCACTGCACCTGTGGTGTGCAGCTTCCATGAGCACTGCACCTGTGTGTGCAGCTTCCATGAGCACTGCACCTGTGTGCAGCTTCCATGAGCACTGCACCTGTGTGTCCAGCTCCCATGAGCACTGCACCTGTGTGTCCAGCTCCCATGAGCACTGCACCTGTGTGTCCAGCTTCCATGAGCACTGCACCTGTGTGTGCAGCTTCCATGAGCACTGCACCTGTGTGTCCAGCTCCCATGAGCACTGCACCTGTGTGTCCAGCTCCCATGAGCACTGCACCTGTGTGTCCAGCTTCCATGAGCACTGCACCTGTGTGTGCAGCTTCCATGAGCACTGCACCTGTGTGTGCAGCTTCCATGAGCACTGCACCTGTGTGTGCAGCTTCCATGAGCACTGCACCTGTGTGTGCATATTCAATACACAGAGCCTCACTCGTAGCTAAAAAATAAAATTTTAAATTAAAAATATATTCTTGTTGATACAGCTCAAGGCCACTTAACCAAATAATCACCTCATTCATTTTGAATAATTAAACACATGTTAATGAGGTCTAGATTTTTCTTTTGAGCAAGTATTTATTAAAATACTTTCACAGAGGCTGCGTCTCTTTAATTGTCTGGTACTTCACCGGTGCCTAGGAGCAGGAGCATGGATTTTCACCATGGAATCCTGTCTTTTGGAACTTATATTCTATTGAAAGACTCAAAAAGATGTGAAACCCCATAGAAGCACCATATTTCTCCATGTCACCACAGCCAGTAAGGATCAAAAATACAGTACGTTCTAAAAACAGAAAAAAGATGTCTTTTCCGAAATGTTCTTGAGTTTGGAGGTCCACAGGCACAGAAGATTTCCACATCAACTGTGCAGTGGTTTCTTGTCTGGGCTCCATGAGTTTCCTGGAGTGAATTGGTTTCACAGATGTGGTGGCTGAAGCCTTGGGTAAAAACATGTCATACACATATATGTCACATACACGTGTTGGGGTATAGATCCAGTACTGGTCCAGGGACAAGCAGAGCTATACTGTGGGATCTTGGGCTTGGGCAAAAGTCACTTTGCTTCTGTGATGATTCGAATCACTGCGTAGACATAATTTTCCCTTAGATTAAAACCATCATCCCCCATCTCTGAATTGCCAGCTCCTGTATCCCCACACATTCTCTAGGGATGCTGTGCATCTGAAAGTCCTATGGTGCATTAATGTCTTTGCTCATCACTATGACAAAATACCGGACAGATACCTAAGGGAAGCAGGATTTATTTTGACGGATGGCTTGAGAGAATACTGCCCTTCGTGATTGGGATGCCACCCCAGAGTTCTCCGTAGTGAGTACGCGAGGCTTGTTGCATTGCATCATGATCTTCTGATGGGCTCTGGCTTCTTTGGTGTGGTCGGTCCTCAGCTACCTTCACCATCACGAAACCCTGGTGGCCTTCCATTTCATCACCAGACCCCCCGAATCATGGATCTCTACTCATTCCTTTCCCATTTATTTTTTCCATGTCTTTTTATGTGTTGTGTTGTGGTAGTGACAGTGGTGTGTGTGTGTGTGTGTGTGTGTGTGTGTGTGTGTGTGTGTGTGTGTGTGCGCGCGCACACATGGATGTGAGTGTGCATGCACTGTGTTGATGTCATGAAGCGCCTTCCATTGCTCATCCACCTTACTCATTCATCGAAGCAGAGTCACTCAGTCAAGTCTGTCATAGCTGTCACAGATGACTAATCTTTTTTAAACTATGTTTATGTGTGGGGGTGAGCGTGAGTGCATATGAGCATGTAGCTGCCCATGGAGTCCAGAAGAGGGCGTCAGGTTCCCCAGGTCTGGAATTACAGGAGGTCGTGAGCCACCCAACATGAGTGGTGGGGACCACTCAGGTGCTCTGGAAGAGAAGTGTGTGCTCTTAACTGCTGAGCCATCTCTCTAGCTCCTGGGCAATCTTGTTCCTGGGATGCCCTGTTTCTGCCTTCTGAGGCTGGGATAGAACTAGCCACCAACACCTAGCTGTCACTTACCTGGGTTTTTTTCAGGGATGTGAACTCAGTCCTCACCTTTGCCCAGCAAGTATTTAAATTCTAAATCCTAAAATTTCACATCTCCCCAGACTGCGCACCATCCTTAACCCAACAATTTTATATAACTTAAAATCCATGATATAGACCATTTTAATTCATTTTAAATTAAATGTATTATTATCATTATTTTATTAGTATTACGTGCTTGAGATTAAACCCAGTACCTTAGGCATGCTAAGCAAGTTTATTACTGCTGAGCTACACTCCAGTTCCCATAGGTTAGTTTTGCTGGGACTGTTAGCTACTGGAAGCCAATTGCAAATGTATAAACAGAGGCATGGTGCTCGCTATTTTATTAAATTCATATGTGAGCATGCTGTGAAGACTTAAGAGAGAGAGAAAGGGTTAGAAGTGTTTCTATAAAACATCTTCCAGGAGGTCTCAGACAGTTCCCGTCTCTGGGGACCATTTCTCTTTGGTGAACTCCCCTCTGGGCAGCTGCTACTCTGTGTTCTTTGAACACCCAGTTGTATTCAGTTGCTCTGTCCCTTTAAGGTGTCCCCCCCTCACCCATCCCAGGGGCTCAGTGGCTGCCATAGCCACAGACAACAGGCTCAAAGCTGCACAGCCTGAGTGACAGGCTCCCCGTGCACAACAGCACGTGGCAGGAACTGGCAGCCTGCCATCCCCCGGTTCTCTCTGTTTTGTGTTCCTCACTCATAACTGTTTATTGTCATAGGTAAACACTTGTTTTGAAAGCTCACAGGCATACTATTAAAACACAAGTGTTCACGACACAGTCAAGCTGGGTTGTAAAATGTTTATCCCTTTGGATGGCAAACGCTATCGCCGTTTCTTCCCTCGCTTGCCTTTCCCCCTCCTGTTTTTTTACTTCTATTGTCTTCCCTTCTTTTCTTCATCTGTGGGCCTCTTTCTCCAACCTGTGAGTAGGCACTAACCATTGGAAGCATCACACACACACACACACACACACACACACACACACAACTACAGAAACTACTTGCTAAGTAACTCAGTCTGGCTTCTGGCTTCTAGCTATCAACTCCCCCCATCCCGCCCCCGCCTCTGCCTCCTAAGTATAGTTTGTAGATTTGTACCAGCACCACCAGGTTACAGACTTGAATCTATCATCTTACTTCGAAAGGGTGGGAGAGTGAAGAGATGGAGTAAGTTGGGATATCTCATTATTACTTAACTCGCTTTGTTTCCTTTTTGTTCGTTAAGGCAGAGCTTACACAGTCTAGGCTGGGCTCCAACTTGCTATGTAGCTGAGGGTGATCCTGAACTTGTGCTCCTCCTCCTTCCCACCTCCTCAGTGCTGGGATTAGAAATATGCACCGACATGCCTGGGGTATGTGCTGCTGGAGATGGACCTCAGGGTCCATGAATGTCAGGCAAGTGCTCTTCCCACCAAGATACAGCCCCCTGAGCTCTGAGCATTCTATTCCGTAGTGACTGTCTCGTTGCTTTTTGTTGTTGTTGTTGTTAATTTATTCTTGTTACATCTCAATGTTTATCCCATCCCTTGTATCCTCCCATTCTTTCCTCCCTCCCATTTTCCCATTATTCCCCTCCCCTATGACTGTTCCTGAGGGGGATTACCTCCCCCTGTATATGCTCATAGAGTATCAAGTCTCTTCTTGGCAACCTGCTGTCCTTCCTCTGAGTGCCACCAGGTTGCTTTTAAAGCTGACAGTTGCTATACCAAATGAGTCTGACAAATATATGTGAACTAATGGTTTTTAGCGGCAGTCTAGATTTTTTTTTTTAGGAAGAGCTTATATTTGGTACCCCAAATGAGCCTCTAACTCTCAGTCTTGCCTCAGACTCTTAGGTGATGGGGTTACCAGTATGTACTGCCATGTCTGGCTCACACGTATTTTTAAGGTAACCCATTCATTGGGTACCAGTCCTTCAGGCCATGAGTCTTTGAAAGACAATTCATATCTAAATACAACTCTCGGAAGAAGCATTTTCTATAGCAGGACATCTGAGAGCATCATTTAGAAGGGACTCCTAGAAGTGTGTCCCTAAAAGGTCCTCTGTCTGGCTTGTGTTAATTCCTCAAGGATTGCTTTTCTATTTGTGTTCCTTTTATGCCATGGTGACAGAGAAACAACTTAAAAGAGAAAGGGTTTATTTTGCCTGAGGGTTGGCTCAACCCATTGCTTTGAGCCAAAGGTGGCCAGGCAGAAACCGTGCTGGCAGGAATATTTGGCTGAGGCTCTTCCCCTTCATGGCAACCAGGAAGCAGAGAGACTGAGAAAGAGACAGAGAAGTTACAGTCTTCAGTCTGGGTGGCCCACTTCCTGTCATTGGGTCTCACTCGCCTTCCACAGTTCCTACTGCTATCCAGTAGTCTATTCAATGACATTGAACTGACAAGAACAGATACTACCCCCATCTTAGCCAAAAGGCCAGGAAGCCATCCCATTCAATTACAAATCCATCAATGGATTAACCCATTGATGAGGTCAGGACCTTCAGGATCCAATCACTCCCCCCAAGCCGCCTTCTGGAGATTCAAATGGTCCATTATTGAACTCCCATCACTGAGCATAGCTTTGATTGCTGTAAATTGATTTAATCTTCACTCTTCGTGACAGCTGTTGACGTAGGAGACAGCTCCCAGGCCCTGTCTCCATTTCTACTTCTTTAGCTTAAGTATTTCCATATATTTCTTTACGACGAGACATCTCAATTTTTTCTTCTCTTTAGTGTTTATGTCTGCTCATTAAAGTTTCTCTCAAATTTGATATCAAAACCAAAGAGAACAATATTCCTTTTAGACTTTTAAAATTACATTTTAAAAAAATGTGTGTATGTGGGAGACACACATTCAAGCCATGGTCAGGGGTCAGAGGACAATTTGGGAGAAAATTGGTTCTCTCCTTCTACCATGTGGGTTCTGACTTGAACTCAGGTCACTAAGGTTGTGTTGGAGCTACCTTTATCCTCTGAGCCATCCCACCAGCCTAATATTCCTCCGTGTGTGTGTGTATGTGTGTGTGTATGTGTGTGTGTGTGTGTGTGTGTGTGTGTGTGTGTGTGTGTTTGCATGCATGTGTACATACTTGTGCATATATATGGAAGCATGGAAGTTGACACCCAGTGTCTTCACGCATCACTCCCTATTTATTGAGGCAAGGTCCCTTGTTGAACACAAACCTTGGTGATTTGACTAGCCCAGCTAGCCAGATTGGCCCAGGGATTCCCCATCTCTGTCTCCCAACTGTTGGGGTTACAGATGGCTACGACACCTGTCTGGCCTTTCTGTGGCTTCAAGGACTCCAGACCCTCTTCCTCCAGCTGGTAGAGCAGGCACCTTATCCACTGAGCCCCTGCCCCTGCCCAGTAGTCTGGGGATTGTTTGGCTAATGTGGGTGAGAGCGGGTTGTGGTGCCATTTGTTCTGCATGACTTTGTTCTGTGACAAGCCCATTGATGGCTGCTTTGGACAGGAGTCATGTGTGGCTTTAATTACCAACATCCACGTGGGTCCACATTCATCTTGACACTGTCGAATTTTATAAGATGTCGCCACTTGGCCCCAATCTTTGGAGATACATTTTCCAATTTAATTTCATCATAAGAGTTCATTGTGACAGTAACTTTAGAAGTCATCAATAAAGATTAGCATTAAAATGAGACAAACGTCTGCCATCGTTTCCCACATGTGATGGATCAGTACCTCACCATAGGGGTGTAATTGAGAACTGAATCTTTTATTTCATAAAAACAAATATGAACATTCTGCTGCAAAAGAGAGGAAATAAAAAGTTAGACTTAACTGAAAACATTACATAATTTTATTTGTGTGTGTGTGTATGTGCTCATGTGTGTATGGGTGTGCATGCATGCGCATACAACTGTGTATAGATGCCGAAGAATAACGTGAAATACCTTCCTCAATCACTCTCTGTCTTGCACATCATGGCAGGGTCTCTAGTAGAGTGATTCTCGACCTTCCTAATGCTGCGACACTTTAGTACAGTTCCTCGTGCTGTGATGACCCACAGATTGGGAACCACTGCTCTAGCAGAACCCAGAGACCTTACTGCTTTGGGGAGTCTGACTAACCAGCTAGCCCCCAGGATCCCAGATGAACTGTAATGCCTGCTTAGCATTTTGGTAGAGTCTTGCTTTCTCATTTGAACAGCGTGAACTATATCCACTGAGCCATCTAATCTGCCCTTGAAAGAAAATGTTTGGCTTGCTATTCTAAAGTAATGATAAATTCAAAGGAAGTTTGAATAGCATAGGACAAAGAGGTCTGAAGTATCTTTCGCCCCGTTTCTTACAATGTTAACTAATCTGATAAAAATGTGGAATATATACATATGTATATATATAGTGTTATTTTACAACCAGAAAATGTATATTAAAACAATCCATAGGCTTTATTCATATTTTACATGCGTTTGTCTTTTTGTCTTTCTTCCATCCTTCTTTCTTTTCTTTCTTGAGACAATTTCTTACCACATAGTCTAAACTGGCTACTGTGTATCTCAGGCCATTCTTGAACTCATGATCCCCCTGCCTTACCCTTCTAAGGAACTGCAAATGTACACTGCCACATTTGGACTCATCTAACCTTGTGTGTGTGTGTATGTGTGTGTGTGTGTATGTGTGTGTGTGTAGTCAAGTAGTTTTTATGTGCATAGGTATACACTTATATATGCAGGTGGACTTGTATGTGTATTTATGGAAGCTACAGGTCCATTTTGAGTATGTTGTTCATTTAATTTTTGGAGACAAGATCTCTGAGCTCATTAATTCAGTTAGATGGCCAGGCCCCCAGGATCTATCTGTCTCTACCTCCCTCAGTGCTAAAATTTCAGGTACACCTGTTCCAATGACACTGTGACTTATTACAGAATAAGATCATGAACCCAGGAACCCTTCGCTTGTTCTCTCATCTGTAGAAGGACCATAATTCTATTGACCTTCGCCTGCAGGACCAAGATGGTGACCTGAAGAAGAGCCCTTCCTAAAACATGAGAGGCTCTAACTATCTCCAGTGTGTTCTTGTTATTATGGCATCGCTATCTTCAGAGACACGTGCTCCTTTCACTGCTGCGGTAGCACATAATACTGCATTTAGCATAAGTAAGCTCATCACCACATTTGATGGCACTGAAAGAAATGGAGTTCTTAGCCTGATTTCCTGCTTCCTTTCATGTGCGAAAACAGTCATCTGGTAATTAAAATGGAACATTCGAAGGGATAGGAAAATAAAAGTGCCCCGTTAACATTAAAGATCAGAGTAAAGAAAGTTCAGGCAAAGTTGAGTATGAAGGCTCTCACTGAGATGAATGGCACTTTGATGGCAGAGGGCATTCTCCCAGCAGTTAAAGCAGAGTGTGAAGTCAACAATCCTTGTTTCTGCATCCAGAATTAGCGTAAGTATATGTAGTCCCTTCAATCTAGCTTCTTTTTCTAATCTAGAAGGTTTTTTTTTTTTTTTTTTTTTAAATCACAACAGTGTAAATAGTCAAAACTACATAGGAAGATGAATCAAAGACCTGCGTTCTTTACCTGCAGCCACAACTTTAGGCAGTATAGGCAGCTACAGGGGCATAACATGGGAAAAGAGGGAGCCGAGGAAGAAGAAATGATGCCTGACTGGGCCTGAGGAAAATGCTAAACCAGTGAAGTGCTTCTAAGCCTGAGACCCTGAGTTAGGATGCCCAACACTCAGGTAAACATCAGGTCATGGTGGCTCGCACCTGTAATCCTAGATCCCGGCAAGTGGAGACAGGAGGATTCTTCCAGGCTTGCTAGCCAGCTTATCTTGCCAAATCAGTGAGCTTTGCCTTCAGCTAGAGACCTGGTTGCAAAAGAGAATGTAGAGGCAACAGAGGAACATGCCTACCTCGGACCTCTGGTCTCCACACGCAGGTGCACACATACCATGAACGCCCCCCCCCCGCAAACATGCACATTTAATGTACGCCACATATGTACCCAAGAATATGAGTGAAACTCTTTAGGATTTCCGGTACCCAGAGTTTTTCTCCTCCCTGATTCTCTCTTGAATCCCCTCCCCTCCACCAACTCTTTGGGCTTTTCAGAATCAGTTCTCATTTATTTGTGTCAGGGAGTAAGGTCCAAGGAAAAAAATTCCCCTTAAGGGACTCAACAGGATTGTACATGGTAGTGCACGCTTGCTGCCTCAGCACAGGGGAGGCCGAAACAGAAGGATTTCAAGTTCAAGGGTAGCCTGGCTCACAGCAGTAGTACAGGCCGGGTTGCTGCTTGGTTTGAAGAGTGCAGGCTTGGTGTACAGAAAGGCTCGTGTTCAGTCTTCAGCATTGCATCGTAAAAACGGCTACAATGAAACATATCTATAATCTCTGGACTCCCAGCGCTAAGGAGGTAGAGGCAGGAGGATCATAAATTCAAGATAATCCTTGGCTACATGGCAACACTGAGAACAGTTTATGGCTCTTTGAGACCTTATAAACCAGCACAAAGAGAACGACAAAGAAAGATAAAAAACCAGAACAGAAAATCTTTAGGTAGCGTTGCCTTGGCCTAACTATTTTCCCGTGTAGTTTATCTTCTCACAGAGCTGGAAAGCAGAGAGAAATCAAAGCTTATGGTGAGCCACGGTGGGGGCTAGGTTTACTTCTTCGGTGCCACGGTCCACTTTCCCTGTGGCACATGTAAGAACTGACAAGTAGAGGTAAAGAAACGTCAGGCCACTTTGTACATACCAACACTCGTAAGGATGGGGCATCTATGTCTGAAGCAGTGTTGTTCGAAGAGACAGATGGGGCCCACAAGGTGGAAGGGGAGAACGGATTCCCCACAAGTTGTCGTGATCCCCCCACCCCCACCCCCATTCCCACCCCCTCACCCAGGCCTATCATGAGAAAAAAATGATTTGGTATAAATAGCTGAGATTTTACATATGTGGTGGTGATATTTGATTTCCTCAATTAAAAAAGAATCAATTCTCAAAACCTGTAGAACCAGCAAATGCATTTTTGCAAAGCCTGGGAATTTTTAGGCTCTTTCACATGCTTTAAATTACATTTAGAGTCTTCATTAAATGATTTCCCCCCCCCCCATAAATGCTTATATGCTTGGCATTTTCATTTTTAAAGGAGCCCATGGCGAGGGGAAATTGCATGGTAGCTGTTGAGAAACTGAACAGCTTTGATTACTTCAAGATGGTTTGTTCAGGCAGTGCCTGTTCATCATTCCCAGAAAATGGCATGTTTACCCTCCATAGCATCCAACTGCTCCATGCCTGGGTGTGCAGCAGATGCCAGGTAAGGCAGCAAAGCATGGAGATGCCTACACAGCCAGGTTCATGGAAGTACTATTCACAGTAGCCAAGATCCAGAACCAGCCTAGATGTCCATCAACAGACGGGCAGCTAAAGAAAAGATGCTATGGACAGACAACAGAGTTCTATGCAGCTGTCGAGATGAACCAAATGACATCATCTGCAGGAAAGCCAGCGGTACCAGGGACGATCACGTGTGAGGGTCAGTGTAACTGTCAGCTAGATACAACCTAGATTAAACTGAGAAGAGAGTCTCAGTGAAGGATTGTCTAGACAAGTCTAGCCTGCTGATGTGACCAGGGGAGACTGTGAGAGCCCTAGCTGATGTGGGTGGCACCATCCCCTAGATGGGGCTCGGAGGAACTTAGCTGAACAGCAAGCATGAATGCACTCACCCTCTCTCTGCTCTTAGCTGTGGGTGTGACATGATTAGCTGCTTTAAGCACCTGCTGCTGCAGCTGCCCCTACAGTGAGGACCTACAACCTGGAATTGTGAGCTACAATAAGCCTTTTTTTCTCCCTTAAATTGATTTTTGTCAGGCAATTTTTTTTTATCTCAACAGAAACGAAGCTGAAGCATTATGTTAAGCAAAATGCACGAGTCTCAGAAAGACAAGTGCCATCTTCTCTCTCACATATATCATGTAGATTTAAATGTACACATGCCTAGTATCTGCAAACTCCTCTAGTCGGCCCCCAGCATTACCCAAGACAGGAAAAAACCAGCAGGATACCTGAAGAGAATGGGGATGCCACTACAGAAACAGCTACTTTAATTCATAATTTTTCCCCAGAGCCAGAATAATACCCAAGTCCTAAATGCATAATTAATATCAAATTACCTGCAGTTGAATGCAAAAATCAATCAGGACACATCAGCATCTGAGGCAGTTGCCACGAAGACCTAAAGGTTTAAGGACGTAGAACATGTGAGTCCAGGTGCTGAGGCCTAGGGTCTAAGTTCTAGCCCCTTGACCAGGTGTGAGCCAATGGGCTAGCCTAGATGTCACAAGCCGTGGCTGTCTGGATCTGGGGAGGTATCTCAGTGGTTAGAGTGCTGGCAAGGCAAGCACTCTCCTTATCTCCAGAAACCAGTGGATGTGAAAACCAGCCAGTCGTTGTAGTCTAGGAAGCCAAAGACAGGTTCCACAGAGCAAGCAGACTAGCAAGACTAGCCACACTGGTGAGCTCTGGGTTTGAGTGAGAGACTCTCTGCCTCAATGAGTAAACAGAAGAGTGATGGAGGATTGTATCCAACATCAGTCTTGAGCCTTGAACACACGTGCACACGTGTGTATGAAAACACACACACATAAAAAAAATGGCAAATGATTTTAAAAAAAGAATAAAAAATACTTTCTGGATTGCTGGGTTCCATTGAGTTGCTGGAAGATTAGGTTAGATTATTTAGGCCAGAATGATAACACATTATCTGCACCTGCATTTATTACTTGCTGGAGAGTTATCATTGTGTGTGTGTGTGTGTGTGTGTGTGTGTGCATGCATGTAGGTGTATGTGTCATTGCACACATGTGGAGGTCAATGGACAACCTGCAGAAGTTAGTCCCTTTACCACATGGGTCCTAAGGATTGAACTCAGGCAACCAGGCTTGGTAGCAAGGTCATTTACTTGCTGAGCCCTCTTGCCAGCCTCTTAAATCATTTCATTTGATATTGTTTCAGCTATTATACATAAGAAGGTTTTATTTATTTCATCAGAACTCTGGCTATTATCTATGGCTGACTTCCCCCACTCCACAGCAACAAGTTGAGCCCAGCAGCTTGCCTCGAAGAGAAGCTCCAATTGGCACATGGAGAACCTAGGTAGGCTTTTTCTCCTGTCTTGGCCACAAGCCCCATAACGCATCCGCCACTCTGAGAACCGTCAAAGAGATGGGCAGGGTATGATGAGACCTAATTGTTGACACCTTTCAGCAAAGGGACATTCTTTTTTCTCTTTCTTAACTAATGGGGCAATGTCAGGTCAAAGCTACAAGACCACGGAAAAAGCAAATTATTACCTCAGCAATTCTGCCAACACTTGGGGTTAATTGCCTTTGCAGACCCCTGTTTGATGCTCAGTAAAAAGGAGAAAAATGATTCAGGCTCTCCGTAATCCCTTGGGTGCTGCCTTCAGCCATGTAAAAGGAATAAAAAATACTCCACGAATTTAGGTCTCTTTTAAAGCCCTTCCCTTGCTCGATCCATCTATCATGCAAGTAGAAACTGCTCTGATAATGTATTGTACGTGGGGCACACACTACATCATCACAGTTCTGACTTCGCCAGGATGCCGTAGGAGGTTGGAACGCCACGTAACAAATTACAAGGCCGGACAGTGACAAATTCTCTTTGGGAGAGTTTAAATTAATTTTGAGCTGCTTCAAGTTGGTTTAGAAAGTAATTTTTAAATAAATCACAGGTGGATGGAGAAGGATGGCCAGAAAGGCTCTAAAGTATGTAGGAAGGTTCAAGGCCAAACCTGAGTCCACCTACTTGAGAAGTGAAGGAATGGGATCAATTAGAACCATGAGACAGGCCATTCTCTCCTAAGCGCAGCATGAGGAGCCCAGGGAGAAATAGAAACCTGTGCCGGCCAAGATATGTTCCTCAAATGATGGAGTTTCCAGCTGGATCCTATTGGTAGAGTTAACCCATCCTCCTCCCTCCCCAAGAAAATCGGGTTTCTTTGTGAGCCACCAGCAGAATTACACAGCAGCAAATTTGAAATAGCACATACACCTGCAGCTGGGATGAGGCTCCATCGACATAGGGCTTGCCTAACGTGCCAAAGTTCCAGTTCCCTCTCTGCGGCACATGTCTGTAAGTCTAGCACTCCGGAGGCAGAGGCAAGGAAGGTCACAAGTTCAAGGTCATCCTCAGCTACTTTATGAGTTCAAGGCCAGCCTGGTATATAAGGGTCACAGCTTAAACAAGTAAGTAAGCAAGCAAGCACGCAAGCAGACAGACAGACAGACAGACAGACAGAGAAATAAGCACAATGAGTAAATGATGCTAGAGTCCTTGCACAGAAAGAAGAAAGCCTCGGGCCCCATCCCCAGCATGACATAAACTGGAAACACTGGTGCATGCCCATAATCTGTGGACCAGCAGAGTAAGTGCAGGAACACCAGAAATTCAAGGTCATCCTCAGCTCACATAGAAAGTTTGAGGACAGCCTGAGCTACATGAGATCCTAGCTCAAAAGAGAGAACAAAGAATTAATTGATAATCTGAAGAACATGTTTTTTTTTTTTTTTTGTGGACATGTTGCAATAAACAGGTGGTGTGGTGACATAGAAAGGGCATAGCATTGGGAGTCAGGGGATCTGACTCCTTTCGCATGGTTCCATTCACTCTTCAAACCTGCTTGTTGTATGAGCTTGCATCTCTCCCTTACCTCAGTTTTTTTCACCCGCTAAAGAGTCGAGTGCACACACAGGCAGGCTTAGCACTTGGGAGGCACGTGGAGGAAGAGCACAAATTCAAGGCTAGCCAGGGCTACATAGTACAACCCTGTGCCAGGAAAGAGGCGAATAATCAACAAAATGTAAAATAAAGTCTTTCTTGGAGGACAAGCAGGAGGATGTATCGCAAGATGCGATGGTGGTGGCTGCTACTGGTTTCAGAGGCAAAGCGTCATGGTTTGATCAGCGTGATGCAAAATGTGACTTAAAACAAGTATATTCAGTCTTAGAAGATGGTTTGGTAGGTAAAGTGCTTGCTGCTAAGGCCTGAGGACTTCTGTATGAATGTCCGGGACCCGCATAGAAAAAGTCCGTGTTTCTCTCATCTAGAGTCCCAGTAGGATGTCCTCCCCTCTGTCCCAGTTTCCTGGTAAGTGAAGGCTTTCATGGGACATGCCCCTTGGGCTAGTATGCAGATATAAGTGAGTATATACCATTTGAGTCTTTCTGCTTCTGTGTTAACTCACTCATTATGATCATTTCTAGCTCAATCCATTTGTCCACAAATTTCAGGAATTCCTTGTTTTTAATAGCTGAGTAGTATTCCATAGTGTATATGTACCACAGTTTCCTTATCCATTCTTCTTCTGAGGGACCTTAGGCTGTTTCCATGTTCTGGCTATTATGAATAAGGCTGCTTATGAACATGGTTGAGCAAATTTATTATGATAGGCAGATTTGGGCCCAGGGGTCCCGCTCAAACTAAGGCACCAGCCAAGGACAATACAGGTGGTAAACTTTAAACCCCTACCCAGATCTAGCCAATGGGCAGAACATTCTCCACAGTTGAGTGGAGAGTGGGATTTGACTTTCTCACGTTCTCTGGTGCCTCATATTTGACCATGTTCCCTGGAGGAGGAGACCTGGTGGCACTCAGAGGAAGGATAGCAGGTTACCAAGAAGAGACTTGATACCCTATGAGCATATACAGGGGGAGGAAGTCCCCCTCAGGAACAGTCATAGGGGAGGGGAATAAGGGGAAAATGGGAGGGAGGGAAGAATGGGAGGATACAAGGGATGGGATAACCATTGAGATGTAACAAGAATAAATTAATTTAAAAAACATAAAAAAAAGAAAAAGAAAAAAGAAAAAGTCCGTGTGTGGTGGTAGGAGCTTGTGATCCTAGCACCGAGGCCCTGGCTACAATTAGATTACACAGGCTTGCTGGCTAGCCAGCTGACATGAGATATGGTCACTTAGGAAGAAGGAACCACAGTTGAGGTATTGCTTCCACCCTATAGCCTGTAGGCACATCTGTGGGGCATTCTCTTGATAAATAATTGTGGCTAGTACCATTCCTGGCAGGTGGTCCTGCGTTCTATAAGAAAGCAGGCCGAGCAAGCCAGTAAGCAGCGCCCCTCTATAGTCTCAGCCTCAGTTCCCACATCCAGGATTCTGCCTTCAGCTCCTGCTCTGACTTCCCTTGATGAGGCGCCATGTTGTAGAAGTGTAAGTCAAATAAACTCTTTCCTCCCCAAGTTGCTTTTAGTCAGTGTTTTCCCATAGCAACAGAAATTAAACTAGGACATTAGCTTAACCCATTTGGTGAACTCCAGGCCCATGAGAGGTCCTGTCTCAAAAACAAGATAGGGCTGCACAAAATGTCAGAAAATACTCACTGCCAAGATTAATGACGACATGGGTTCAATCCCTGTGACTCATATGATGGAAAAAGAAAACCTATTCCTACAAGTTGCCCACTGACTTTCACATACGCATCATGGTATATTTACACACACACACCAAACAAACAAACAAACAAACAAATTCATAGCTCCTGGAGGCACACAAGGCTGTCCTTCATACTCCACACACATATGTACCTGCGCACAAGAGCATATGCATCACACACATGTATACACACTCTCACATATATACTAAAATATGTGTACTCACACTCCTTAAAAAACCCACATAGACTGAAGCGGGTCCAGAGGTGAGGAGCAGGCAGTGAAAGATAAAGCTTGATATCAGGATGGAATTGCACGGTGTGCTCCTGCATAGACGATTTCATGGGACTCCCAAAAAGGAATAGTTGCTCGCCACCTGGGAGACACACCATTCCCTTTACCACAAAGAGAGACAAAAGTAATTCATCCCAGTGTAGTATTTCCTTCTTCTTTCTTTCTTCCCCCACAAAGAAATACTCATTTCTCAGTGCATGGGGAATCAATTAGCTACAGTGCCGTGTTCAGGTAGACTTTAGATTAGCGCGAGGCCACTCCACTATAGATAATTAACCTTCGTGCCCAAATTAGCAGTGAAATAAGCCAGTTATTAGTTTTCATAATGAACAAAATTGAGTATTTTGGAAAGTTAAACCCCTAGAGCTTAAATTAAAATAAGCATTGGGGGAAATCCCTAAAGCATGCTTCAATTCATTAACACGACAAATTCCACTGCACACCGAAGCGACAGTGTGCCTTCTTGAAAGGAAATTGAGTCCCCCTAATAATCATCTAGATTGACCTCAGTGAATGATTCCATTTGATGCTCAGAATCTCAAAGAGCAGCTGAGCAGCAGAGTCAATGTCCCTCTTCTTGGTAAGATCCGGGCAGCAAGAAGAGAAGAAACTGCACACGGCACTCGAACAAATGGTCTCTATGAAAGGCCTAAGGGAAACCCATCCTCATGGAAGCCTAAGGGATGTGCTCTTGAGCACTTGACCTTTACTGAACAGGCCAGTGGGCTAAGTGTCCAGAGGATAGGTGCTCTGGTTCACTGGCTCTGTGACATTGGAAACACTCACCACAGCTCCAGATGGTTCCGTATTATACTTGGAAGAAAAGAGAAACAGTGATGACCTCAGCCATTTCATAGCTTTAAAGAGCAGTGGAAGGCTGAGGCAGAAGGATTGCTATGAGTTTGAGGTCAGGGCAAGCTAAAATGTGAGCTCCAGAACTGGTATAGCTAAAAACTGGGATTTGTGTCTCAAACAAACAGAAAGAATAAAGTAAAGAAATAAAGACAAAGAGAAAGAGGGAAGTAGGAAAGAGGAAGAAAGAAATAAATTAAATGGAAGTAAGAAGAGAAACAAAAAGAAGAGGGGAGAGAGGGAGAAAGAAGAGGAGAAAAGAAAGGAGAGAGGAAAGAGAAGGAATGAATGAAAAGAAGAAAGGAGGAATGGAGGAAGAGAAAAGGAGAAGGGGGTGAGGAGGGAGGAAGGAAGGAAAGAAAGAAAGAAGGAAGGAAGGAAAGAAAGGAAGGAACGAAGGAAGGAAGGAAGGAAAGAAGGAAGGAACGAACGAACGAAGGAAGGAAGGAAGGAAGAAGGAAAGAAGGAAGGAAGGAAAGAAGGAAAGAGAGAGCTACATGTGGATTGTCACTGCCAAAATGATTGGTTATCTCTTTTGGGTGAAAAGGAAATGCTCTCTACTGGGACCCCACACCTCCCCCCACCTCCTTAAGGAAAACCAGATACCAGATCTAATGAAGGACCTGGATGTTAAGGAATACATAAAGTATGTCAAATGGATGATCTCCTAATGTTCACGGACTTCTACTCACCCTCTTATGTTTGATCCCTGCTAGAGGTTGTTTAGTGATGAGGGGGTAGAAGTGAGATTCGAGCCCACACTCTTCTACCTAAAGTTACGTGGCTCTCACGGTGCCCTGGACCAGTGGCTGTTGGAAGATGAGTATCATTCTGATTCAGGATGCCTGCTCGGTGCTCTGTGCTTGTCAAAGTCTCTCCAAACCACACACTTCAATTCATAACTAAGCCTCTCAGACTACAGAGTGAATTTTACACCAGTCTTAGGCAACTTAAGAAGACCTTTTCCTCAGAATAAAGGTTTTGGCTCTGAGTATAACTTTGTATCAGAGTTCCTACCTGTAATCCATAGCTGGCTCAGTAGTAGAGCCTCTGCCTAAAATCTTCTAATGAGGGGCTAATGACACAGTTCAAGGGATAGGCTGCCTACCTAGATTCCCCCCCAGTGAGGGACTGGGGCAGGGTGCGTTGTAAAGCTGTATGTGGTCTTAACCACTGGGCCATCTTTCCAGCCTCAAGACCTCAACTTAATCTCCTAGTACTGATCTAAAAGTCCAGGCATGGTGGCATGCATCTGTAATTCCAGTGCTGTGGAGAGAGAGAGAGAGAGAGAGAGAGAGAGAGAGAGAGAGAGAGAGAGAGAGAGAGAGAGAGAAACGCACCCCAAGGCTCCCATGCAGCCAATCTAGCTGAATCAACAAGTTCCAGGTTGACCATGAGACACTGTCTCAAAAAAAAAAAAAACAAGGTGGAAAGTAATTGTGAAAGGCCCTTGGTGTTGATATCTGGCTTCCAAACACATGCGTATACACGTGAACACACACACACAGACACACACACACACAGACACACACAAAGAAAATTAACCAGCATAGACAAGGGGGGTAGGGCATCAAACTTGACAAAACCTTCCTGTGCTGTGTTAATAACTTACCTTTGAAAGAGTGACTGACAATAGGAAATAATCAGGAGAAGCCTGTGATGAAGTCAGAGCTCCTTTCAGAGGGATTTTTTCATTTGCAGGAAGGGTCTGAAGGTCACTAAGGGAGAGGAGTGGCCTCTGACAAGAGACAAGGTAATTTTGAGTGAGGAACACAGTAAAGGAGGAGATTTGATGACTATTCAAATGGAGGCTGCAAGCGGGTGCTGTGATTAAATAGTTGAATACACATTCCCCAAGGGAGAAAGCACTATAGAAAGAAATCAAGGCTGAATCTGGGCAGGGGAGGACAGGGAGAGATAAAGAAGTTAGGAATTCTAAAGATGAACAAAACGTGAATATCTGTAAAGTATGTATGAAGACAAGGAGGCTGGAAAGAGGTAGGGACCCTTGTAGGTAATGCCTTCCATGTTGGCGGCCTGGTTGGCCTCAGTTGTCAAGTGGCAGTTCAGAGTCATCCAAGAGGAGAGGCCTCAATTGAGGACCTAGCCAGACCAGATTGGTCTGTAGATATGTCTTGGGGAATTGTCTTGACTGTGAATTGATTTGGTGGGGGAGGGGTGGCCCACTTGGGGAGGCACCATCCTTAGGCAGGTGCCTAGGTAGCTAAGAATGAGCCTGCATTCAAGCCAGAAACCCCCTTGCCCCATCTTCCGTGGTTTCTGCTTGAGTTCTTTCTGTGACTTTCCTCAGTCACTTTCCTGAGATCAACCCTTCCCCCCCCCCTAAATCTCCTATCTTATTTAGGGTTTTAACACTGTGCAAAGACACCATGACCAAGGAAATGGTTATAAAGGAAAGCATTTAACTGGGGTTGGCTTACGGTGTCAGAGGTTTAGTGCATTGTCATCATGGTGGGAAGCATGGCAGCATGCAGGCAGACATGGTGCTGGAGAAGGAGCTGAGAGTTCTACGTCTTGATCACCAGGCAGCAGAAGGAGACTGTGTGCCACACTGAGCATAGCTTGAGCATACCTCAAAGCCTGGCCCCACAGTGACACACTTCCTCCAATAAAGCCACACCTCCCAATAGTGCCACTTCCTGTGGGCTAAGCATTGAAACACATGAGTCTATAGGGGCCATCCATATCTGTTCAAACCACTACATCCCCTTTGGTTTATATATCTGACTAGAGCAGTCAGAGTGGCACCTACCCTTTGGACTAGGTTAGAGAGAAGGGATTTCTTAGCTCCATGCTCAAGTCATGGGAAGATAAGATCCTTGGCTAGGAGCTTACTTCAGAACCACGGCTTAGGCTGGAATCCCAAAGGAAACATACAGAGGACAGATTAAATAGTAGTGGGTACAGAAGAGACCACAAAACGTGGCGAGCTGAGCACCAGCGTTCATTTCTCTCTGCTTCCTGACTGTGGTTAAGATGTGACCGTCCACCTCCTGCTCCTGCCGACATACCTTCCCTGCTCTGATGGGCTGTATACCGCCAAACCACGAGCCAGAACAAAGCCTTGTATCCTTGAGTTCTTCTATCAGGTGTTTGACCACAACCATGAGGAGAGATACGAATATAGACAGAAAGTTCTGAAACCACAAACCCAAAGAAATAGTTGTACTTTTAAGAGTTGTTGTTGTTGCTGTTGCTGTTGTTTGTTTGAGGAGTTATGCCAAAATGATTGATACACACACACACACACCAAACATTCTTTTAATCAATTAGATAAATATCTGAATTCAAGAAGTGTGCACAAATTCTTGGATAGCATCCCCCAGCGCCCTAGCAACCTTCTATATTCTCTCTCCTTTGCAATCTAAAATAAATCTGTTTTGCTTTGCCACAGTCACCACACATCCAAAAGTGACTTACTCCAAAGCCTGTCTCTGTCCAAATGTTCGATGTGTTCCCAATTTTGCTGCAGTTGTTAATTCTGTCTTCTTGGATCTCACGGTATGCCTTGAGTAACTTGGATACTTAACTTGTCAAAATTTTGCATCGCTTTATTTAGCATCCAAAGCTTTATGTGTCTTTCTGAAGCATCATCCTTATCTACAGGGTTTCATGATAGCTTTGAGCCAAAACACCGGCTGGCAGGCCTGGCACATTTTCCCCACAGACGCGGCCCATCTCATTGAAAGCTGGGCTTATTTCCTTTATGGCTCACTCACTCTACAACCAGCTCCACACCTTCCATGCCATCTGTCACACCCTAGCACCCTATTTCTTTATAGGTACACTGTTCTACTTCCAAGTTTTCCTGTGTTCCAGAAAGTTCTATGGTTCTGGATTTTTTTTTTTTTTTTTTTTTTGCATTAAAAAAAAAAAAGTCACTTTTCATTGCAGACCTGGACAGCCCTACCTCATCAGAGTTGTCACGTCTCACCTTGGAACAGAGAATAGACAGGGTTGAATTTCAACTCTTGTTGTCTGAAACGAGGTTTTACTGTGTAGCCCAGGCTACCCTTCAACTTACTCTATTGATCAGTTTCGTCCCAAGCCCATACTTCTCCGGCCTCAGCTTTCAGAATGCACCACTGCAACTGACCAAGGGTGATGATTTTAAAAATGAATTGTAGATATTTTTTTTTAAAGCCCCTGGCCTGTGAGATCTAAGACCAGGTCTTCAGCCATCACAATAGCTCTGTGAGTACCATGGGAGCATTCACCTTCCAAAATTTTGTTCCTTTTTGGATATCTTTTCCAAAATTATCATTATTGTATGTATGAACTATGTAGGGGTAGCAGTATCAGTGGCGGCGGCAGCAGCAGTAGTAATAGTAGTAGTAGTATTTGTGTGTGTGTGTGTGTGTGTGTGTGTGTGTGTGTGTGTGTGTATGTATGCGTACCCAACACACCTGTACAGCCAAGATGACAACTTTGGGGAGTTGGTTATCTCCTATCTCTCCTATAATTTCCAAGGATTGAACTTTGTGACCAGACTTGCCTGGCAAGTTCCTTTATACAATGAGCCATCTCTCTGGTCCTTCTATATGTTTTAATACTCCCCCCCCCCTATTTTTTGCTGCTTATACATAGTCTTTTTTCACTTCTGTAGCTCTGCTCCCAAATGACCAGCTATGTAACCTTGGGCAAGACCTGTAATTTCTTTGGGATCCATGTTTTTATGCAACATGGGTTTCATGCATTCAAGGGAAGTGTATTAGTTGCTTTTCCACACCACTGTGACAAAAGACATAACAACAGTAACATAAGAAAAAAAACCACATGGGTTATTCTGCATTAGGGCTCGAAGGCACACCATCATTGTGGGGGAAGGTGTAACAGTGTGAGGATGGGCTTATGGTCCCATGGTATCAACAGTCAGGAGGCAGAGAGAGATGAAGGCCAGTGCTCTGCTCACTTTGTCTTCTTCATTGGCTTCATGACCCTAACCCATGGGATTGTGCCACCTACATTCACGTTGGGTCACTGCTTAGACGCCTCTGGAAATGCTCTCATGGATATGCTGAGAAGTGTGTATCCCAGGTGACTCTAAATCCTGTCCAGCTGACAGTTGCCAGCCTAGACTGTCCATCACAGTTAGTACAAATGAGATGTGGCCTATAGAACTGCCAAGAGTTTGGCATCTAAGAAGCATTTGCTAAGTTCAAAGGAAGGAAGAAGATGAAGCAGTATTTAGGCTTTTCGCTGAACAATGAACGTTCTGAGGAAGCAGAAGGCTCACAGAAGTAAGCTCACATAAGTAAGCTCACATAAGTAAGCTGGCATATATGTAAACGGGAACAGTGCACCTCATCTTGCGGTTGTACACACATTTAAAAAAAAAAACCCACAAAGTGCTGCTCAGAGACCACCTGCAAGCACATAAGCAATTGATTGAGACATAACAATTAAAAAAAAAAAAGACAAAAGCTAATCTGTTTGAGACATAATACAAAAAGTAGTCAATGAATGAGTTAATATGTTTGTGGGAGGCTCGCTTCTGTTTACATGCACACAGAGGCATCTTCCTCCTCTATTTTTTTTTTCTTTCTGGTTAGCTATGGAGCTCACTGGCCCAGGAGACTGGCTTAGATATGAATATGAATAATGTGCAGGTCAAATAATTAGATGGTCAAGAGGTCTCCATAGAGGTGAAAATGTTTTAAGTTGCTGACTGGCATGGGAAAACTTGCTTGAGGTGGTCAATCACAAAACTGTATTATCTCTGTTCTCTCTGGTGAAATGGAGGCTGGGGGTGGGGGTGGGGTGTAAGCAAACAGCGGCATTTACTGAGTGCTTAACGTAGGTCAGTGCTGACTGAATGACTGTCTCTATATTACTCTCTAAGGTCTGGCCAGGTAGGTACTATTATTTCTAGGTCTCCAGACCCTGTAAAAAGTAAATGCTGAGGGCTCGGGATGTAAACCAGTTGGTAGACAGCCTGTCTAAAATGGTGATGCTCTGCTCTCCATCCCCAGCACCACATAAGACCTAACTGGATCATGCACACCTGTCATCACAACACTTAGGAGATGGGGAGAGAGGATCAGAGGTTCAAAGTCATCCTCAGCCACACAGTGAGTGTGAAGCTAGCCTTGGCTATCTGCGATGCTATCCTAAAAATAATGGGGTTGGAAGAGGGATCCTTCAGATCCCATTTTCCATGGACTACACTTGACCAAAACTTTCTTTGTGAACACGGACTATGGAGGGAACCGGGGAACCGGATCTCCTAGGAACTCTGCCTCACAGCTGAACTTGCCAGTGGACTAGAGGGGCTGGTCATTGGTTCCCAGGGTTCTTCCTGGCTCTGTTTTTCTAGTGCTTGGATTACAAACATGAATCACCACGATGAGCTTAAAAAAAAAAAAAAGAAAGAAAGAAAGAAAAGGATTCAATCTGTTTTAAGTTATGAGTATATGGTTTTTTTTTTTCGGGGTGGGGGAGCAATGTACATTTGTGAGTATAGGGTCCCACACAGTCTAGAAGACAGTGTCGGATTCTCTAGAGCTAGAGAGAAAGGTAGTTGTGAGCCACCTGGCTGGGGCTGGGAACTGAACTCAGGTCCTCTCCAAGAGCGGTAGGAGGACACTCTTGACCTCTGAACCATCTCTCCAGCTGAATAACGCATTTTCTTAAAAAAAAAAAAAACAGAGAGTCTAGGGTTAGAACTCAGGTCCTCACACTTACAAGACAACCACTCGATTGACTGAGCCATGTCCTCCGTCTTGAGCCTCCTCTCTTAAACACTGACTGCACCTCGAGACGCCCCAGGAAAGTTGGAGTGGTTAGCAAGATGAAAGGCGAGAAGGCACTGGAAAGCTATTCGCGCGGAAGAGAGTTGCACGAATGTTCAAAGGATTAGACAAGTGGACGTCAAAGAACAATGCCCAGTCTTCTGTTTATTAATTTTCTCCACTTTGCCCTGCCTGCTCTTTGAGACAGTTTTTTCCCCCCTAAACTCCAGTTCCCAGTGAGGCATGAAGGCAGGCTTTTTCAACAGAGTATGGAAAGTATTAATAATTTGGTACGGCCTTAATTCATTTCATGATTCCGTTCTGCCGAATCTACAGAGGCAGCTTCTGGCCTCGTAATTATAAGAGGTGCTTCCAAATCGCTCTTGACCGGGGTTTATACTGTTTGATCATCTTATCATTCCATTTTACTTTATTATTCGGTTTGATTTGGTGCTAAAAAACCTAAGGCTACATAAACTGTGTGTTTTATGTCTTTAAAAGTGCTGTTGAGATAAATCCTTATATGAAAAGGCTCTAATGCTAAATCAATGCCATTTATTTTTAAAATTGAGGATATTTCTATAAGAGAAGAAACTTCTTGTGCCAGACAGACTGTCACACACAAACCAGATCTTTTTGTTTCTCACACGTACAATGGGTATGACTGGCTTTTTCTTTTAAAGTAGCAAATGCTATTGGTGACTTTAATGTTTATTCTTTACTTGTTTATTCATTATGACTTTGCGGGGTATGCCGCAGCGCACAGGTGGAGGTCAGAGGACAATGTTATAGAGTCTGTTCTCTCCTTCTCCCTTTATGTGGGATGTAAGAACAGAAACTAAGAATAAGGCTTGTGGGGCAAGTGCCTTCGCCCGCTGAGCTATCTCACCAGCCCTATTCAGCAGCTTTTAAAACATGGGCTAGTGTTGACTATCTGGCTAAAATAGGAATTAATTTGGATTTATGCTATAGTTAGTGAGTTTGTATTTGGAAAACTCGGGATAGAATTTAGGGTCCTTGAAAGTAACTGGCAGCGATATTACTCTCCTGTCTCTCACATGGGGATTTTTTTTGAATAAGAGTTTGATCAGTAGTTGAGCCCACAGGCACTGGTATGTAATGCCAGTTCCTTGAGAGGCAGAGAGGAGAATCACAAGTTCAAGACCAGCCTTGGGGTACATGGCAAGTGTGAAGTCAGCTAGAAGTATTTAGTTAAGCCATATCACAAAATAAAAAGGCAAAAGATTTAGCTCAGAATCCACCAGCAAGGTGCTGGATGGCTCAGAGATAGAGTGCCTGCCTAGAATCCCCTAGTGGCAGCCCATTAGTTTGCCTCAGAAGTATAGACCCTGCCTCGATTCCCCCAGTGAGGGGCTAGGGCATGGCTTAGCAATGGAGCACTTGCCTAGCATGTGTGATGCCCTAGTTTTGTTTTTAGTAACACACACACACGCACACGCACACACACACACACACACACACACACACACACACACACACACACACATGACCATCACCACCATCACCACCACCACCACCACCACCACCAAACAAAGCAAAACAAAAGCCGTATTTGATGAGTAAGTAATGTGCCCTGCAGCCTGTAGGCTCACATCCTAAGCAGGATGCTTTCTAGCGAGGACCTCTACGGACATTACTTCTCTATTTGCATCTTTGCTTATTGGTAATGTGGGCTCATCAATATGTTCTGTGTCATGCCTTCACACAAATGCACATGCTCGTATGCATTTTACGTATTTTTTTCTTTTCTTTTTGAGGCTGAGTCTCGTAATCACCTTGTCAAGACAGGAAGTATTCTAAAGCGACAGAAGCACTTTTGGCTAGCAGACTGCTAAAACAAAGGTCCTCAAGACATTGGAATTCTACAGGAATCTCATGCTGGGAGAAGAACAAGGCAAAAGCCTGGAGCAAGCCAGAGGGCAAAGCTGTCTCCCAGGAAGAGATTTCGCACAGCTCTGACAACTTGTCAGACCACCTTCCCAGAGAGACAGGAGCTGAGACACCGATGGGTCAGTCACGGGTGGTTCGGTGGGGCTGTTGAGTTATTCATACCTCTTGCCCGCTATTTAAACCAGTGTCAGTGTCCCAGAGGTGAGCTTAGGGGTCATAGGACATCTTTATTTGTCCCTCTTAGCAGGGTGTTCCCAACTGCCTCCTCTCTCTGCTTTTCACCATAATCTACCTCTTGGTATTTTGAGGATGGGTGATTAATCCTAGCTTATCGAGGCCACTGGGGCCCCCAGTCCAGTAACAGTCTGACACCGTAGCCTCAGACCGGACTCAAAAAGCCATACTTGACTCAGGCTGGATTTGTACTTGTGACAAGCTTTCTGAGCACTCTTCTGAGCACTGAGATTACAGTCATGAGCCATGACCCCAAGCTATGTCTTAGTTCTTAGAAGAACTAGCCCTGATTCATCCCAAAGCCTCGTGTGAAAGGCTCATTCATTCCATCAGACATTTGCTTGCTAAGGGAACAGGTGTTGAGCTCATCAAGCATATAAAATATAATGCTAATTACTCTAAGAGCCAGAGAGAGGCAAGGCTTACCCCTTGCCCTGACAGAGATTCTGAACAAAGAGACCTGTCACTCAAGCAGCTTACAATCTGGTGTCTTTCAGTCTAACCAGGGCCTGTGGCATCCATCTACACTTTGACAAACTAAGTCCTTCTTTCAGTGCAAAATAAGAGGGGCAAGCACAGGCCCCCTAGGCCAAGCCATCATCTGAATCTGCTCAGTTCTATGAAATAAGCTTAGATTGAATGGAGGAGGGTCAGTTGAATTTCAACCAGTGACAAGCTGATTGTTGGAGAGTTGTACAACGACGACTGGTACTTTTAGACTGTCACTAGAGGTCAGAGACTCCGCTCTATAAAGCCGAGGAATTCCTCTCCTCTTTAAGGGACCTTAGTTCAGACCGAAAGAGGAACCATCACTTCATCAACAGGAAAGACTCAGGATGAGCCAGTATGAATCCAAGTTGGAGATTTTATTGAAGATATTTTAATATAGACTTGATGTATGAGGGTTAGGAGACAATAACAGCTGTGCTCAGACATACATACTCAAGTGTGGTCAAGGATCCTCAAGGTAGAGGCACAGCTAGTTGTTTTAGCTTGGATGACCATCTATATCATTCTGGAACTTTCAAGTTGTACCTCAAAAATGTAGCTGAGTTCCCTGTCCCAGTTTTCTCTCCTTTGATGAATGAGATTATAGGGCAGCTCTAGAGATATCTTGAGTCCAATTACAGTCTGATAAGGTAAAAACCAGGAACCACTAGAGTTGTGCAGGAGGATTAAGGGAGGTCCTTCTCCAGTGAATGGGGCCTCTGGTGAGAGTCCTAGAAAATTACAGGTTACAGCTGGCGAAGGGGGAAGGAGCTTAAGCAGTTGACAATTGCACTGGAATTCTTGCTTCTCTCCTGTTGAGAGGATTCAACCAGAGTCCTGGGTGAGAGGCTCCCTTCTCTTCTCGTATGCCACACCCTCCCAATTTCCTTGTCTTTCTATCCTGCCTCAAGATGAAGGCAGCAGAGAGAGGCAGAGGCAGATATTTGTTTACTAAAGGTATTTGAACACCAGGCAAGCCTGCTTTCCTGTCATCCTGGCTTTGAGCAAGCCTTTGTTCTAATAACAAAAGAAGCCTTGGTATCATTACAAGAAGAACGGTTCGGTATTTTGAATTCTGTAAGAAGACACGCACATATCTGCCTACCTGCTCAAGCACCTGTAGTCTTGGGAAAACACTGCTAATGTTTGACAATATGCTGACAAAAACAGCACTCCATTTAGAAATAATAAAGCTTTAGTATTTATAAAGCCTCTTCGTGTTCACAAGCTTATGTGGGTCTCAAAGCCATCTCGCGCATTAAGTTGGGAAGATATCACATTCTATTAATAAGACATTCAACATTTGGAGGGCTAGATGTATTTATCAAGGCAGTGGTATTGTTGGCTTGAACTGAAACTAACTGTTAGATATAAGCTAGGGACTAATCAGGCTGTGTTTCCCTGCAGCCTCACAACTACTGTCAATCACCCTTGTTGTGTAGCAGTTTCCTTTGAAAATCCCATTAAGACTTAGGTGCATCTAAACTGGGGCTCATTAAAACTCTGATAGTATGGCCAGACATGGTGATATACACTGTTAATCCCAGAACTTGTGAGGCAGAGGGCAGGCACATTTATGGGAGTTCCAGGCCAACTTGGTCTACACAGTGAGACCCTGACATAAACAAAGCCAGGACAGAATGGAACAGAATAAAGCAGAGCAAAACAACTCCAGAAATACACAACTCAAAAGCCTCAGAAAGTCCTTGAAACTGAACAACTGCATGAGGTTACTCCCTCTTCAATGTTAAAAGATTTCTGACAACCAAAGTGCTTTAAGGAGGCTCAGACCAACCAAGCTGCCAAAAAGAGACGCTCTCCAACCTGTCCAGCAGCCTGCAGGCCATGTAGAGAGCTCTAGGTTTCAAGCTTTTACCAGATGCCATCTATGCTGGGGTGGAATTTTGATGACACAGCTATCTTTGAATCATTCCCGTTCCTGTAAGCAACCCATCATTCAAACTCCTATAAGTAACCCCAATAAAGCTAGTTTGGTTTACCAAGTTGAATTTTGGTAGTCTCCATACTTCAGTCTCTTGTCGATTTCCTATCTGGGATAAGTAGATATTAATTTATGTCTCCCTAGGAATCCTGTCACGTAACATCCCTCCTGGGAACACCTACGTACTGGGACTCCAGGAAACAAATATTAAAATCTCAGACCAGATGTTGCTCAAGTGGAGCCCAGCTACACCTCTATCTCTAGCACCATAGTTGGACCTGAGATCACTGCTGCTATAGGTAGACACAAAAATCCCCTCTATAAATTTGTAAATGGACTCCCATGTGTCCAGATTCCGGAAGAGTGACAGAAGACGAAGAAGCTCAGAGACCACAAGCTGCCAGAGTCCAGGGGTAGGGACATCACCAGTCTTCCCATACAGTGACTAAACTTTAACTGCGCATGCACATCTTAACACCTCTCCCACAGTCTCTACATCACAAGAGTTGTTTCTCCCTAACTCACAGTACAAGGCTCCCCATTCTCTCTCCCCCACCCCCCCCAAAAAAAACCCTTAAAACAGACTTCTCTGCTTTTCTGGGCAGATGAAAATCCTTTCCTTTCTCTTGGAACTCTGGACTCCCACCACAGTTTGTCTGGCACTAAATCTTGTGGCCTCAGAGAAATCTCTACTCTCAAGTGTGAGACCTTGTATCAACACTCAGATCTTTAAACTGATCATTAGTCACTTTCCTTGCAATGGTTTTATATCGACCTCATATATTAACTATGACTACTGATATCAGCCAGTCTTCTTTTTAGTGTGTGTCCATGTGTATGTTTGTGTGGTGTATGTGTGTTTACTTGTTAATGTGGGTTGTGTGTGCATACACATGTGTGCATGCATGGAAAGGATACAGGTTAATGTTGGCCATCTTCCTCAGTCACTCTTCACCTGATATTTTTAGGCAGAGTCTCTCATTGGACAAGGAGCTCACCAATTGGGCTAGCTGGCCAATGAGATCCAAGGATCTTTTGTCTCCTTCTCATGGTAACATCCATGCCTTAGATTTTTACATTTGTGCTGGGGATCTTAACTCAAGTCTTCACGCTTTCTCAATAAAGACTTTATTAATTGAACTGTCTCCCCTGACCTGGTGTCAATTATCTCAAAGTAAAGTCTATAAAATAGAATCAAGAGTACATGCTTTTTTATTCAGAGTGCCCTGTTCATGTAGGTAGGGTGACCTCATCTATGCCAGGGTAAAGAGCAATACTTATATGCCACACCCTCTTCTACTGAATCCAGATGCAGCTCTTGAAGCTTTCTGGCACAGTCCAGATAGGATTTGAGTATTGCCCCTTCGAAGTGTCTCGTGTGGGAAGCACAGAGACTGTGTCAGCTGCTTTATGTGACTGAAACAAAACGTCCAACAAAGCAAAAGGAGGAAGGGTTTATTCTGGTTCACACTTCAAATAGCATGGAGCCCATCATGGTGGTATAGAAGGCATGGATTCAGAGAGGAAGGACATGGTATTAGGAACAGGAGGCTAGCTGGTCATGTTGCATCCACAGTCAGGAAGCACAGAGAGATGAAGGCTGGTCCCCCACCCCACCCCTGCCCTTTATATTCTGCAGAGAACTGCAGCCTCTCCAATAGTACCACCCACATTTAGAGTGAGTCTTCCCACTTCAATGAACAGAATCAAGGAAATCTCTCACAACCATTCTCAGAGGTTCTTTTTCTAGGTAATTCTACACCCTGTCCAATAGACAGTATCAAGCATCACATCACTGACCGTGGCGGTATTAAAAGGTGGAACTTTTAAAATGCAAGGCTTAAGGAAGGCAGTTATGTTATTGGAATTGTAAGGGTCAGATCCTGGGCTGTACCAGCCCTACCCACCCAGGCTTAGCCACCCCTCCTCAGTTAAACAGACAAGACAGTGAAAAGCAGGGAAAAGGAGATTCATTAGATGGGGTCACATGGGAAAGCAGGACAAAGAGGTCCGATGATACCTCCAACCCCAAATTTATAGTCAGGATCCTGGCAAAAAGTTTGTGTTTAAATAGAGGGAAAAGATGACATAGCCAATAAGTCCTGGATACAATGTGGTCCCATCTGTCACTGACCCATCTCAGTCTCAACTCAAGTCTCTCCCACAAGGTGATTTGACAAGTTATCAGGACTTTACGAAATCTGAAGACAAGTCCCGCCTCTGGCTAGCACCAGGCTCCTGACACAAGAGTCCTGGCAAAAATTTGATTCCTTGGGAACTGTGTTTCAATAACCTGAGAGCCAAAAGAAGGGACACACCTGTCTACAGAATCTCTCACTCCTGTCAGGTCACTGAGGACCCTGTCCTTGGAAGAGACTAATACAGTTCTCATAAGATCCTGGCTTAGTTTCTTAAATAGAAGGTTGTTGCTTAAAGATTGATCTTGTCCTCTGAATCTTTTCTTCAGTTTCCATGTTGCCACCTGCCATCTTATGACATAACCAAAGATGATCCGGAAGCAGTCAAGTGAACATAGTCTCTATGTTCTTAAAACTCTGAAACTATGAGCTAAAAACAAAACAAAACAAAACAAAACAAAAAACAAAAAAAACAAAAACAAAAACAAACAAACAAACAAAAAAACCCTCTTTACCATACAACCTACTTGGCCTGGAGAATTCTGCTACAGCAGTAGAAAATGGACTAAGGCGCCATCTTACCATTGGGTCCAGACAACTGCAACCATTAGGGTGAAAAAACAGAGCAGCTTTAATTTTAGGGGACTCCATGCCCACTGATCAGTCAGTTGGGATTTATCTAGCGGATGATCCCAGATATCATTTAATCTCAAGCATTAATCATATTACAAAACAATGGCATTCAGAAAGATATCTATTGAATATATAGCTCAGGGGGAAAGCACTGACCTACTTTATTATTTTTTACTGTGTATGGACTTATCTGTCAGTGTGTGTGTGTGTGTGTGTGTGTGTGTGTGTGTGTGTGTGGTATGTACATGTGTGCACATGCATGCAGAGGTCAGAACATGACAGTATGACAGTCTCACTCCACTTTTTTTTTTTTTTTTTTTTTTTTGAGGTCAGGTCTCTCACTGAACCCAGAGATTACTGATTACAGATAGTGTCTCCGCAATCAGCTTGATTTGCCTTATCTCTGTCCCTGAGTGCTGGAAGTAAGGACAGTGGGCTATGCCTATCAGTGTTTATGTGGGTTCTGGGACTCCAAAGTGAGATCCTCTGGCTTCGCTGCTGCAAGTGATTATCCACTGAGCCATCTCCCCAGCCACTACTTAAGTATTTTTTAATGAGGTCTATCCAAGACCTGCAAGACTCAGTCTCTGGGGATGCAACCCAGGTATCCATCATCTTCAAGTTGTTTAGACTACTACTCAAGAAGGAGACTCGATGCTGTCCTTTATGGTTTGAATGTAAAGCATGTTGCACAGCCTGTTGTATCCTCAGCTGCTGGTGTTGTTTGGGGGATATTGGGCCTGGATGGTGTGAGGATTATCTTTAATTGTCAGCTTGACCCCCACATAGAATCACCTAGGAAGAGAGTCTCGTTGAAGGACTGGCTAGATCAGGTTGACCTGTGGGCATGTCTGAAGGGGATTGTTTCAAGTTGACTGCTGTGGGAAGGCACAGCCTACTGAGGGCAGCCCCATTCCCTAGGCAGGGAGTCTTGAAAAGTGCAGAAATAAGTCAAATGCAAGAAAGCATGCACACATTGGTTTCTCTCTGCTTTTGCCTGAGGATGTGGTGTTGCTAGCTGTTTTAAATTTTATGCCATAATTTCCCTGCTGTGATGGACTATAAATTGGAATTATAAGCCAAATAAAGTCCATTCTCTGCTAAATTATTTTATTTCAGTGTATTTTATAACATCAACAGAAACAGAACTAGAAGAGGTGGTAGAAGTCGGTCTCGGGGACTGAACTCTGAGGCTCACAGTGGAGTACTACTTCTACTCCCACTCTCTTCTTCCGAGTACGGCTCCTCTATAGCTAGGCCCTCCACTTGCTCCCGCCATGACAGTTCCTGCCATGGACTCTTGTCATGGTGTACTTCCTGGCTCCGTGAGCCCAAACGGACCTCTCCTCCCTTAAGCTGCTCAGTTAGATATTTTGTCACAGCAAGGAGGAAGGTAACCGATACAACTTTTGTTGATGCACGCACGTGTGTATGTGCACATACCATGTGAAGGCCAGAGATCAATCTTGGGTGTCCCTTTTGGGGTGTATCCACCCTGTTGTCTAAGACAGGGTCTCTTGTCGGCCTCGAGCTCATCAAGTAGGTCAGGCTTGACTCTCCAGGAGGCCCCAAGGATCTGCCTGTTTCTCCTTCCCAGCATTGGGATTGCAGGTGCGCACCACTGCACCAGTTTTGGTTTTGTATTGTTTTGTTTATTGGTTCTTGGAGATGAAACTCGGGTTCTCATTTGTTTTTTTTGTTTTTTTTTTTTTTTTTGTGGGGCAAACACTTCACACACAGCCTCTCATGCAATCATTAGTACTACTTCTGAATTTGAAATCTACATTTTTGTGACTTACTGAAGTCCAGCCTTGGCCAATTCCACATGCTGTGTACAATTGCATTATCCGGTATAGAGTTTGTAAATCACAACGAAAACAATTAGCCAAACAGGTGAAAGAATTCACCAGCTAGCCCACCGTCTGCATATTAGTGGCAAATTAGGCTTCCCACGTTAGCCGTGTTCCCGGCAATGTTAGTGTTACAAGCCCTAATGTATTGTATTTTATACTTTGGAGAGCTGGAAGGGAGTACTAATTACATGCAAGTTTCCAGGATTTCAGCTGGGAGTATTTCACATGAAAGTTAATTGTGCTTCTGGGGCTTTGCCACTGGTTTATCCAATTAACGTGGAGTTTGCCTATATATCATGGTTTTGCTTACAGAAGGGAAACAGTATTATTCACTTGGATAAAATGGGACTTGTTCTAAGGGTGTTTAAAAAAAAAAACAGCCTGATAGCTTGCTTCTGGAACACACGAATGCCTATGCTCACCTGCGGCTTTCTGAAATGGAATGAGGTCTGTGCTGTGCGAGAGTTGCAAACGTTACTGGTGAAAGACCATGATAAATGAGAGGCAGGGAGTCTGGGGAGATGACTTAGAGGGTAAAAGTTCCTGCTGCACAAGCATAAAATCCTGAGATCCAATCCCCAAGACCCAGGTAAAAAAGTTGGATGTGTATGGCGTGGAGACAGAATCACTTGGGCTTGCTGGCTGTCAGTTTACATCCGAGTTAAATGGGAGACCATGTCCTACAGAAATAGAGCGGAGAGGGATACAACAAGACATTCAGCACCCTTTTCTGACTATCGCACGAGAACATGAGCATGCATACGCACCTGCACACGTATGTGGACACTCCTACCCTATCCCCCACATACTGTGAAGCTTATCTTTAATTATCAACTTGATAAAATATAGAATCATCTGGGGAAAGTTCTCAATGAGGGATGAGGGGATTGGCTTACCTTGGCTGACCTTTGGGAAATTGTGTTAATCGAGTTCATTGGTGTGAGAGGACTGAGTCTACTACAGGTAATACTATTCCCTAGGCAGGGAGTCTTGAATTGTGTTAGGAGTGGAGAAATCAAGATGAGCACAAGCAAGCAAATGAACATGTATATGTTCATTTTCTCTACTCTTGACTGTGTATATGATGTAACTTGCTGCTTTGGGCCTCCATTACTATGATTTCCTTATAATGATGGACTATAAAACTAGACTCATGACCTAAAATAAACGTATTGTCTCTGAAGCTTCTTTTTGTTAGTGTATTTTAGCACAGCAACAGAAATGAAACTAGGATGCACAAATTCACACATGCAAACATAACATATATGAACAAAATTTAGAATAAGAGGCTAAGAAAATTTGCTTCCAAGGCATTTTATTCACTGCTATCTCTAAAATTCTCATATGTTGTGTACAGAAATGATACCTATAATCCATCCAGTGATTGAATATATTAACCAGGTCACAGATGGCTTTTTTCCATCACATCCAGCCTCACTGGGGGGTCTGCTCAGTAGGCATTCAATGAGATAGTCAATATTTTTATCTGTCCTTTTAGATTCAGTCTAACTCCTTACAAAAAAAGTGTAGACATTATCACAGTACTTTTTTTTTTTTTTTTTAACAAATCGGTCCTTAATGTCTCCCAGAAAGTAATAAGTTGCTATGTGTTTGAGGGCAGACTCACGCCAATCCCACATCTGTTTGGGATGCATGTGTATCATTGCTTAACTGTGAAACGTCTCCCATAAGCTCTTGTGTTTGAACGCTTGGTTCCCAGCTACTGGTGCTACTTTGGGAGGTTGTGGAACCTTCTGGAGGGGTATAGCCTAACTGGAGGATGTAGCTTTCTGGAACAAAGTAGATTTTTGGTCTTGAGGATTAAGTCTGGTGCACTTCTTGTCCTCTCTGCTTCATTAGCCACTGGATATGAATAAGCCATTATGATTTCCCTTCCATGATGGACTGTGTTCCCTCAAGCTGTGAGCCTTACAGCGCTTCCTTCAGGTCCCCCTCCACCCCCACCACAGAACAATGTAGAAAATATCTCTTGCTTTCTTTTTCTATTACTGTGATAAAATAGCCAGACAAAAACAACTTTAGGAAGAAATACTTTGCTCTGCTTTAACAACTCAAAGATGTAGTCCATCACGGCACAAAGTGTAGGTAGAAAGAGCTTGAAGCATCCAGCCATGTCATATCTCCAACCAGGAACAAAGAGCAAAGAATGCTAGTGCTCAGCCTGATTTCTTTTCTCTATACAGTTTAGGCTTCCTATATAGGAACTGATGCCACCCACTGTTGGAATGGGCCTTCCCACATCAGTTCCTGCAGTCAGGATAATCCCCCACAGACATGCTTAGAGCCTAACCTTAAATCTAGATATGCTCTTGCTGCTGGGCCCATAGTTAGTTCTTGCTTATGCCAGATTGACAATTAACACTCACCGTCATAGTAACTAAGACAGCAACCTGAAACTTGCCCTGTAGAATTTCTACTGGGGTTCTGAATCACTGCCTACCCTGGGAAGGCAGTCAGAAATCACAAAGTTAGGACTGGGTAAATATGAATCCAACCACAGTTCACAGTCTGAGCCCTTCTGAGGGTTGGAGAGGTAACTTGGTGATTTAGAGTGTATACTGCTCTTGCAGAGGCCTTGAGTTCATTTCCCATGGTTCAACTAGGATAGCTCACAACCACTTTTAACTACAGTTCCAGGGGGAGCCAAGGACCCCCCTTTTTTTGGCTCCCTTTGCCACAGCAGTCATGCACACAGACACACACACACACACACACACACACACACACACACACACACACAGACACGCACACGCACATGCACACAAATATTTAAAGATAAATATGGAACTCTAAGTGGAGCTATCCAGGGTCAGTAGGAAGATAAGATACATACACTTGAACTTCTATGGTAGTTTTCCTAGAGTGCTGAACTATCTGTATATCATTTCTAGATATGTCTTACTTCCATGGGGTCCATAAATACATACATCCTGCAGGTTCAGGTCAGGTGGCTCTTACCAGAAGACAAAAATTGTGCTGTGGCTCAAATATATAACAGGAATTAAATTCCAGTCTTCCTTTCTCTCTTCTGTTGGATTTATTATTAGTTAATATGTGTGTGTACATTTGTGCCTCTGTGTGTGGATACGCTGTATAGTGTGGGTACCTGAGAAGGCCAGAAGTGGGTTATAGGCAACTGTGACCCACCCAGTGTGGGTGCTGGGAACTGAACTCAGATCCTCTATAAGGGCAGGGAAGCACTCAGAACTACTGAGGTGAAATTCTTCACCTCCTGGCCCTTCTCTTTCTGACAAGTGGCACCCGCTGTTATTTGGCCATGGAAGACTGTACATCAGGTCAAAATCTTAAATCCCCTGCTTTATCATTGTTCCACCTGGGAAACATCAACAAGCGACTCTCGAATAGGCCAAGTCCGTATGTCATGACAGTGTGTTGTGGGTTTCCTCTGACAGCCATCCCACCTGCCGGCATCTCCCTGCACTCAGCTTAGCAAAATAGGCATCTGCATTCTATCCCACTGAGCTTATCCCCTCTTCCTTGTAGGCTCAAGACCTTGGTACTCAGCCCGTCTTGGTACTCAGCATGTACTTGTGCGTGTGCATGCATACATCTAAGTGTGTTGGTATGTGTACATGAAGTTTACCTCAAGTGTCATATCTCAAGATTTGACCCTTGCTTTTTGAGGCAGGTTCTCATTAGGACTTAGCACTCGCTGATTAAGCTAGGCTGGCCATAAAGCAAGCCTCGTGCATCTGCCCCGCCACCCAAGCCCCATCCCCAAACACACACCAGGGCTGGGCTTACGGTCATCCACTATGGTGTCTGTCTTTGTCTTTGTTTAAGTGGGTTCTGGGTACTGAGGTCAGTCCCCCACACTCACATGACAAGCATGTTACCAGCTGAGCCACGTCCCTATGCCTGTGTCCAGTGTTGACTTCTCTGTAGTTGTATTTCCAAGTTGATCACAAGAGACTCCTGGGTCTCTGTGGGTTGTTCCACGCTGAGTGCTTTCCAAGTCCTCCCTGATGCCTGATGCATGACTAGTTCCAGGTCAGTGAGTGAGGGATTCGATTCAGTGAAGCAGAGGTCCATCTAGACTGCTGCTCAGTGCTTCAGAGGGACCCCCTGTGAGCTGCTTGAAAGTTGCTCTGGGTTTCTAGGAAACACAGGAGGATTGCTCAACCCTAGACGAGGATGGGGATGTCTGACAATGCCTTTTTCCGTATGCAGCCGTAGCTTCACAGGGGTGTGGAGGAGACACTTGGCTCTCCACAGAACCAGATCCCCTTTGGATAATAGCTACTTCATTACTTTGTAGCTTTAAAGGTTTTCCCACCATGGGACCATCCTCTTACTTCTTGGGATCCAGCTGTATTCTTGAGTTCTTATTTTTTTTAATTACACTTATCTATTGTATCAGTATGTAGAGATGTATGCGTGCCACAGCACACACATGGGACTCTGAAACAACTTGCTGGAGTTGGTCCTTCCCTTTCACCATGTGGGTTCTGAAATCAAACTCAGGCTTGGTGGAGAGCCTCTCTAACTCCCGAGCCATCTTGCTGTTCCTATTCTTGAGTTCTTTGCTTTTGCAGTAAAGCTTGCTGGTTGACAAATCACTCCATCGTTTGTAGCAAGTAGGATGAGAATATTACATCTCAGATGTCACTCAAGGTTGATGGGGGCAGGGGCGCAGCGAAGCGTTTTGTTTGTTTGTTTGTTTGTTTGTTTTTTCTTATTTAGCCAAGAAAGGCTCGCAAAGGCTGGTATTACTTTTCAGAGTCTGGGTGATTAGAAGACTGTCATTGGAAGAAGACAAAATTTACTTTTGTTTGTTTGTTTGTTTTGGTTTTCTCAAGACAGGGTTTCTCTGTGTAGCCTTAGCTTTATAGACCAGGCTGGCCTCTGCTTCCCCGAGTGCTGGATTAAAGGGGTATGCTGCCATGCCCAGATTACTCTTGTTTCTTGTCTTAGAAGCCAGGCTCCAAGGATTTCATGACTAAGAGCAGTCACCAGCTGTTCTTCAATGGAAAGTCACATTGTTTACTTTGTGACTGTCACTGAAGGCATAGTCAAAAAGGCCAAGGGGTGGATGGAGAGAGAAAGGATGCATCCTTTCCACTTTACAAAGTTGTCTTTGTCTTTCAGAATGGGGAGATGGCCCAGTCACTGCAGTGCTTGCTGCGCAACCTGGAGGGCCTGAGTTCGATCTCCGCGATCTTTGTACAGAGCCAGGCATGGTGGTATGCACTTGTAACCTTCGCTCTGGGAAGATGGAGACAGGTGGATTCCTGGGGTCCAATGGTCAGCCATTCTAGCCTACTTGTTGATCTCCAGGCAGTGAGAGAGCCTGCCTCAAAAATTAAGGAGAGGAACTGGAAAGATGGCTTAATGATAAGAGTGCTTCCTGATCATGCAGGGGACAAGAATTCAGTCTGCATGAAATGACTCACAGGTGCCTCTGACTTCAGCTCCAGAGGATCCAATGTCCTCTTATGGCCTTTGTGGGTTCTTGCACACACAGACACACAATTTAAAATTATACATTTATATCATCTACATACACACACGTATACACACACATTATACATACATATACACATGCATACATGCATATATACATGATGGATGTATACACATATATATCTCTTAACTTTAAATTTTTATACACACACACACACACACACACACAGAGAGAGAGAGAGAGAGAGAGAGAGAGAGAGAGAGAGAGAGAGAGAGAGAGAGAGAACATCTCATTGTGGAAGCTGTAATATATCCCACTGTGTCCCACTGTGTATCCTTCTGTCCACACATCTTCTCTTGTGAAGGTTGATTGCAATGAGTCATTGGTCTGGTTTGAGATCCCTGGCTTCTGTGACTCCATCAATATTGGATCCTCACCAGGACTTCTCCAAGTTATTCTGCTGTTACCCTGTGTCATGGAGATCCTACAGCTTTGGATCATCAGGGCTGGCCCTTGCATGCATCCCAACTGTTCACAGATGATATAGGTTTTGGGGTGGGCCAACTCAGGAACCCTGGGTCTGAGCTTGGGTAGTAGCTGAGCTGGTCAGCATGCCAGCTCTCGCTTAACTGTACCACAAGCTTTTCAGTACTGCTCCATCTAGGCCATCCAGTGCTGCACGGCAGGAGGCAGGGTCAGCTCTCCATAGCAAGTATTCTTAACTACTGAGCCATACGAAGCATATTGGGCTTCATATAATGGACTTTTCAGATATATATTTGCCTTTTGCTCTGGTTTGTTCCCTTCTCCCTTGTGATCTGCTTTCTTCTGTCTAGTTTCCTTCCTTTCCTCAGCGAGTCCCTGTAATGTACATCATATTGGCAAACTGTCTTGTGGTGTTCGAGCTCACTGAGAAGTTGTCTGTAGAAGTAAGGATGCACCCCCACTTCAGACCCAAGTATATTTTCTCCAAAGTATCTTCTAAGACTTATAAATGTCTAGGGGTGGGATGCGTCCCACCCCGACCCCACCCCCACAACTCTGTGATATCAAGGCTATCCTGTGGCCTTTATATGCATATGTACACACATGCACTCACATGAATACACACGAAGTTTACCTTTGCATTGCCTATAACATTATCATTGCAATGACTTGTTACAATGACCCAAGGACAAAGACACTGTGGTCCCAAGAACGACAAGAGGGCATACTACTGCCAGCAGAGGTGACTATTATTTATTTTTGTGATGCAAAAGTGCCTGCTGTGGGAGAGAGAAGCCACAAGCCCAGCCATGGGGAGAAAGCTCAGTTCGGAATCCTGCCAGCTTCCTCAACTTTCCCAGTCAATTGGTAGTGTTACCCTCATGTTATGATTTGTTCTGTCAAAGTCTCTCTCTCTCTCTCTCTCTCTCTCTCTCTCTCTCTCTCTCTGTGTGTGTGTGTGTGTGTGTGTGTCTGTGTGTGTGTGTCTGTGTGTGTGTGTGTATGAATTCCAGCTGCCTGGAGTCTTCACAGTTGATTTCTGCTGCATGTTTTGAGCACTCATTTTGATGATGCTTTGATATTTGTCTGTCATCTATCTACATATCATCTATCTATCTATCTATCTATCTATCTATCTATCATGTCTCTCTATCATCTATTTATTCATCTGTCATATATTATCATCTATCTAGCTATCTATCTATGATCTATCTATCTAAATCTATCTATCATCCATCATGTGTCTATCATTTATCTATCACTTGCTGTTTATTCTTTAACTTTGGTTTCCTGTTTACTTAATATACCCACTCTTTCCAAAACAACAGCATGGCGGTCACAGATTCTTTTCTGAACCAAACAGAACAGTATGCCCTTCTGTTTCTTATAAGGTATCTTGTCATGGGGTTGTGGAGGTTGTGCAGTTGGTTGAGTGTTTGCTCTGGGAGCATAAGAACCTAAGTTTGATCCACAGTACTCACATAAAAAAAGCTAGGCACAGTGGCAAACACAGTAAATGGGTGAGATTTCCCAACAGGAAGAGGCAGTGTCAAAGAATTTTGATTTACAGCGGCTTTTGCATTGACCTTGGCTTCCCAGTTTCTAAGCGGTGTCACCAGGGTATCTCACTAATGTATGGCTGTGAATTTTTCATGGCAAGGCATGTGTTTGTCTTATTGGCCTCCTGGGCAAGAAGGAAAAAGCATGACATGTCAACAGCGACATAAATGGTTAGGTAAATCTTTATTCCCATCAGACCTCCCTGCAAAGCCCTGTTATTTGTGTCTCACTCAACCGTTCATTCATTCACGAACATTTATTGAGCAACTTCCGTCTCTAAGTACTGTGGGGGTTTACAGCGATGTAGAAATCAAATAGCATGGTGACATAAGTGATAAGGCAGCAGGCCTGGGTGTTGAGAGGAAGGGGAAAAGGCTTTGAGAGGGGTTTCCTCTTTGAAGTATTAAGACACTTGAAGCATGCAACGAACAGGCTTCTCTTGTGAAAATGGGCCTTTATGGCCTTGTAAGATGCCCCTCCAGGGGCACCCTGAGGGATCAAGTGGCAGGTGTCGGGGAGGGCTCAAATCTCAACTGTGGAAACTCAAGCGACTTGGCTCAGTTCTCCAATGTGTAAAAGGGAAAGGCTCAAATAGATCGAGTATGTAAGTCTTTAAATTTCATCAGCTTCCTGAACGAAATAATTTAGGATATGGTTATGCAAAGATATTTGCATGTGTGTATGTGTGTGTGTGTGTGTGTTCACTGTGTTAGTTGATTCTTCCCTGCTGTGAAAGAATACTTAACAAAAAAGCAAACGTAATAGAAGTAAGGTTTATTCTGGCTCCATTTTTGTGGGGACATCGTGGTGGCAGGAACATGAGCAACTGCTCACACTGCAGTCAGGAAGCAGAGAGAGAGAGAGAGATGTTGACGTTTAGCTCACACTCTCCTTTGTATGCAGCTGGGGACCCTACCTCATGGGGTACTGCCACCCATACTTAAGATGAGTCTTGTCACCTCAGATCACATAATCTAGATAACTCCTCCACAGTCATGCCTGGAAACTAACCAAATCCTCATGACTCCTCACAAGCACACCAGAGAGTTCCCTCCCAGGCACTTAGTATTTAGATATGAACAAGTTGACAATTAATATTGGCACACATTTTTTAAATCATTAGAAACTATTCCTTTATGAGATCTTCAAAAGAGACCAAGATTTGGGATTTTTGAGGCCAAGCCATTGGGTTGTGCCACTCAAGACACAATGTAGAGAGTCAAAAGCACTGAACAGGGTTGAGGACAATATAAGGGGATTACAAAACCTTCTGGTTTGAGTCTGAAATGGCCCCGAATGCTCATATTTTGAACATGCTGTTTGGGGGTGCTGAAGTGGAGATTTCATCAGGTGGGTCCAGAAAGGATGCTGGGTCTCCTGACACTATAGCTACAGGCACTTGTGAGCCCTTAGATTGGGTGCTAGGAACTGACATCTGGTACTCTGAAAGATCAGCAAATGCTTTTATCCATATCTCCACCCACCTCATGTAAAAGTATTTTAATATGTTCCTTGTACAGTTCAGAGACCTTTCTCAGGCTTCTAACATAGAAGGCTTGCAGTATATCTAGGAAGTATCTCAATAACCTGACAAAAAATCATTAAGTATGACTTGTTAGTAAATTTTTCTAAGAAAGATAAAGGGCTGGAGGGAACCTCAGTTGGTACAGTTCTTATGTATCACACACAAGAAAACCTGGGTTCAATCACCAGCACTGTGTAATTCTGGAGTTATGGCTATGCCAGTAATCCCAGCACTCAGAAAATGAAGGGAAGAGGATCAGAAATGCAAAGTCATTATTGGCTGTATACAGAGGTCAAGGCTACCCTGGGCTACATGATGCTCTGTCAGAAGTAAGCAAAAGAGAAGGGCATATCTGGATATAGGAAAGGATAATGTTACACACACACACACACACACACACACACACACACTCACACATTTATAGTGAGTTTAAGGGAATCAATTGTGAGATCTGTTTATTTAGTTTTTCAAATTTTTACTTTTAATTATGTGTGTATATCTCTGTATGGGTATGTGCATATTAGTGCAGTGTCTATGGAGGCCAGAAGAGGGCATCATATCCATTGAAGCTGGTATTACAGGTGACTGTGAACAGCCTGAGGTGGGTGCTGGGAGCTGAACTCCATTGGAAGAGCAGTTTGTATTTCTAATCATTAAGGCATCTCTCCAATTCCAAAGCCCTGGTTAGGATCACTTAATTTCATTATCAGCCTGCAAATCACAGAATGCTAAACCCCATCAGAATCAACAGAGGTCTAAGGAAGTGACAAGCCTTGTGACAGATTATTTGCAATTAGTTCCATCTCACATGTTCCCGTGCAATGTGCTGCAGCCCCTCCTACCACGAGGAATAGAAATTGTTCTCTCTTCTTAATTTAGGTTGACTCTAAAACTTACTTGGACCATTAATAAATAGGATTGAACGTGATTGAAATGATGTTGATGACTTCTAGGCAGTATTTTCACAGGGTGTGTCAGTGAGACAGTTTCATCTCATTGAACAAATACATGGCAAAATAATTGTGTGTGTATATGCGTGTGTGTGTGTGTGTGTGTGTGTGTGTGTGTGTGTGTGTGTGTAAGTTCACATGCAACTATTTGTCATACATTTTAGAAGCCAGAGAACAACCTGAGGTGTCAAACCATAGGAGACTCCTGTCTTGGTTTTTGAGACAGCATTTTTCACTAATCTGGAGACAGAACCCTTACTGTAGGATCCTAAGCAAGTACTCTCCTGATGAACACTTCAGCCCCTCACTGGGGGATTCTGGGTAGGTGCTGTATCACTGAACTACTTATCTAGCCATCTGCTTTTGTTCTTTGTTCCTTTCTTGTTTGAGACAAAAATCTCACTAAGTTGCTCAGGTTGACCTTAAACTCATTCTGTATGCATTCCTTTCTGTTGCTATGATGAACTCTATGATCAGAAGCAACCTAGGGTAGGAAAGGCTTTACTTGCCTTGTACTTCCAGGTCACAGTCCACCTCTGATGGCTGAGGAGGTCATAACAGGGACTCAAGCATGAGCTTGAAGCAGAAGCAATGGAGGGTGCTTCTTACTGGCTTAATCACAGACTCACGCTCAGCTAGTTTTCTTTCTTTCTTTCTTTTTCTTCTTTTTTAAATTTAATTTATTTATTCAGATTGCATCTCAATTGTTATCCCCTCACTTGTATCCTTCCATTCCTCCCTCCCTCCCTCTTTCACCCTATTCCCCTCTCCTATGTCTGTGACTGAGGGGGACCTCCTCCCCCACCATATGGTCACAGCCTATCAAGTCTCATCTTGGTAGCCTATTTATTCTTTCTCTGTGTGCCACCAGGCCTCCCCACCAAGGGGAAGTGGTCAAATATGGGGCACCAGAGTTCATGTTAGAGTCAATCCCCGCTCTCCATATAACTGTGGAGAATGTCCTGTCGGTTGGCTAGATCTGAATAGGGGTTCAATGTTTACTGCATGTATTGTCCTTGGTTGGTGCAGTAGTTTGAGCAGCAAGGAAATCCTGAAATATGTGGGCAAATGGATGGAACTAGAAGTGATCATACTGAGTGAATTAACCCAGAAGCAGAAAGGCTCACATGGTATATATTCACTTATAATTGGACACTATCCCAAAAAGGATGTCCCATGAAAGTCTTCACTTACCAAGAGATTACCTGATATGCCTAAGTCAATAGGGGCAGCATTTGATGGGCATGGACTGGACCTGTTTCTTGTCTGAGTTGTCTATGCTTCCTGGTTGGTGGTGATGGTGGGAGCCCTGGCCTCACACTTCCCCGACACCAGGTTCTACCATGCCTTTCCTAACATGATGGATTCTACCCTCTCAAACAGTGAACCAAGAAAATATAAATCTGTCCCCCTTAAAGTGTCTTCTGTCTGGTATTTGGCCATAGCAATGTAAATGTGACTCCTACACTGACATACCCTCCCACTCCTACCCCTACCCCCACCTCCACTTCCACCCCCACTGCTGCCACCGCCTCTGGAATAGAAACTTGAATCACTTGGCATGAAAAGCCAAATTATTGAATTTTTTAAAGAGTGGAAAAGAACTATTGCTCCCTCAGAATGAAGACAAATATACAGCTTGCAGTGCAATGCATCAATTTGAATAGCAAATACCAGAAACAGAAGTGATATTTATATAAAGAAACTAAGTGAGTAAGTGCATACATCACAGGAGAAGAGAAGTTTATGCAGAGGCAGGGTGACTAGCGAGGGTGTCCGTTCAGGAGCCCAGCAAGTGACATCACAGGGGCAGATAGCTCTGGGGCCTGGGCTTCTGCTGAGTACCCTGACACAGGCAAGGTTGGACTCAGCACCGACTCTAGAACACTCTTCCCTCCCACCCTCCCCTCCTTCTTTCCCTCCCTCTCTCCCTGAGTGCCACAGTTAAAACCCAGGTCCTCGTACACAGCAAACTTAAACTACTACCAACCTACAAGCTTAGCTCTAAGAAATATTTCTTTGCAAAAATATTATCCCCGTTTTTAAGCAACGAGAGCTATTAACTATGAAATGCTAATCACGTAAGACTTTTGCATTATGTCAAATCCGATATCAATGGGGGAAAAGCAGCTCACTATTATTTCTATTTATTAATAGGAACATGTGTGCAGACGTGTGGTAACTTGACCAACACTACACAGCAAATGATAGACTCAGGTTTCAAGCCAGGTTGGCTTAGGCCACCATTAGTCCTCCATGCTTGGATGCTAGACTATCTGTCCTTATCCTGGCAGGATTGGCTGGATTAGTCTGCAGCTTTCTTCAGTTACATGCTGAGCAAAGCATAAGGGAGGAGGGGCATCTCTGTGTGTATTGGTGGAATGGTAGCAAGGAGGCAAAAAAACAAAAACAAAAACAAAACAGCAACAACAAAAACTGATGACAAGGACAACCAAGTCTGGCTCCTGGCACTGAGTTCAGATGCGAAGTCAGGTGGAAACTGATCTCTCTAACTCAAGCTCTCTGTCTTTCTGAATGTCTATACATCTTTATGTGTGTGTGTGTGTGTGTGTGTGTGTGTTCAGATAATTAAAACATAGTAAAAACAAATATCTTTTAAAGGCGGACAGGAGTTGAGAATGTCAAATTCTGACCTCCACATGCCTGCACACACACACACACACACACACACACACACACACACACACACACACTATGGTATCCCTGAAAGGAAAAAAAATCACTATGATTATAAGAATCTGGAGTTTGCTTAGATCTCAGGCTTTGAGAAGAATTCCCTGAAGCCCTCTAATGCCGACTGAGGTGTATCTTCCCAGGCACAAGGATGTGTTTCAGGCAGGGATCCAGGAGGGCCACTCAGCCTGCATCCCAGTGGTCTACTCCCTGAGTTCAATCCCCAACCCTCCACAGAGGCCAAGTCAAGGTCAGCGCTGCCTTGACCTCCTGAGCCTGTCTCCTCCCTGTCGTACCCTCCTGTTGCTCTGCCCTTTGACACTTGTTTCGCCCTCAAGTCCTGCTGGGGCTCCTGGATGTCTGCTTTATTCTCTACCCACCTTTCTCACTAGCAGCTTGGTCAACTCCGGGAAAATCCGTGACATGTAACCGTTTGGCACATGTCCCAGCTCCTCCTTCCCTTCCCTCTAAGGTGCCTCAGAGAGCTTACTAGTATCTGGCTTCCAGGTCCCAAGTACATACCTTTGAGCCTCCTCTCTCTGTATAAATGGAGCTATCCTACACTGCATCTCACACCCTGCTCCTTTCTAAAGAGAAATTCAGGACGTATTAAGCGGTAGACTAGAAGTAAAGAGTGATCCCCACACTGACTTCACAGATACATTGTGGCATCCCCGCTGGCTTAGTAGTAGGAGCACTGAGCACTGTAGAGAGTGTATTAAGCCTTCCTTGTGGTTCCTAACCCGCACTTGTTCAAACATTACCTATCCATCTCTGCTTGCATTTGCCAGACAAATGACCGTTTCTGTAATGAATTAATCTCCACGCGCCTGAGGGGAATGCATGACTTTCCGTCACTATAAAATACTGATTAAAATAGAATGTGGTGTGATGAGTGGTGGTACGTGTTTGTACTCCAAGCACTTGGCAGGCTGAGGCAGGAGGAGAACCTCGTAGGGAGTTCAAGCCTCGTAGGGAGGTACCTTGTGGTTCCAGGTCAGCCTGGGTTACATAGTTAACAGAATAAGATAGGGCAGCATAGAATAGGGCAGAGTAGGGTAGGATAGGATAACAAGATAGGCAGGAATAGAACACAAATGAGTAAACCAGCATAGGAGAAATTCAGAGGGGATTTACAATCCACAAACGTAGCCATATGGCTTTAGGCATGAAGACTAGATATTGTATCCTAGGATTCATTAGAATAAACACGGAGCGGGCAGAAGACACACTAACACCCCAGTTCTCTCACTATGTTTTTCTGGTTTTGAGCTAGGACAGCCAGGCTGTAGGAAGATTGCTGCCTAACCTGGTGCTATTCATTTGGAGACAGGAGCTAGCTCAGAGCTGGAGACAAGCCAGCAGACACTTTGCTCCTATTGTCTGCTATGCACCACAACCACCCATGCAGTTGTCTCTTAGGATGATCTATTCTTGCGGGAGGGGCGGGGAGAGGAGGGCAGCGCACAGCAGCTCATATGTCAACAGTAGGTGACTGCCACCAGGCTAGCGCCAGAGAACCTGATTATCCCATCAGGAATGGGTTCAGAATCTGTCTCTGGTGCCAGGAAACCTAGACTCAGACTCAGCATTCAGTTGTTGCAATACGGTATGACTCATCTAGTCTGCTGTGGAGAAGAGACTCACAGTGCAAACAATTGTTCTACACATTCCAGATATGAGTCTGGCTATGCACAGGCCCACAGTGTAGGTGTGAAGGTCAGAGGACAACTTTGGGGAGCTGGCTACCTCCTCCCCACATGTGGGTCACTAAGCTGGAACTCAAGTCACCAGGTTTAGCTGAAAATGCCATAACCCATGTCACCAGGGCACAGGGGACCCCTGTGGCTTATTTTCTAAGCACAAGGAACTGTGTGGAATCTTCCTGGAAAGACTCACCTAGAGACCTAGACTTTAAAATCACATCAGATGCCAGGCGTGGTGGCGCATGCCTTTAATTCCAGCACTCAGGGGGCAGAAGCAGGCAGATCTCTGAGTTCGGGGCCATCCTGGTCTACAATGTAAGTCCAGGACAGCCAGGGCTACATAGAGAAACCTTGTCTCGGAAAAACAAAGAAAGAAAAACAAAATAAAATAAAAATAAAATCACATCAGTGCTAAGCATAACATTAGTCGATGAGGTTTTAATAAAGGTTTCTATGCCACAGGCAGGAGCTGTTGCACTTACCCATGCTAGGGTCCAAAGTGAGTCATTCCTTTTGAATTTAGAAACGAGGGAAATGAGGATGCTTTCTGAAAGTTAAATTTTAATGTGGATGTATAATAGATCAGAGTGGAAATGCCGCAGAGTCATTTTAAGGAGACAGCAGTAGAGGGTGGCTGCACTGACTATTCACCTTACAGCAATTAGCTAGTCACACTCTAGCTGCCCCCACTGCAAAGGAAAACCTCAGCCTCCAGGGGAATCTCTATGGGAAATAAAGCTTCCTCCCTGGCAGGGGCTGATGGGGGTGGGGTGCGGACTTAACTGAAGAATGTTTCAGAGGCTATAAAACCTAGACACCTCTAACACGGGACGTGGACTGTGAAGGCTATTATCTATTCCAAATCCTACCAGTAGGTTTGAGGTAGCTTTGTTCTGAGGGTCTGAGACACTTGGTCCTTAGGAGATTGTTCTAACTGTTGACCTGAGGAGATCTAGAATCACCTAGGAGACAAGCCTCCCGCTGTGCCTGAGAGAGAGACTTTCCAGATTGGGTTAGTTGAGTGTGGTGGTTTGGATAAAAAAGGGTCCTGGTGGGTTCCCGAAGAAAGGCACGGTCAGGGGGCGTGGCCTTGTTGGAGTGGGTGTGGCTTTGTTGGAGGACTTAAGTCACCAGGAGGCTAGGAGGCGGGCTTTGAGATTTCAAATGCTCAAGCCACACCCACTGTGACATTCTTCCTCTACTGCTGCTGCCTGCCAATCAGGATACAGAATGCTCAGCTCCTTCTCCAGAGCTATGTCTGTGTACATGATGCCATGCTTCCCACCAAGACGACAATGGACTAAGCCTCTGAAACTGGAAGCTGGCCCTGATTAAACGTTTTCCTTTATAAGAGTTATGGTCAAGGTGTCTCTTCACAGCAACAGAAACCCTAACTAACACACTGTGGTAGGAAGACTCTCCCTGAATGTAGGTGATGTCATCCCACGAGGCGGAGTCCAGGATTGGACCAGCGTTCATCTCTTGCGGCTTCCTGACTGAAAGCACAATGTCAACAACCGCTCTGCATTCCTTCCTCCCTGGCGTCTCCATTAAGATGTGCTGCACCCTACGGCCGTAAACCAACTCAAATGCTTTTTAAAAGATGCTTTGTCTAAGTGTATGCCACGTGCATGTCCTGTGCATATGTGTGGCTGCTCACACCTGTGTGTGCTCTCAGTGGCCAAAGGAAGATGTCAGGTGAGGTACTCTAGTCTGTCTCCACCCTTGAGGGCAGAGACTGTCACTGATCCTAAAGCTAGTCTCAGAGCCAGGAAGACCCCAGTGACCCTCTCATCTTCCTCCTCCCCACATTCACAATAATGCTTCATATACAGGCCCAGCCACCCTCAGCTTTTTACCTGGATGCCAGGGATTTGAACCCAGGTCTTCCTGCTAATGCAGCTGGTGCTCTTGCCCACTGAGCCCACTCTCTAGCACCTTTAAGGTGCTCTTGTCAATTACTTGTCAGAGCAAAAAGAAAACGAACACACTGTGCAGCACATTCTCCCTGCTCTGAAGCTATGTTCCCGAAGAACTCTGTGTGCTGTCTCTAAATGCCTCCTCACTGGACACTGGAAAACTGCTGTTTCATTTCAGGCATTGAGTCTATAATGTTGGCTAACGTGAGTTTAGCTTTGAGAGTGAAGTTTTCTCTACAGGGGGAATGTTAACCTCTTCCTAGCCAGAGGGATGGAAAGCAGGCACACATTCTGAATGACGGTCCATTTAAAGAGGTCAGCGTGAACACACTATGACGACCATCCATGGGGAATAAGTGTGGCTTCCATGGGTGGGATGTAGCCCAACCTCCTTTTCTTTGAGGGCAACAACTTCAGAACAATGCTTTATGGACCTATGCGCACAATTATTCTCTCAAGGGTCAGCTGTGATGGAATGTATCTATAAGTGACTTATGAATTTTGGCTGAAGGAAGACTTCTTGGTCAAGCCTGAGGGAGAACAAAGTCTTGGAGACAGTGAAGAGGAAGACGTTCCATCGGAGCCCATAAAGAGACAGTGTGAAATGAGAACCGGAGTTCAAGTCCCCGATCTCACAGGGGAAATAAAAGTCAGACGTGGTGATGCAGGCTTGGGAACTTCAACACTGGGGAGGTAGACACAGCCGGTGCTCAGTGGCTGCCCAGCAAGGCCAGAAATGAAGACTTGTCTCAAATATGACAAGGCAGATAACTCCCAAGGAACACACCTAAGGTTAATGTCTGATCTGCATATACATTTGCCACCTCCCAACCACATGCATACACACACACACACACACACACACACACACACACACATGCACACATGCACACACACATAATAAGAAACAAGCTATAACCACAGCAAGGATTTTCACTCTGAAATGATGTCTTCAGTTTCCAGAAAACATTCTGCACCGTCCATTTACCCCTGATAAATAAAATAAGCTTAAGAGTGGAAACTGCAAATTCTATAGTATATGGCTCCATGGTTCTTTCCCATGACAGATGAAGAAAAGAAAAAAAATCTTACATTAGAAAAGAGAAATGAGCATACATCTCATAGCCCAAGATCAGAGGTGCTTCTATGATTCCTTTGAAGTTTCTTGTTATTTTGTGTGTATGCATATAGGTATGTTTGAGTGCATGTGTCTGTATATGGATGTGAGTACATGTTTGTGAATGTGTGTATGGGTGATGCCATTCCATTCCTCAGGAACAGTCCACCTTAGTTTTACAGACAGGGTCTCTCGTTGGCCTGTAGCCTCCTGTAGCCTGTCTCTCTCCTAGCACTGAGAGTCTCTCTCTCTCTCTCTCTCTCTCTCTCTCTCTCTCTCTCTCCCCTTCCTCCACCTGACTCTCTTCCCTCTTCCTCTTCCTCCTCCTCCTCCTCCTCCTCCTCCTCCTCCTCCTCCTCCTCTTCCTCTTCTTCTTCTTCTTCTTCTTCTTCTTCTTCTTCTTCTTCTTCTTCTTCTTCTTCTTCTTCTTCTTCTTCTTCTTCAGACAGAGTCTCACTTCATAGCTCTGACTGGTCTGCAACTTACTATGTAGACAGAGCAGTCTTCAAACTTGCAGAGACTGACCTGCCCCAAGTGTCCATATTAAAGGAGTGCACTATCGCAACTGTTTGGCTTTTTAAAAACTGAGTTTTCAGCACTGGGAGGCAGAGGCAGGCAGAACTCTGTGAGTTCAAAGCCAGATTTCTCTAGAGAGAGAATTCCAGGGCAGCTAGGGCTATAAAAGAGAAACCCCTGTCTTGAAAAAATGAAACAAAAAGCAAAACAACAAAACAGGGGGTCTTTAAGGATTTAATTCAATGCCTTACTGACTGAACTTTCACCCAGCTCCATCAATTTCTCTATATACTATAAGAATTATACCATTCACTCTTCCCTGAATCCTTTTCTTCTTTGATAGCTACTTCAGAGGCCCAGGACTAGCACCATGTTTGACAGCATCACCAGGAAGTCAGGCCTCATAGTTAGCTAACATTAGCATTGCCTTTAGAGTTCTTATACAGTGACATGAGATGTGATTACTCTAAGAAAGCCATCTTTAGAGAACTTTCCAGAAAGTGCTACTCAGCGTGTTCCACTGATGAGAACTGTGTTATATGTTTACCCCCACCCCCGTGCCCCCACATGCAGGGGATTCTGGGAGATTTTAAAAGATGATCAGTTAGCGGTAGGATCCCAGATGGAAATTAAAAACTTGGGAACTTATATGCTCTGTTTGGCTCGCCAGGCAGACACTTGGCATTCCATCATACGCTCCCAATCCCTCATCCTTTGTTTGTTCCCAAGCAGCCACCAGTTCACGTCATCCCCACGGTGCTTTTCTTTTCTTCCCCCAAGCATCTTTCTTCCTATCATTGCTTTTCAGCAGCTCCCTTTGTCTTCCAGATGTAGACGAGATGTCCCACATTTGCCCTTGGTCTGACTTGATCTGTCTAGGGTCCAGGCTTGGCCTGGCTTCACACCCATTAGCTCCACCCTCCAAGTGGCTTCAGGGGAGTGAACAGCGCTATGCATTTTAATCCTCTGTGCTTGCCTCTGCTCCTTCAGGTAAGAACACCGAAGGTGAGCGAGGATGAGGCCGCCTACCCAGCTTTTGTTGTTCAGAGTCATAGATGGTTCGGAAGGTGCTTTGAACTCATCATGTCTCTGAAAATGAGCTACAAGAATTACACAGAGTTTCTGCTATGTAGCATGAACTCTGTGGCAGGGTCTTGTTTAGCTTTTGGTTGATCATTTCATAAGTCCATTTTTTATGTGTGATTTTATAACTAAGACTTTACGTAGAAAATGTTCCTTTGTTAACACGAGAGGCTTAAGACTGGGCAGGGGAAGAAGGACATTAGTAATGGCTGTCTAAAACAATCCTATTTGGATCTTTCTTTTCAGGCCATGGTTTTTTTTTTTTTTTCTCTTGGTCCCATAGGAAGATGGTACAGGACACAGTAATTATCACTGTAGCATCTGGAGTCAAGTCTGTCTAGTTTGAAACCCTAGTTTTAATTTTGTGTCCTTGGATGTAACATTTATCTTTTCCACATCTGTTTCTCCAAATATAATGTAAACTTAATAATTCTCTCTTTGTGAAATTGAGGGGAAATTTCAAGTCTTTATGCTAGAGCCTGGAGTATAGAAAGAAGTCTATCATGTTAACCAGGACTCTAAGACTATTGTACAGCATTAAGGATGGAACAAGTTCCTGTGAGCCACCTGCCCCTTCACCCCCTCACTGGGAGATCCTAGGAAGATTCTATATCTGCCATTGAACCATACCACCAGTCCCTCTCTGGGGGATTCTAAGAAGGTGCTCTACCACTGATCCAGACTCCCAGCCCCTCACTAGGAGATTCTAGGCAGGTGCTCTCTCACACAGCCACACTCCAGCCCCTCACTAGGGCATTCTAGGCAGGGGCTCTATCGCTGAGCCATGCCCCAGACTCTCACTGGGGGATTCTAGGCAGGTGCTCTACCACTGAACCACACCCCCAGTCCCTCACTGAAGGATTCTAGGCAGGTGCTCTACCACTGAACCATGCCCCCAGCCCCTCACTGGGGGATTCTAGGCAGGTGCTCTATCACTGAGCCACACTCCAACTTCTCACTGGGGAACTCTAGGCAGGTCCTCTATCACTGAGCCACACCCCAGCCCCTCACTGGGGAACTCTAGACAGATGCTCTATCACTGAGCCATACCCTCAGCCCCTCACTGGGGGATTCTACACAAGCACTTTTCCACTGAATTATAGCTCTAGTCCTTTCATTTATGTTTTATTTTGAGACAGAGTCTCACTACTTCGCCCACATTGGCCTTGAACCTGTAGCTCTCTTACTTCCCCTTCCCAAGTATCAAAATTTATACACATGTGCCACTGGATCCCACAGCTATCATGCCTGAACCCCAACAGCCACACCTTATTGCAAGCAGATTGGCAGATGTGGACCAGCTGTGTACCCAAGAGGAAGAGTGTTCTATTGACCATCTTAGCCAGTTCCCACCACACCTTCTCAGGAGTTCCATAATGATCTCATTATCTAAGGATGCAGTGGGGGCTGTGAACATGTAAAGATGCCTCTCAGAGGTGCTTGTTAGGCAACGGGCACATTCTTGTTCTTCGGGGAATTGCTCTGCTTGCTGCTGGCTTTTCTCTGCCAGTTCTGGTTGTGACATCAGCAGCTGGTATTAGCAGCTCAACGGGAAAGGACAACAAAAAAAAATCCTCTACACTTCCTGAGCCATCCCTGGCAAGCCTATTCCCGGTGCACAGGAGGGCTGCAGCTGGGAGGTGATGGAGGGAGCATATGGCTTTAGGCAAGCCCATTTGGTTCACTTAGCAGAGTTCCGTGGCCTGTGAATGTTCAACACATTTTAACATTAAAGTCATCAGGCAGCTGGCTCCCTTCCTGCTCCAAGATTGGCTGTGTGGAACCAGGGACATGGGGCAGATGATCCCTGGTGAGGCTGACAGACAGGAAGAGAGCAAGGGGCTCTGTGCACGTACCCAGCCACTCCAAATCTTTGGAATTCAGGTCTTATGCAAAATGTCAATGTCATCTGCTGAAGCAAGGGCAGCTACATTCCTCTGAAGAGAAGGCAAACCAGCCCCTTTCAGTGAGATGGTGAAAGAAAATAGAACATAAGCTAGGCAAGCATGGGCCTTCATTAAGGGAGAAAAAGACAAGGTGGGCTGGGTAGATGGTTTGCTACATGAGTGTGAAGACCTGAGTTCAAATCCCAGAACATACATAAAAGCCAGATACAGTAATACATACAAGTAAACCTAGGCCTTCTCTACCGAGATAGAAGGAGGTGGAAAAATCCCCAGAAACTCATGGGCAGCCCATGTGGGAGGGGTTTCCCGGCATTGGTTGATGGAGAATCCTAGAGCACATTTTTTAGTCAAGTTGTCTCTGGTTCTGGGATGGCAGGGAAGGGAGAGGGGTGTGTTCTTCATTGTAAAGAAAGGAGGAAGGGATCTTATTAATGATGACTTTGTGATGTAGGGGAAGTGGAGAGAAGGGGGCCACTTAGTCAAGGTGTACTCAATATACAGGTAGGGGACGTGCTATGCAGAGCCCTCTGACGTTTTAATCTGAAACGCTGTAAACAACCTATGGGAAGCAAAAAATCTTGCTATTCTTTTAGAATCCAGTCACCTGGGAAGTCAGTTAGAGGAACACAGACTCACATATGGGATCTCTTCCTTAAGGGGCCTTGCCACTTCCTTCTCAGCAAGTATGAGAATGGACGTCAGAAGAGGCTATTTAGATGGGCATGGCCTGCTTAGCGCCCCAGCCCCAAACCTAACAAAAGCCCTCTGTGTTATCTCACTATGCTTTTGGGTCCACGCAAGGTATGTAAAGCTGAGCTCCTTGCCGTTGGCCTTCCTGTTCCATTTAGAAAGTAGCCCAGGACTTTTCTGGTTGCGGAGGACTGCTGTATTTCACATGGGCATCCCCGATTAATGTAACACTGATTAGCATTTGTGCAACGATTCCTGTGGCTGAGGTGAGAGCCGTCCCGAAAGGGCTAGGTATAATCACTGTTACATCTGTGGCTTACATAATTCCTAGTCCACCCTGGAATGATTTTTTTTTTTTTAAGCCTGGTTAATTGGGGAATTACAGTGTGTAAGTCCTGGGAACCAGCTGTGGGTTTTAAGTGCCACGAACATTTCTGTAGGTGGTACTGAGCTGGGCGTAAATGTTGACGGATGTGTTAGAGAAATTACAGTTCAGGCTCTCCGTGCAGCTGTTGGGAAGGAGGATTGGGCAAAGGATATTTCTAAGCAGATGTGCAATTAGCAATTAAATAATTTAAAAAGTCATCCGATCAATATTATGCATGGGTGGAAGAACGTGTGTTCCTTGTACATCTGTGATCTGAGTAAAACCTGGGCATCAGTCTGCACAGCCTGTAATAAGGCTGGGCTAGAAGTCAAAGGATCTCCCCCCCTGCCTCCTCTCCCCCCCCCCACACACACAATAAAAACTTAAAGTGATATTTCTGACACTTTGGAGGTACTTACCAAGAATCTGTGAATAAATGTATGAATGACATTAGTAACTTTGAATTTCCCATTGTCTCTTAGATGAGACGAGCCCCCCCCCATCCCATTATTTTTATAGTTGTGCAGCAATTTCCGTTGGGTTGAAGCAATCCCTGGGGAGGGAGGCTCATGAGACTCAGGAAGTAATCAATCAGCTCACACTCCTTAGGAAGTCCGTGAAACTTACAAGATTCACAAAGCATCCTCCTCTAGCTTAGGAAAGCAGTAAAGCCCTGTTGAAGAGGAGACTCTGGCCAGTACTGCAGCCCGCAAAACATTCCCAGACCTATGGAGCTAACAGTAAGTTTTGCAGAAGACCCCAGGGGTGCAGCTTTCCTGAGGCATTGCGAATTGTATCCGTTACCTTTCTGTTGCTATGATAGAAATATTACAGAAAGAAACTTAAAGAAGGAGAAACTTATCTGGGGTTCGTGGTTCCACTGAGAGAGTCCATAAAGGCAGGGTTGGCATGGCAGCAGGCAGTCACAGCAGGATCCCGAGAGATCACGTTCTCAACCACGAATTTGAAACACAAAGCGGATGAACTGGAAGTGGGGCAAATCTGTGCACTCTCAAAGTTGCCCCTGGTGATAAACCTCCTCCCGCAAATGCATACCTCCTCAAAGTTCCATAATCGCCCACATAATATCTGCAGGAGGCATTTCTCATCTAAACCAAAACATCTACCTGGGGGCGGGGTGCATATTTTTTCCCAGTAATATAGCTGCTTTGAACTCATCTCTGCTCCCATAAGTAACCCCTCACTCATACTCAGGTAAGTCACCCCAATAACCTCATTGATTCACCAGATTGGACTTTGATATAATTATTACTTGGGTCTGTGTGAGGTCAGTGGATGTTAAGTGTTATGACTCTTGAGAAAATGGCTCACAGCCCCTATGTCTCTTTCTTGTGGCCATTACTTGGGTTTGTTGAGCAGGGAAGGCAGGATCTAGAGAAACGGGGCACTTTAGTTCTCGGGACCTCATTACTGAAGCTAAGGGAATTACCACAGCTCAACCAAGAGGGAGAGGCTTTACAAAATGGCGTCCCGTGCCTAACAAACTGCACCATGAGCGGTAAGTTGGAAACTTCCTAGATCCCGTTCCGCATTTACAAAAGAAAAATGATCCGCCACTCACATTCAATAAGGTATGATGTTCAATCCAGCATATAACAGGGGCTGCCGCGCCAGGGCAGCCATCAATTTGAGAAATAAAACATCGGCTCAAGGAAAACAGGCCAATCAGAGGGCAGGCTGGGTGGAGGTGGGGGCCAGGAGCCTGCCATAGAGAAAAAATGGATGATGACGGATGGGCTTGAAAATAGATGGACAGCCAAGGGAGTCCGAGCCTCTCCCTGCGTTGTGCCAGACAGCTGGGCGGCAGACAGTGTGTCCTTTGCCTTTGTCCTCAGTGTTTCTCTAAAGCAGAGAACTTTTGCAGAGCTTTCAGGAGCGATGGGGGAGGGGTTAGTGTTATGGAAGGAGAAATCTAGTACTGTCTTCTAAATGGAACCTCCGTGGCAAGAAAGAAAACGTTGTAAAGCAGAGGTTCTCAACCTGTGGGTCGCGGCCACTTAGGGGTTGCGTGTCCTGTATATCAAATATTTACCTTATGGTTCCTGACAGCGTCAAAATTACAGTTATGAAGTAGCAACAGAAATAATTTTATGGTTTAAGCCGGGTGGGGGGGATCACCGCAGAATGAGGAACTGAATTAAAGGGTCACAGCGTCAGGAAGGTTGAGAACAGCGGCTCTAAAGAGGTGCATGCCCTGCCCTTTGGCTTATCAGACTATTACAACGAAAGACCCAAAGAAATTGGGATTTCCCAGGGAGGAAGGAAGAAGGTGGTACCAGATGCCAGCCAGGACGAACGGGAGCCGTGGCCCAGGAAAATGTTCCGCACTGTTCTATAAATCGTCAGACCACCTTGCAGGAAAGGCTGCCGCACCGGTCCTAGGCAGGACCCACAGTTTGGCCTGGACTGGTTACTCATGCATACCTTTCCCTCCTTACTTAAACCTAAACCTCAGGTCGGGGACCGAAGGTGGACCAAGGAGGTCACTGGACCTCTCTGTTCCTCTTCCCAATGTGGCCACATTGAATGAATCTCCTTTTTCTGCCTTTTTTTTTTTTTTTAAACTCATACTTGTCTCTTTGTTTGGCCTGTTGGGGATGAGTGGCTGAGCCTGGCTTCATGGGGCTGCCAGAATCCAGGCTTTGCCCCTGACAACTCCTATAATATAAATCCTCTGCAAGCTGATACTGACAATTTTTGTGGCTCAGTGCTGGGGATAGAACTCAGGGCCTTGGGCATGCTAGGCCAGTGTTCTGTCCCTTAGTAACCCCTCCCTCTGTGTATCCTACTGGTTCTTATTTGATGAATGACGCAGGCTGGCCCTCTTCTGAAATCCAAAGCCATTCACATCTCCCTTCTGTTGGAGGAAGGAGGAGTCGGTGTTCAACGTGGTCCTTCTTGGCTTCTGACTTTGGGCGTCTCTTTCCCCACAGCTCCCCTCAGCCCTATTAGCCTTATACTAGTTTATCTGCACCAGAAATAATCACAGTAAAGCCACCGTCATAGCAATCAGGTTTATTCTCCACAGAGACATTCCGGCTGGGCCTGAGGGTGAACTGGTGTTCCTAGCAGGAAAAGTGAAACCCAGAGGTAAAGTTCCGGCATCAGCATTGTCTCAGCCTCGCTCTTGTCAACCTGAGTGAGGTGGGTATGTATTGCCTTTAGGAGAGGTGCTTTGAAGGTAGCCAAGCCAGTAACACCCGCAGATAAAGAACAGCCTCTTACGGCTTTGCCTGGTGAGTCTGAATTTGCATCTTGTATTATTCCTTGGCAGTCTAGGATGCAAGACTTGAGGAGGAGAGAGCCAACCACAACAGAGCTCTCTAATGGACCGTGGGGAAAGGGATTCACCTTTCTAAATTCCCTTAGCCATCAGGAGGAGCCTGCCCTGGACAACCTTTAAAGGAAACACCCAGAAGTTTTCAAAGGATCAGACACCCTGACCCATTCTGGCTAATAGGGATTGCCATCCTTGGCACACTCTAAAAGCTCTAGAAGACAGATCTCTGGGTCTACAGATGTGACCACCACACTGGGTTTATGTGATCCGGGGGTTTGAACCCAGGCCTTTTAACAAGCTAGACAAACAGTAACTGAGCAACAGCCTCAGTCCCACAATGGGGTTTTATAATTTTTCTTCTTCAATATCAACTTCACACATTCAATAAATAAAATAATACACACACACACACACACACACACACACACACACTATTCTTTTGATATTTTACTTGAGGTAGAAAAAAATAAAAACAACAGTGAAACAATAAGTCTGGTTCCAATTCAATACAGAGTCAGCAGCAATATATGTGTGTGTGTGTGTGTGTGTGTGTGTGTGTGTGTGTGTACAGTCAGCTTTGTTCTAGAACATTTTCCCTCAGCACAGAAAATCACAGGCTGAAGAATGCCAGTCATTTTTCTAAAGCCCAGAGCAAGAAGGGAGCATTGGAAAAGAGAGTTCAGTTGAGGCTTTCTGCTCCCAACCCCTGACAGACAGCTGCTTGTCCTGTGTACATATATTCTGTAGGGCCTGGAGAAAATTGTGATTCCAAAAGAAAAGCCTCAGCTCCATCCACAGCCTTGCCAAGCCTAGCTGGGTCTGCAGCTTGTAATGTGTTATTTATTTTTGATTTTAATTGCTGGCAGTCCCAGAAACATTACCGTTATATATAGTGCTGGGCTCAGCAGGAGTAATTAAAAGGCAGGGGCCCTTGTGGTCGGTAGTAAAGTACCAAGTGTAGGCTGTTTAAGAAAAATGTGTCATTGATTTGCCATCAGCCAAACACAGGGTAGTAGATGAAGGACAGAAGAAGGAAGCCAGGCAGAAAAAAATATTCACACTGAGAGGCAAGGGTTTATATAGGCTGATGTTTATTGAGATATAAGGGAACATGAGATTGAACTGGACCAAGGGCCTAAGTAACACCCCACGTTTGTAAGGACTGATGCTTATTAAATGCAACACCAGGCACCTTAATCTCCATGGTTTCACTGAAAGCACATGGAACCCTTTTCTGGCTGATGTTCTCATAGTTACAGGACTTGCTAGGGTCAACGCCTAGGCTCCAGCAGCCCTAATAAGCTAAGTGCGGACACCCATGCTCACTGAGATAATTGACAGACAAGATAATGAGAATCAGAGAGGGTGTCTATTCAAGGTGGTCACATTGGGAAGAGGAAGAAATAAAGAGGACCTTTATGGTCACCTTTGGGATCTTAGCAGGAGGTTTAGGTTTATGTCTTTCATGTTTAACCTTGTTGTTTAGGATAGTGGGACAGTCGTGGGGGGGAAGGTCCCAAGGGTCTCTCCTCAGAACATTTTTGTTTAAGAGCAAAAATCTAAAGTTCTCATCTATTTTCATTATGTAGGGAACAAAACAGGCAGCAGAGGGGACAGCTGTACCTTGCTCCAGGAGGAAGATGCGGCATGGTCTCTATATTGATCAACCTAGAAAGCAGATCTGGGTAGCATTTCATTTTTCTAAAAATTTCCTTAATGCTTTGTGAAGAGATCAAGGACAGAGAAGGGAAAGAATGGCAAACGACATGGCTAAAGGTCGACAAGAGAGCAGAGATGTGCCCAAAAGCGGGAAAAAAAGCATAGACCCTGGTATGTATATGGGTATAGGACTCTCCCTTCCCAGCCCCTAGGTTGGCAGGCGCATAGCCAGGGTTCCAGAAGCAGAACATAACAAAGTGGTCATAACACCAGGTGGTCATAATAAGCTTTTGAAACAGAGGTAGGGTTGCAAGATGATCCTAACCTTGTGAAATAAAGGCTCTATCGCAAGGTAGTCATAACAACTTTTTGAAACAGAGACATAGTTACAATTTTCCTGGAATAGGCAGTACAGGCCATGTGTAGTTGTGCTTACAGATGGGACATAGCCTGATCCTTAAGAAACAAGTTTAATCATGAACAGGAGTGAATCTAGCTTATATTTATTATAAGATGGTTTCCAAGCCCAAGATGGAGGCATGCTGGTTTATGACCTCCACCTTATGGGTTCCAGAGATGGAACTCAGGTCTCCAGCCTTGGTGGCCAGCATCTTTATCTGCTAATCTATCTCACTGGCCCTCCTAGTGAGGTTTTTTGTTTGTTTTGTTTGTTGTTTGTTTGTTTGTTTTTACCATAGTCCTCAGCAACCTAGGATATCCAATATGCAACCCTTATGAAAGGCTTTTTGACCTCTATTATAACTGTAATTCTGATACTGTCATAAATCATAATGTAAAAATCTGATATGCAGGATATCTGATATGGAATCCTTGTGAAAAGGTTGTTTGAATCCCAGAGGGGTCATGACCCACAGGTTGAGAACCATTTCTCTAGAGAATAATGATGATAATAATAACAACAATAACAACACAACAAGGGAACCCCACCCCTCTGATGTGTTTAGGAGGAACAAATCCCAAGGACCCAATTATATTACAGTTTCCCCAAAAACTGCGTCAGATACAACACACACATGTATTTACCCCAAATAGGCAACCCACGATTAACCAAATTTAAACACTACACCAAAGCCCAAGTTAGTGAACCAAAGAGTTTATTTGAGATGCTGACAGGAATATGGGTAAGAGGTTATTCGAGATCCTGACAGGAATATAGGTAAGGGGTTGTTTACAGGAGGAGGGGTGAACAGATGCATCACTGAAAAGCCCATCTGCCTCAACATGGGTGATGTCTCAAGAAAGCTACAACCCTGGAGCTCTCTGCACAACTTGTGGGCAGCTGCATAGGTCCAACACTCTCCTCTCTTTTCTGCAGCTTACCTAATTGGAGTCTCCTCCAACAGTCTTTACTGCTTAGAACCCAAGGAAGGGGACCTGGTGAATCATACATGCTTCAGCTTTGGCAGACTTGTGAAGTTTGTCTACTTCCTGAGTCCCAGGAGCTTTCCTCCTCTTTCCTAGAGGAGTGCTTAATTCAGAAAAGACTGTTACACAGTCTATACAGTACTAGTAAAAACACAGCTGTCTTAGGCAGGGGCTCGAGAGGAGCTGCTCTTAGACTTCTACTTGTGACTCATATATATGTGTGTATATGTATGTATATATTTTTATACATATATATATTTTATATATGTATATACTACAAATGGAACGCTTAGCACTCATGAATCATACAGAATTTTATCTTGAAGTAATTCTCTAGTCTACATATAATTTTAGCATTTATTAAAGATGTAAGCAAATTTGCATATTCATGAGATGGATATGCTTGTTTATTTTTACACGGAGAATCAAATCTTGGCTGAATATTCGATACTGAAGGACACAGAGCATCTTGGATGCTTTTCAGAGTTGATGGGTGTTTTGATTTTACAGTTGTCAATGCTGAGAATTCCATTTCACACACATATGTAGCACAAAAATGAGGGAAGTATGTTTAGGGCCATTTCAGAAATGATTGGGAGTTCTGTACAAGTTTCAAGTCAAAGCTCACTTAGAGAAGTTTATGAAATTCAAGCCAGCAGCTCAAACTGCAATTTTTAAGATCAAACATTCTAACTCAGTTCAGTCCAAAGAGAATTGATTCTCCACCTGCATGCTGAGGAATAATGGTGGGAAAAGAGAAGTCTTTGTTTTCTGTGGTTAAATCATTATGTTTCTAGACGAGCAGAAAACTTTGGTGGTGCTATAAAAACACCACAATTCATAACAGAAAATCATGTCTGACAGTGCTTCTTGGTGTTGCATGGTGGGTGCGAGAGCAGTGCTTACACAAGGTGTTCAAGGCTACAGTAAAGTCATGGGATGCCACACAGGTGAATCTTTCCAGAAGTATGTTGGACTCATTGTTTATTTGACTTCGAGGGGTTCTTTTTTGGTTGATGTGCATTCAGAAACCACTTTAGTGTTGACACATTTACCCCCAAACCCCACTTTCAATTTTGTGACCCACAATATAAGAATCTAGACCCTAGAGGAACTGAAATAATAGAGTGTGTATGTGTGAACCTATATGTAAATTTGTGTGTGTGTGTGTGTGTGTGAGAGAGAGAGAGAGAGAGAGAGAGAGAGAGAGAGAGAGAGAGAGAGAGAATGTTATTAGTTTACACTGTGAAGGACAAGTGGTCCAACAATGGTCATCTGCTCTCTAGGAAGGTTGAGGGCCAGGTGGTTGTTCAGGCCAAGTAGCAGGATGTCTGAGATATTCCAATTTGATGTTCAAAGTCTAGAAGAGATGATGGATGCTGGTATGGAGTCCATGGTGGAAAGCAAAAGAAGCTGGGGTCTGGCGTTCACCGATAGCATTATCAGATAGACACTGATGCTGATGCTGATGTTGGTGATGCTGGTGACAAGCTCTCACTCAAGAAGAAGAAGCAGGCGTATGCATGCACCGTGTTTTTCTCACATCCAGTCTTACCTGGACTTGCTGTTGGAAGGCGCAGCCCACATTGAGAGTGGATATTCCCTCTCTTATTTGATCCTCCCTGGATAAGCCCTCATGGACACCATAAGAGGTGTGTCTTCTGAATGCCTCCAAACCTAATCACAACTTGACAACCAAGGCCAACTATCACCACAGCTGGTCTGCCAAACAAGGCCACTGTGTACCATTAGCTCTTTGAACTCTAAATATAACACTTGGCCTAGAGGTGAGTGGGGTTGAAGTCTAGTCCTGGTTCCATGTTCTTGTTGTGGGACCGAACCCATCCTAAGGAAGTGTAAAGACCCAGGGGCTCCCCTAGCTATGGATCTTTGAATTACCCTCTAGGTAGTTGGAGACTGTGATAAATAGGTTTATGTCAACTTGACACAAGCTAGGGTCATCAGACAGGAGGGAGCCTCTACTGGGAAAATGCTTCTCTAAGAAGATCAGGCATTTTCTTAATTGGTGATTGATGGAGAGGGCCCGCCCATTGTGGGTGGGGCCATCTTTGAGCTGGTGGTCCTGGTTTCAGACTGAGCAAGCCACAGGGAGCAAGCCAGTAAGCAGCACCCCTCTATGGCCTCTGCATCAGCTCCTGCCTCCAGGTCCCTGACCTGCTTAGTTCCTGCCCTCACTGATTTTGACAATGAACTGTTATGAGGAACTGCAGGTGAAATGAACCCTTTCCTCTCCAAGTTGTTTTTGGTCTGTGTTTCATGGCAGCAACAGTAACCCTAACTAGAACAGAGACACATCACAATTTGCCTAACAACCCTAAGGAGTAGCCCTCACCTAGAAGTGACAAATGAAGTGGAGGCATTATGCTGAGACTCCAGAAGATTCCCAAGGCCTAGGAATGCCCTTTCCTTGACCTTTGCTCTGACTCCATCCATCTCTCTTAGCTGCTTAAGTACTTGGCCAGCAGCCAACAGGCTGTAACCACAGCTGTGCAAACTGGAGAGGAAACACAAAGTGACTTGGAATTAGCCTGGAATTTCAAAGCCACTCTATTCTGTGTTGAAACTTGCTCAATTCTGGCAAAGCATAGAAGAGCTTAGCTCAGAGTTTGCTTTGCACAGGGTAACTTGGCACCAGGTCCAGGAAGGAGGTAAATTGTAAGTCACTGGTGCCAATTGGGTGCATGAGCAAATCAGAAACAGAAAGCACATGTCCCCATATGCCAGCGGCTGAGACTCCTGGAAAATTCTAGAACTGCCTGGGAAAACATCTTTTCAGCTAACCTTTTTTATTGGTGTGTGTGCACGCACAAGTGTGTGTGTGTGGACATGTGTGTGTGTGGCATGTGTGTATGTGTGTGTGTGTGTGTGTGTGTGAGAGAGAGAGAGAGAGAGAGAGAGAGAGAGAGAACATGAAAGTGGTAGAAGGATGGAACCCAGAGCCTTATGAATACTAGGTGTGTTCTTTTAAAATTAAATTAAATGTTTATTTATGTGTAAGTGTGCATGCCTGATTGCCTGCATGTGCTTCCCATGTGTGTCCTAGGAGACCAGAAAACTTTTACAGGCTATTGTGAGTTGACTGACTTGGGTGCTCTGAGCCACACCTGAGTCCTCTGCAGGAGCAGCAAATGCTCTTAACCATGGAACTATCTCTCCAGGTTCTTTATTTTGTTTTTTAATTCAAGTGTGATAACTAATATAATTAGATCTTCATGGTCTCCTTGAAAACACATGGAACCCCTTCCTGGCTGATGCCCACATGGTGACATGACTTGTTAGAGTCAATGCCTGCGCTCTGGCAGCCCTGGACACCTGTGCTCAATGAGACAATTGAAAAGACAAGATAATAATGAAAACCAGAGAAAAGGGGTCTATCCAAGGTGCTGACATTGGAAATAGGAACAAATAAAGAGGTTCTCTATGGTCCTCTTTAGGAGCCTGACGTAACAGAAGGCAAGAGGTGCAGACCTGTAAGGGGTCCTGGTGAAGGTGTGGTCTCAGCCATGTTTACCCTCACTGTCTGGACTTCAGTCTAGTCTCTCTTGCAAGGTAGGACACAGTAAGATATTTCAGTATGTGTGTGTGCTGTGCGAGCTGATAAATTAAGTTGATAGCCCTCCTCTCCCTCCTCTCTCTCTCTCCTCTCTCCCTCTCCTCTTCCTCCCTCTTTCTCTCCTTCTCTCCTTGTCCCTTCTTTCTTTCCTTCTTATTCCAGCATCTCTCTCCAGCATGAAGCTCTACCTCACTGCAGGTGCATAATGAACGGACACAAGTGGCTATGGACTGTTGCCTCTGAAGCCATGAGACAAAACAAATATGTTTGTACATGTGGACATATGTACATGCGCAAGCATGTGTGAGCGTACTTCAGTGCTTAGGCATACGGGAAACAGATCAACCTCAGCTGTTGATCCTCAGAATAGTGTTCACTGCCGTTTTAAAGAGATTTACTGTTTTAAAAAAGATTTGTTTTGTTTATTTCTGTGTATGTGTCCTCATGCGTGTATGTGGTGTGTATGTGTGTGTGTGTATGTGTGTGTGTGTGTATGTGTGTGTGTGCGCGCACCTATGGGGATGCAGAGGTTAAAGGAATGCATTGTCCCCTGGAATTGGAGTTTTAGGCATTTGTAGGATGCCTTACATTGCTGCTCAGTCCTCATGATTGTTTAACTGCTAAGCCCCACCTTGCTCTTCTTCTTCTTCTTCTCCTCCTCTTCCTCTTCCTCCTCTTCCTCCTCCTCCTCCTCCTCTTCGTTTTACATCTTACTGATGAGGCTTGGCTGGGTAGCCTGAGAACACCTGTGCTTTGCCTGTTTCTGTGTCCCCTACACTGGGGTTGCAATGTGTATTACCACCCCCAGAGTTTCCTCTCTTTCCTCAAACAGTGCTTCTCAGTGCCTGGTGCAGAGAGGCTCTCCATTTCTCTAGGGCTGTCTGGGGCTTGTTGGAGTGTTATGAGTCTGAAGGGCTCCACTGTGTTTGATTCTTACTGGGGGCCAGCTCCTGCAAGTGAGGGAGCAGAGCCAGGGGAGTGCTGCCCACAGTGGCGTGTGAAGCCTGTCCATCCTTCACAGCCCAGGGTGGGGGCGGGGGTGGGGGTATGGGGTGAGCAAATGCAATTTCTCCTCTCCATTTTGCCTGAAATGCATCACAAATTGGAATCACTTCATGTCCAAAGGCTCATTAGAAAACGCTTCTGAAAGTCACCGCGGCCCATTAAAGCTCATTCCAAAGAGAGATTTTATGTTCCTCACATTTATGTCTGTATTTGTTAAAGATCAAGTTCAATTTTTTTTTTAATTGCCAGCTGTCTTGGGTTCAGCTACAGAATCTAAGTGAGAATGTGTTCAGAACACCCCACTTGGTAATAATACAGATTCTCCCCTTCTTTAAAGCCTGACCTTTTAGGCAAAGGACTCCCAACTATTGCTTAAAAATCAGAACTACAGATTAGATTAATTATATCAAAGTCATTTTCTATGAAATAGGACGTGATCCCTAGTTTCAGTACATTGAACTCATCTCAGCTCCTTCATTTGGTACTAGAGGGCCTCAGGGTAGTTTTCTGGGCTGGTACTCATTCTTAGGGCTTATTGGCAACCTTCTGGGTCCACCCCAGTTTCCTTCTCTCCCACCTCATCTTATCACCACTTTTAGTTGCTTGTGTTTTAATCCTGAGCTGTATCTTGTCAACTCTTCTTGAGTTTTTCTCCTTTGACAGTTTCATGCTTTGTACCAAGTGTGTCCTGATTCCTGGAGCCCCCATCCTATCTAATCTCCCTCCCACTGCTATTATCCACCCCTCCCCTTCAAGTCCCACTCCCACATTCATATCCTTTTAAGAAAATTTACTTTATTCTTTGGGAGTTTCGTACAATGTGTTTCAGTCATGTCCACCCTCATGTCTCTCCTCCAATTTCTCCTGAATCTCCATTGAGCACGCCCCACCCCCACCAGCACGCCTCGCACCCACCAGCACGCCCCGCCCCCCAATGTCATGCTTCCTCTTCTCTTTCTTGCCCCACCCTGTCCCCAGACTGAGTCCAGTAAATTCTTCCATTGCCCACTGGTGCGGAGCTCTCCACTGGAACATGTCTAACCTACTGAGGACCACGCTTCTAGGGGAACTGACTCTCCCTCTCTCAGAAGCCATCAACTCCTAGCTAGGGGTGGAGTCTTGGGCACCCCTCACCCCTCACCCATCCATACTGGCATGTTGATTGGCTTGATCTTGAGACCATCTTCTGCAGGTAACTGCTGGGATGGATCAGATCTTTGGCCCAAGATGGAGTCACCCAAGACACCAAGATGGATGACCATGTATGGGACTCGGCCTCTTCAAAGAAATGGAAACTAAATGTTTTGCACTTTTCAGAAGTTTGCTGATTGCTTGCCTCAGCAGCCTCTTGCTATCTTAATGGCCAGAGGCCCCCCACCCCCACCCCTGCCCTCGCTCCTGCCCCTGGCCCTGATAGCCCCATACAACTTCCTGGAGTCCTCCTTTTGAACAAGCAACAGTTCTTTTTTCCTTAATGCTGTCCCCACTACATTCCTCCCCAGCTAAAAGCACCCTATAAAGATCCTAACTCTTCTAATAGATTTAGTGTCTCCAGTTTTATGTTGAAGTCTTTGATCCACTTGGACTTGAATTTTGTGCAGGGTGATAAATATAAATCTATCTGCATTTTTCTGCGTGTAGATAGACACCAAATTAGACCAGAACTATTTGTTGAAGATGTTATCTTTTTTTTTTCCATTGTATGGTTTTTACTTCTTTCTCAAAAGTCAAGTGTTCATATGGGAGGTGACTCTAGCTGAAGCCCCTGGTAGTGGAGGTGGTCATGGACACTAAAGAGGACCCTCTCTAACTAGATAGGACTCCTAGCAGAGGGAGGGGAACACTAATCCACCCACAAAAACTTCAACCCAAAATGTATCCTGCCTATAAGATGTACAAGGGTAAAAGATAGAGCAGAGATTGAGGGAATGTCCAACCAGTGCCTGGCCCAACGCGAGACCCAGCCCATGGGAGAGAGCCAGCTCCTGACACTATTAATGATATTCTGCTATGCTTGTGGGCAGGAGCTTAGTACAGCTGTTCTCTGAGAGGCTCTACCCACCAGCGGACCCAAACAGATACTGAGACTCACAGACAAGTATTGGGTTATGTGTAGGTAGCCTTGTGGAAAAGTGGGGGTGGGGTAGGGGCGGGGAGGAAAGGATCTGGAGGTGACGGGAGCTCCACAAGAAGAGCAACAGAGACAACAGGGTCCAGAGGGGCTTGTGGAGACTGAAGCACCAACCAAGGACCATGCAAGAACTGGACCTAGGATCCCTACACAGACGGGTATCTCAGGCTTCTGTGGTAAGGAGAGCTAGAGCTATTTCTGACATGGACTCTGTTGCCTTCTTTCTTTCTTTCTTCTTTCTTTTATTTTCTTTTTATTAATTATTTACTTTACATACTGGACATAGCCCCCTCCCTCCTCTCCCTGTCCCACCCTCCCTCCCTGTTTTCCCATCCCCCCTCCCCTACTGCCCAGAGAAGAGGAACCCCCCCACCCCAGCATATCAAGGAATGAGAGCATCTCTTTCCTTCTGAGTGGCTCCATCCAGCAGCTGATGGAAGCACAAGTGGAGACCCACAGCCAAACATTGATTGGAATGTGGCGGTGGGGAGTGGGGAAGAGTGAGGGAAAGGATGGAGGGCTCAGAGGGGACAGGAACTCCATCGGAGAACTGACAGAACCAACTAACCAGGGCCCAGGTTAGCTTGTGGAGCCTGGGGCTCCAGCCAGGAGGCACGCATGGCCTGGACTTGGGTTCCTTGCACAGTTGTAACTGATGGGGAGTTCAGTTATTATGTGGGTACCCTAGTGATGGAAGTGGGGGCTGACTCTGACATGGACTCTGACGTCTGCTGTTGCCTGCTTTTTGATCACTTTCCCCTGGTGAGGCTGCTTTGCCAGGCCACAGGGAAAGAAGATATGCTCAGTCCTGATGTGAGTTAAGCACACCAAGTGGGTTAGTGGGGGCGGGGTAAGGGCTCCCCTTTTCTGAGGAATACAGAGGGGGTACAGAGGAAGAGGGTGGGATTTTGGGAACAGGAGGTAAGGGGAGGGGGCCAAAGGCGGGAAGTAAAATGAATGAATAAATAAATAAATAATGAATGAATGAATGATTTTTTAAAAACAAACTCCTTTTGGGCAGTGATGCTTTCTCTTCTCTTGGGGGACAGCCAGCAAGTTCATACCCTGAATAAAGCTTCACTCTTTGGCCTCAGTGAGGGTCAGGTTTTCTTGTTAAACAACACAATAACTGCAGCTGCTGTGACTTCATGAGTGCAGTGGGCTCCCTCACGTCCAGGAGATACTGTTTCCCCTCAATCCTCCCTGAATTCTGGCTCTTGCTACTTTTCTGCTTCCAAGTCACTGAAGTTCCCTGAGCCTCAAAGGGGAGGGTGTGAGATGTAGATGTGACATAGCCAGATAGCTCTGCTGACACTGGCTTTCTGCATTCTGACCAACGAAGTTTGGTTCTTTGAAATCCACCCTACTGGATCACCTGTGTGACCGGTGGGCTTGCACTTGTCCATTGGAGCCTGGTGGCTTCCTCCAGTGGGATGCATACCTGAAGGCAATAATTACCCCTCCCCCACAGCCCACCAGTAACTGAGTTAAGGAGGGAGGAGGGGCAGACGCCCACGAGCCCTTCCCATGATTGGCAGATGGGCTCAGTTCGGTGAAGACCCATTTCAGGCAGCCACAGCTGAGCTGTAATTTTAGAAACTTGATCTTTAAATTGAACAAGCATGCTGTATTACGGTCTCCGATTTTAACAGAGTGTTTTTCTGTCTTCGGTGGTATAGATCAAACCTGGAGCCTCACACATGCCAGTCAAATGCTCTACCACAGAGCTATGCTCCCAGCCTCTCATATTCATTCATTCAGTCTCTCATTCATTCATCCATTCATGGTCCTTTGTGAGTGTGTATGTGTGCAGGTGTGTGTGCGTGCACATGGGAGACAGAGAATAACCTTGGCTGTCATTTCTCGAGTACCCCCCCAATTTGTTTTATTTGAGACAGTTTTTAGTGGATTGGAGTTTCCCAATAGGTAACCCCAGAAATCCTCCTGTCTCTGCCTCCCCAGGGCTGGCATTACAAGTTCACTCACCACACCTTCTGGTTTCATTTGGGTTCTGGGGTAAAATTCAGGACCTGGTGTTTGTCAGGCAAGGGAGTGTACTCACTGGGACATCTCTCATGCCCCCTAAATGTTTATTTTTGATTAACAATTGTTAATATCTTTAAAAAAAATTTTTTATTATTAATTTATTCTTGTTACATCTCAATGGTTATCCCATCCCTTGTGTCCTCCCATTCTTCCCTCCCTCCCCTTTTCCCCTTATTCCCCTCCCCTATGACTGTCCCTGAGGGGGACTTCCTCCCCCTGTATATGCTCATAGGGTATCAAGTCTCTTCTCGGTAACCTGCTGTCCTTCCTCTGAGTGCCACCAGGTCTCCCCCTCCAGGAGACATGGTCAAATGTGAGGCACCAGAGTATGTGAGAAAGTCATATCCCACTCTCCACTCAAGTATGGAGATTGTTCTGACCATTGGTATTAGAATGTAATTATATATACATACATACACACACATATATGGTACAATGTGGTATATAAACTCATATACATAAATTCATGTATATATAGTACATATTTAGTATAACAATCAAATCACCTTCAACACCTGACAGTTTAAGGTTGATATGTGAAGCAAGCCACCATGCTGCAGTAGTCTAGTCTCCAATTGTTAGTTAATTAGTTAGTTAGTTAGTTAGGTAGGTAGTTAGTTAATTTATATATTGTTTTCCTGAGACAGGGTCTCAAGTCGCCCAGGCTGGCTTCAAACCTGCCCTATAGTCACGGATAAGGTTGAACTTCAAACACTCACCTCTCAGGCTCCCAGGTTCTGTGATTACAGGGAAGAAACAGTATGCCTGGCTCCTTTTTCTTGAGTGACACTTAACTGCATGTTGTATAAACTGACACATAATTGAATATATTAATGGGGTACAATGGGATGTAAGTAGCCTATCCATCACCTTAAACATTTGTCATCTCCTTGTGGAGTGAACAGTCAAAGTCAGGTCTTCTAACTAATGTCAGTCTATAATGGCTCATTAATAATTCTAGCCACACTAATGTGCAATAGAACATCAGGACAGAGGCCTCCTAACTGCACTGTGTGTGTTGCCTAGTCTGTGCCCTTGCTCACTTCTCTTCACCACTTACCTTTGTTTTCTCTCTCTCTCTCTCTCTCTCTCTCTCTCTCTCTCTCTCTCTCTCCTCCTCTCTCTCTCCTCCTCTCTCTCTCTCTCTCTCTCTCTCTCTCTCTCTCTGTGTGTGTGTGTGTGTGTGTGTGTGTGTGTGTGTTTATGCAAAGGATATGAGACCAGTATATCAGGGGTTGGTGAGATGAGTCAGTGGGTAAAGGCACTTGCAGCACAAATCTGAGAACTTCAATTTGATCCATGGAACCTACATAAAGGTGGAAGGGGAGAACCAATTCCATTATTGTCTTCTGACCTACGTAGGTGTCCTTAGCGTGTGCATGCCCACAGACACATTATACACATATATACACAATAATAAAATTTAAACATTTTTTAAAAGAAGAAACTATTATGTCACTATAGTCTCATTTTTATTTCAGTATGATTGACAAGAGCCAAGCTATGGAACCAAACATCCATCCATTGATAAAAATTTTTAAATATATATATATATATGTATATATATATATAGTATATGTGCTCATGAATACATACAACACATACCTACACACACACAATGACATACTAGTCATGCGCCAAAAGAGATATATTCAGCTATGCCAAGGATGACCTTCTGTAATTTGTGACAAGCCAGACAGACCTAGAGGACATTATATTAAAAGAAAAAGAAACAACAAGGGCAGTACATGATTGCAATCATATATAGGGTCTAGAAATATTGATATCCAGCATTCTGTGCATAGGCCCAAGCAATGTAAAGATACAACTCCAAGTCCTATGATGCTCAATGGGTCTTCAATGAGTCATGTCTGCTGAGGACCCAGGCTGCAGGGGATGAGTGACTCCTCAGAATCTTCGTAAGTAGCTGAAACTAGGAGAATGAGGAGAAACGAGACAGGTTTCCAAGGGTAAAGAACACAGATGACTTGTGTGCTTAGGACCTAAGGTGAGTCTGGGGATGGAATTACTGAGTCGAGAATACCCAAGAGACACCCACCGATAGTAAAGGAAAAAGAGGGAGCTGCAAGGAGCAAGGAGGAAATGCTACTGCTACAGGGCAGATGCTGAGCCAGCGTTGGGTGGAATGCATTTTTCCTGGGTAGATGCCAGATAGGGATCCCATGTTGGACCAAAGTAATGGTCACACCAAAGCCTAACTGCGCGAACTGGTGCACTTTTATTGGATGTGAGGGGGTTACTTAAAGAAAGAAGTAAGGGTGACTCAAAAGCAGGCACATCACCAAAAACTCCATCTCAACATGGGAGGTGACCCCTGAAAGGTGACTGGAGCCCCATGGTCCAAGGAGCTCCGCTCGGTAGCTCTGCTGTTGCAGGTCCTATAGCTCTTCGTGAATCTTGAAAGTTTCAGCTTCCCCAGATACGTGAAGCGTGTTCGTTTCCAGAGACTCCAGAGTCCCTTCCTCCCTCCAGGGTGGGGTGGAATGTTTCGATTTGGAGGCAACTACAGCTGGAGCATGCTGGGGTGTTCCATATTCCTAGCCGGAATCCTGGTCCTGATGCAGAGGACGCTTTTGAGGCCATTGCTGTATTGATGCCATCAGTACAGCATTTCAGATGGAAAGGAGACCTCCAGGTCCTCAGAAAACAACATTGAGTTCCACAGAACATTCACGGAATATGTATGTGTATATATACATATATATATACATATATGTGTGTATATATGTATGTATATATACATATATATGTAACCCTTTTCTTTTAAAGATGTTTATTTATTGATTATGTATTTGTGTATGTGTGAGAGAAAAAGTAGGAAATGCAGTGTACGGATTTTGATTTTTGTACTTCATGAACACAAATCAGTTTGGGGGCAGGAGGAGAAGAGTCCAGGACTCCTGGGCTCGGCAACTCCAAGGGTAGATGTAACTCTGAGTCTGCTGGAATCTGGTGCTGAAAAGAATTTGCTTCAGGAGCAGATCAGAAGGTTAAGAGCATCTGCTGCTCTTGTGCAGGCTCAGCCAGAGTCTTTTTTTTTTTTTTTTTTTTTTCTTATTTCTCCAGTACTGAGGTTACAAGTACACCTGCACAAAAAGTTCCAAATGTGGATACTGGGGCTCTGAACTCAAAGCTTCATGTTTGCTCAGCAAACACTTTACCGACTGTGCCATCTCCTCAGTCCCATCCTTGACAACATCGTGAGGTCTCCATTCTGCTTAAGCTCCGCTGTTGAATAAAACATCATTTTGTGAGCTGTGACACTGTGGAGGTTTGAATGAAAAGTATCTGGCATGGGCTCGTGTACTTCAACACTTGGTCCCCGATTGGAGCTGTTTGAGGACAATATGGACCCTTCAGGCGGTGCAGGCTGGCTGGAGGAAGTTTGTCGCTAGGGGTAAGCTTTGAGGGTTTACGGCTATACCCCACTTCCTGTCCCATTTCTACCTACTTCCTGTGGGCAAATGAAAATGCAACCAGCCTGCTTGCTGATCTTAATGACATGGCATGCCTTCCACACCATCAGGTACACTAACGCACTGGACCAAGAAGCCAGAATTAACTCTTTCATCCTTTTGGTCATTACATTTTATCACAGCAGCAAAGTGACCAATACAAACTAATAGATTATTGTGTTAGTTCCTTTCTTTGCTATTGTGACAAAATGCAGGAAGATGCTTTTTCCTCATGGCTTAAGAATGGCACAGCCCACTGCCATGGGGAAGGCATGGCTGCAGGAATGAGGCTGCTGTTCATATTGCACGCACAGTCAGGAAGTGGGGCTGCGTAGTTAAATCCCTCACGTGTGAGCTCAGGTACCCACTTCGTCCAGCAAAGCTCCTAAAGTTTCAACAAGTTTAAAAGAGGAGCACCATCAGATGGGGGCCATGTGTTCAAACACATAAACATGGGGGGGGTGGCGCTTCATATTCCAACATTCCAACAACATTCCCCAGGTGAATTTTTCTCCCTCTCAGCTGATGGCCTGGCATTTTCTTCTAGCAATCTCTTTCTCCATCCCTGCACAGTGTGATGACTCAACTGATCCCCTGCTGCTGTTAATTCTCCCCTGCAGCCTTGAGTACTCTCCTCTTGCCTGGCCTGAGGCCCGATGTCTTTTTGGGAACCGTTCCAAGATGCATTGATAATCACATTATTAACTCTGTTTAGCATTGGACTTTATTTAGAAAGGGTATTTAGGGACAGCTTCAGAGAGCTGCAGTATTTCCATTGTCATAAGGTCATAAGGTCCAACAAAGAGCTCTATCCAGTATGCATTTCATATTCTGCTTGTGCTGTCTTGAAATTATATCATATGTATATATGTATGTATGTATGTATATTATTTGCACTGGAACCATAAATTAAATAAAGAACATTGGGGAGGCTTGCTGTCATGTTGTTGAGGATAAATTCACTCGTACTTGAATGGGTGAGCCACAAGGGAGGGGCTTGTTATGAAAGGAATATGGAAGGAAGTGTTACTGCAGTTGTTAGGGTCAGAGTCTGGCCCTGGAAGTCCTGACCATGTAATGTTGGCTAACCACCCAACAAACGAATTAAAGAAGAAAGGAGCATTGAAACTCAGAGAAGCTTAACATAGCATGGCAACATTACACTGGCAAAGTAAGCACTTTATCTACTGAGCCATCTTCCCAATCCCCACTCCCTTTTCTTAAAGAGACTCATGGGCCACTGCTGACTTCACTCCCACAGCAATAACCCATCACCAAACTATACATTTTTTTCTCCTGTCTAATATCCTTCGTCTGCAGAATGAGATGATGATGCTAGCTACCACCAAGCAATTGTGGGGATGAATCTCTTGTCTGACATTCTGGGTGCACATGTAATCTAAAGAAAACAGTTGGCATTTAAAATCATGTTTGTTAGAGGTGTGTGTGTGTGTGTGTGTGTGTGTGTGTGTGTGTGTGTGTGTGCGCGCGCGCGCGCCTGTCTGTTTGTCTTCTGTCTGTGTTTGTGTCTATGTATGGGGGCTAGTAGAGGACATTGAACCCCTTGGATCTGGAATTAGAGGCAATTGTGCGCCACCCAATATGGCTGCTGAAAAACCAAGCTCAGATCCTCTGGAAGAAGATCCAGTGCTCTTAACTGCTGAACCACCCCTCTAGCTCCTGGAGAGATGCTTTTATAGTTAGTTTACTTAGTGTGTTTAAACTTTAGCTTTGTGTAGAGGAAAAATAAGTTGACATCATCTTTCACGGGAAAATTTCTAGTAGTGCAAAAGATAATAAAATCTATGTATACCACAAAGGGATGATAAACGTATTGATATGGGGCACATTGAGAAAATGCATACAGGCAAGTCTGTAGAGCATTTTGTTGATTAATAATTGATGTGAGAGGAGGGCCCAGCCAAAGTTCTGTTGGCCCATTAGTTGTATGAGCATAAAGGCCTGAATTCAATGCCCAGCACCCACATAATTTCCAGTGCTGTTTCAAATATGAATTCTTCCCCATTAAGAACATGTGTTGGAACAATCTGACCCTAGCTGGTGATACTTCTTTGGAAGGTTCTGGAAATTGTATAGGGGAGAACCTAGCATTTGTCATGCATTTGAAAGCTATGCCTGCTCTTTGGTCCTCTCTCTCCACTTCACACCTGTGCTTTCCCATACACTCTGCACTGTGATGGACTCATAGCTCTAAATGGCACACCAATATATTCCTCCTTTTAAATTGTTTTGTCAGTTAACTAACGCAATCCCAACAGCTAGGCTTCTGAAGGAGGTGAAGATTCAAAAAAAATTCTAATTATGCTGAGGATGTAGCTCCATTGACAGAGAGCTTTCCTACTGTGGATGAATGCCTGCGTTACATGCCCAGCATTGCAAAAACTGGGCATGGTAGTGCATGCCCATAATCTGAGCACCTGGGAGGTAGAGAATCAGGAGTTTAAGGTCAGCCTCAGCTCCGTACTAAATGGGGCCCCATGAGACATCGTTTCAGTAAATTATAGTTATGCAAATATGCTACTATTATATTTTTGGTGGAAGATAGTATATTCAAACAGTATATATAAATAGCCTCTTCATGGGAGACATAATCCCACACTCCAGTCCAAATGTATCCTTTCATTTTTATTTGCACCATGTTCTTTGATAGGCTTTGATCTGCATTTTATTGAGCCATAAGCATATATCTAATGACACAAAAAACAGATGTGCAAGAATCAGGCTATTCAAATCCTTTGTCCGTATCCTAATGTGATATTGGTGTTAAGTTCCAAGTAGGTGGGATTGGCAAAAACATTTTTATCAGATATTTAGTGCTTTTTTAAAAAAAAAAAAACGTATTTCAGAACCACCTGCCCAGGAGTAGCAATTATAGCTGACTGCAGCTTGGCTAGAGGAATCTGATAGAGGCGTTTTCTCAATTGAGGGCCCTTCATTACAGATGACTCTAGCTTGTGTCACATTGACAAAAAAAAAAAAAAAAAAAAAAAAAAAAAAAAAAACAACCAGCACCACCGGTGTCCTTGGGGTTCCGGCTGTTATTGTTGTACATGATTGCTCACCATTGTGACCCTGTGTCTGTGGTGGCATGATCTTTGCCAGTTGGATTCATATCCTGGTATGGGCTCTGAGAGCAGATAAATAGGAGCAAATAGGAAAAAACAGAGGCTTGGCTTTTGCAACACTTCGCATTGCTTGACTGTTCGTTGGCTCGCTTCAAGACACTCCTAGAGTGAAACCTCCAGAGAAGGCTTCTAGGTTCCAGATGCTGCAGTTTCAGTAGCTGTTGCTGAATTGTGGGTTTGCTGTTTAATGGATCGGCCGGAATCCTGATGATGAAGAGTGAAATCAGCCCAAGGAACTGAGTCTAAAAGGTCTACTTCCACTGTCATTATTAATCTCCTCTCTTATCTAGGGTAGGTGGGTTGGAAGGGAGGCAGAGGCATTAAAGAACCCCAAATAAAGTAGGTTTTTAAAAATATCAAAGCCTTCATAGTTTTCCTAGATTATTTTCCCTTTGTGTGTGTGTGTGTGTGTGTGTGTGTGTGTGTGTGTGTGTGTGTGTATGCAGTTTAAAATTCCAAGTTACAATCCATCACTGTGGAGAAGTCAAGGCAGGGACTTAAACCAGCTAGTCATGTCACAACTACTGTTAAGAGCAGAGGGAAATAAATCCATGCATACTCACTTGCTTGTTTGTTTGAACTCAACTGTACTTTTAAACTCTTAGATTGTTTAGGACTGTCTGTCTGCCTAGAGAATGGTGCTGCCCAGAGTGGGCTGGAGCTTCCCACGTTAATTCAAGCCAATCCCTCACAGACATACAATACACATACACAGATCAACCCAATGTAGACAACCTCTCATTCTGAGACTGATCATTTTAGGTTGTGTCAAACTGACAATTAGAGAGATCCATCACATGGGCCTTTCATTTGCCCACTATTTGCCAATTAGGCTAGACTAGTTGGGCGGTGAACCTAAGTAATCTGCCTGTCTCCATTTTGCCAGTGCTGGGATTATGGACACGCACCCTCATACGTGGATGCTGGGATCATCAACTCAGGCTCTTATGCTTGTATAACCAGCACTTTGCTGACTGAGCCATCTCTCCAGCCTCCATAACTCTTCTTATGTTAGAAAATTCTGTACCGGCCATAAACTGAGAGCCCAAGGGACATGCAACTATTCTGCTTCTTCAAAATTCTGCTGCCCCCTAGCAGGACCACAAGCATGTAGCTATGTCTCCCAACCCATCAAACTCAAGGTCTCTTCCAACTCAACCTGGGGCAAATGTTCCTTCTACATTTTCACTCTTGAGACAGAATCCATCTTCTCCTATAAAGCAAACAAACAAACAAACACAGTATTGTTTCCTCAGAGGATCCTGTATCTTTTTCATATAACAAGAGTTTGTGCAGCTCAAAAAAGGCAAGCTAGGGATAGTACATACAAAGTCCAGTCTAAGACTTTCAGAGCTTGTTTCCCTGGGAAAGTTATATCGGAGTCCTTGCAACCTAATTGTTTAAGGGATGCCCTTGTGTACACCTTGGAGGTGTGCATCCATGATCTCCTAGGCAGCTCTGGATCTAAGTGAAATGGCTGTCAAGATGAACCAGCGCACTAGTAGATGTAGTGTTTACGACTTCTGTCTTATCCTATTTCCTAGTCTGTCCTATTTCAACACCAACTAAAGCTCTGTGCCTTTTGTCATTGGCTGCCCCTTGTCTGAGATGTTCTTTCCGTATGCATCCAATGTGACCCTCTTCTCTGCTCCAGGCTTTCTTTGACCACAGCAAGCACAGTATCAATGTCCCTTGAATGGGGGACCTCCCCTTTTCGTCTCACCCTGACTTTATCTTTCTCTATCTCTCAGAATCATTAGGTGAGTGGCATATTCTTCTTGCTGCTTATTGGGCTCATGTCTGTCTGGTTAGGGAGGGCAAAGACCTTCACTTGTTGTAAATTCTTTATTATCTGGGCATTACCTGCATACCACAGACTCTTGATATTTATTTGTCGACTGACTGAAGGAAAGAGTGAATGAAAACATAATTGTGCAGATGTGTAGCATTTGCTGCTTCAGTGTTTTCTGTGAACTTGATATCATAGAGATGTTTCCACAACCCGCTTATTTTTTTTCCTGTTTAATAATAGATTCCAATAGTATCTCTATGACAGTACATAAAGAAACACACCATTCTGTTTTGATGGCTGCAATAAGATTCTGTGGTATAGCTCTAATAAAGTGTGTTCATCCAGTTTCCTGCTGATGGACTTGGCTTCCCCCCCCCCCCAACCATCTCTTCTGCTTCAACAATGCCAGCACTTCACTCACGTAGAATATTTCTCTATTATAATAAACACCAAGAAGCGAAATTGCTTGGTGAAAAAGGTGAAGGAAAATTTGACAGCTGATTTGCATTTCCACTATTTCCCCTTCTAGGTGAGACTGTTTATTACCCCATACTCTCTGGCCCTCCCCACATCTTTCCGTGCCTCCCACCCTCGATGGGAAGAAAATCCTAATAAACTGGCAGCAACACAAACGGTGAGAGTGGCTCGTTTTGTGCTGCTCCAGACAGAGGAGCCATGAGCTAAAGTTTCTGAGTGATCAGCCACAATGGATATTCTCGTTTTCAACTCTGTCAGCATTTAGCATCTGTGATCACCAAGTCAGGCCTTGCCCGCGGTCTCTCTCATGTTGTTTCATTGGCTTGACGACATCATTGACTCCTTGCTGAGAGAAGCCATGAGTCTTCAGGGTCCCCCCCTCCCCATGTGCCCCCCATATGCCATCCTCCTCTCTGACATTGAATTCATTGCCTATCATATTGACAGTGCCAGTTAGAAATTCAAACCGTTGAGCCTGTGGTGACTTACAGTTGTCAGAGGGCTGAGGTCATAAAATTTTTATGTGAGCCACAGAGTTACTTGCGACGGGAGGGGGGGGAGGTTGTGCAAATGAAAGAGGACAAAAATGAATGTAGAGAGCGTGCTCCCCTTACATTTATTACTCTCGTGTATAAAACGTGGCTTTCTTCGACATCTTGACGTGGAAATGCAGAAGGATCTCTTCCCTTTCGCTTTGTGGCAGGTACCAACAGCTCTAGCCAGAGTTGAGTTACGTCATTAAGGAGAAACCATTTCTGTCAGGTATGGTGACACATACCTACAGTCCCAAACCCTTAGGAGGTTGAAGCGGGGAGATCATAAATTCTATACCTGCCTTATCTACAGAATGAGTCCTGGGAAACTTAATGTGATTCTGTCTCAAAAATAAGAAGTAATAAGATGACTTGGGGTGAGCTGTAGCTTTGTGGTGGGACCCTTGCCTAGGCCTCCTCCCCTGAGGGCCTACAGTGTGGCTCAGCAGGAGAATGTTTGTCTAGAGTTCCTAGTGAGTATCTGGGGAATTCCAATGGCAGGACTCCTGCCTTGAACTCCACCCTAAGGGCCTGGAGGCATGGCTCAGTGGACTATTTGCTTAGCACACTACAGTTTAGAATACTCCAATGAGGGTATGGGTGGTGGCTTAACGGTAGAGCACTCTGCCTGAACTCCCCCTGTGAGGCTCTTTGGACCTTATTCAGGAGTAGACTGCCTAGTTTGGGTGAGACCAAAAGATAGATCTCTCCTATTTTCCAACTCTCTAAGATTCAAACCCATTTGATGTTACCTTAGGATTCTGAAGAACCATTCCTTCATAAATAATGCAGTTTTAGTCTTGTCCCTTGCAAACAGAGCCCTGACCGATTCTTCCAATGCAATGTGTGTCATTTCTTGGGCCATAGCTCTGCCCCTGGTCTTACAAAGCTGAGACAAGGCAGAATCTGGACTCCGTTAACTTTGATCGCCTCTCCCTAGCTCTTAGCTTTAATAGACATGATTAAACAAACGCCTTTCTCGACAAAACACAAGGATGTTCCCTTAAAAAAGAAAAGTGCAGGAGGAGGATCATAATTCCTGATTGGTTCTAAGACATATATGATAATATGTTGTCAAGGAAGTTGCTAAAGTCATCCTTTCATGATTACGATCTTGTATGGCTTGTGAGAACAGGGTACTAGTCAAAGCATTACGACTGCTGTAATCTCATTCAGCCCCTGTGGTAATCTTAGGTGGGAAGTGGGATGCTGGGTTTTTTTTTTTTTTTCTTTCTTTCTTTCTTTCATTTTGTATATAAGCTCTTTGGAGATCAGTTCCCTCGTTTACATCTGGCTCCGTGAAAAGCTAACCAACAAGGTAAAGAGAGAAAGCTCAGTCACTACCACGCTTATCACACAAGCATGAGGACCCAAGTGCAATCCATACCACCCATGAGAAAACAGCCAGGCAGGGTGGCTCAAGGCTATAATCCCAGCGCTGAGAGATGGAGGCAGCAGGGTGCTCTCTGGTCAGCAAGCACAGATGAATGGGTCAGCTATAGGCTCAGTCATCGGACTTGTCTCAAAAAATAAGGTAGAGCGCTGGAGAGATGGCTCAGTGTCTAGTAGCATTTACTTTCAGAGGACTGGAGTTCAGTTCCCAGCACCCATATGGGGTGGTTCACAACCTCCTGTGTCTCCAGCTCCAGAGAGTCCAATGCCTTCTTCCACTGCCCACCCCCAACATATGTACCCATATCTCTCTCCTATGTAAATAGACATGAAAAAAAATCTTCAAAATGAGTAAGAGGAAGAATGAATAAGAGGCTAGGCTGGTGCTTGATGCTGACTTCTGGAATCTACACACATGTGCATGTGTGGCTGAACACACTTGTGCACACATATGAGCACACCCAACACACACACACACACACACACACACACACACACACACACACACACACACACGCTAAACAAATGTCTCAAGGTGTCACAGGTACCCAGACTGCCACACAGCGTTCTATTTCCTCAAGAGCGAGGCAGCGGCCAGGCTTTCCAGACTACTCCACATCCAGGCCATGATGCCTCATTGGCAACGTGTCAAGAGTTGTACTCAATTTACAGTGGCAGACCTTGGTCTCTGGCAGATGGATGGAGGACATGTAGGGAGGGGCTGTGGGGAGAGGGAGACACTCGGCTGCTGCCAGCCAGTGAGCTTAAAAGAAAAATCAAAAATGAAATAAGGAAAGTGACAGCAGAGAACATAATGAAGTATATAAACCTGGATAAAGAGGCGCAATGGGTAATAAAAAGTGAAATAGGACGGAGGGGGCGAGCAAACCGCAGTCGCATAGATCATGAATGCATTAGGCAGAGGAGACAGTGAGGGGGGAGTGGGCCATCTCGTGGAACTCATTAAAGGAAACTCCTTGAGCTTTTAGGGGAGCCTGCTGACTCTGTGGCTTAAGGTTTGGCTTGCTGACGCTTCTACAGTTTTTGGAAGGCTCTCGGCGCCCACAGACTGAAGCTAGCATGTGATTTATTGAGGGAGGGGGCAGACATTGTTGTACAATTCCCAGTACATTGTCCGCAGGTCTGAGAACAGTCTCAGCTACTGTGGTCCTTGGAAGCTAGCTCTACCCATCTTGTTTTTGAGGCAAGGTTTCTCACTGGGCTAGAGCTCACATATTCAGCTAGGCAGGCTGCCCAGTGAGCCTAAGGAATCCTCCTGTCTCTACCTCCTTATCACTGAAATTCTAGGTGCATACAACCATGCTCACATGTTGTGTGTGTTCCGGGCACTGAACGCAGGCCCTCATACTGGCAAAGGGCCATGGTTATCTTCCGCTGGCAACTTGATAACAAGCCTAGAGTAACCTGGGAAAAAGGAGTCTCAACCGAAGAATTTGCCAAACCAGTCTGGACTGCAGCCATGTCTGTGAGGCATTTTCCCCTTTCTATTTGATATGGGAGGACTGAGTCAAAGTGGGTAGTACCATGCCTACACAAGTGGACATGAGGTGTGTAAGCATAGAAGCTAAGCAAGCAGAAGGCACCACCTCACGATGGTTTCTGTTTTACTTTCCTGCCCCAATTTCCCTGGATGCCTGAATGATGGAATGTCACCTTTAAGATGAAATAAGAATCCCTTCCCCCTCATATTGCTGTAGGTCATGGTGTTCATCACAGCAGCATAGAACAAACTATGATACAAGGCAAGCATTAGGCCAACTAAGACATATCCCAGAACTCAGGTGATTTCATTGTAACAACTATGTTGAACTTGGTCCGAAGGTCTCTGCTAATGCTTCTGAGCCTCCAAGGTGCCTGTATTGCAGTGCATCATGGGACACGATATCATGGGACACATATCACACATCATGGGACACCGTTCTGGGACCCCAGGCATTTCCTGGTACATTAGTGAACATTGGTATATTGTGCCTGGATTTCCAGTAGGCTTCAAAATTGGTACACACGGAGTTCAGCCAGACCTTCCTTTTCAACAGTTTTTGTTTTGTTTTGTTTTTTAATGAATTTCGGTTTTGGAAGGGAAAAACTGTCTTGAAGCAGAAGACAAAGGGCTTGCACATAAATCTTCTTAGGCAAACCCGTGCAAAGTACTGATGCACTTTATAAGCTGTAAACTGGATTTTTATTAGCCATTTATGAGCCATTTTTTATGATGCAAGTTTAATATTAAACTATAAAGTTCACAATGCACTTATAAAGACAGAGAGACTCTGTTCACTTTATAACACTTGACTTGGGAGCCTGGCAAAGAAGCTGATCATATCATGTCATTTCAGTAAGCTGACTCAGTGGGGATTTTGAAAACCGGTATAGGATTAGGTCTGGGAATTGACAGGCTCTGGGGTATGTTGTAGGCAGGAGTGGGAGGGAATGATCAGCGACAGCCATAAAAATAAATGCACAAGCTGGGAGGTGATTTTTCTTCTGACTTTTCTGGAGCATGGGGCCTTTATAGCCATTTAGAAAAGGAGTATTCTCTGGAGGAACAACTCGTTCTGTGAGCAACAGCAGCAATATATTGCTGCTTGATTTGGGGCGACCTATCCTTCTCCTAATAGATTAGTGTGGCTGGGCTTTTTTTTTTTTTAATTTATTTTTTTTATTCCCAATGATGAAAATTCAGTTTGTTTGGAGAGCCAGCCGACACCAGGTAATTGGAATCTCAAGGCATATCATGAGTGTGTTAAATTTAGGATTGCAGTGTTTATTTTCCCTAGGGGAAAGAAGTACCTGGTACCTGGAACCTGGAAGAGTGGATGGCCCATCGTGTTTGTCACACTGAAAAGACGTTATTAATGATCAGTGAAGGATGGTTTTAGTTACAAACCACACACATAGTATCACATCTCTGATGCTTTTGGTCTTGAATCAGGAGTGAGCTGAAGTTTTTCTAGAAGGCTATGGAATTTACTGTATTGGGTCAAAGGGCTCAAAATCTCTTATAATGGGGTCAGCAGCGATTAACGTGTTTTTACTGGGAGATTTACATATTCCCTCCGTGATCCCCAAACATCTCAGTTGTCCCATGATGCACATGGTGAGCCTTTATCTGTAGATAAGTATGGCGACTAATCATGTGGTCTTGATTTCTTCTCCTTTTGCTGTGATTAAAAATAAAAAAAAATTTAAAAGCCTCAGCAAAAACGACTTATGGGAGAAAGGGTTTATGTGGTACACAACTCCAGGGTGCAGTCGCTTGTTTTTAGGAAGGTCAAGACAGGGACTTGAAGCACCTAGTTACACACACAGTCAAGAGCAACAGGAAAAAAAAAACATGTTAGTGTGCACTACTGTCTTCACTCTTACACAGCTCAGGACTCCCTCCCTAGGGAATGGTACTGCCCACATTGGACAGGTCTTTCCTCCTTAAGCAATGCAATCAAGACAATTCCTCATAGACATGTATGTTCACAGGCCAACCCGATCTAGCCTGGACTCCATGTAGACCCATCTCAAGTGATTCTATCTCTGTTCTCTGAATACAAATGCAACATAACCAGCTACCTCACACTCCTGCCGCCGTGCCTTCCCCACCATGAGACACAGTGAGCCAAAATACAACCTTCCTTCTATAAGACTGATTTCGTTAGATTGCTGCCACAGCAAAATGCAAAGTAACTAATAGAATGGCTTTATGGAGAGAGCCAGTCCCTGTAGCCCCTCTTGAGATGATGTTTTCACATATTCTATTACTCATGGATTCCTCGTTAATTTATTTACTTTATTTTAGTCCTGAGTCTTCCTTTTGTGCCAAGGTTCTCTGATCAGCAGCAGAGATATATTATGGGACTCAACTTCTAACTTTGTCACTTTATAGAAATATTCTGCTCATTGGCAAAGTCCTCATTAATCCCTCTGAAAATCCATAGTGTTTTGTACCCAGTGTTACAGGAAAGAAAGCTTGTACTTTTAGAGAAAAACATGGTAATGTGTTCACAACTATCTCAATAAAAAAGCTGACAATAGAACTATGCCCTATACCATGTCCTTCCATATAGAAGAAACTCTTAGGACCATTCCTATCTGACCTAATGTCTCTGAGGTTCCCAGATATTTATTATTTCCTAATCCTATTTCCATGTTAATCTGCAAATCCCAGAATTCCGGTATACAGGAGATGCCAGTTTGCCACAATCTAAAATCATCTGTGAAGACAGCCTTAACTGAAGGCCTATCAAGATCAAGTTGGCCTGTGGGCATACTTGTGTGTGTTGGCGGGGGGAGGTTGTCTTGAATTTTCACTGATGTAGGGGTACCCACCCTGGAGGTGGGAGACACCATCTTCTAGGCTGGACCCCGAGCTAAATCAGAGAGAGGAACATCAGCTGAGCTAGCAAGCAGGCAGATAGGGTATACTCATTGCTCTCTGCTCTAGACTGCTCCTGTGCTATGACCAGACAGCAGTGACCAGGCCACCCAGTGTGGGTGCTAGAACTTGAACACAGGTCCTCTGCAAGAGCAGGCAAGTGCTCTTAACTGCTGAGCCATCATGTCTTTGGCCCATTTCCTCCTTATTCTTTATTGATAGCCTCTGTTGGATGGAACACTATTACTAGGTCCTCCTGTACTTCTCCTAACATATTTTCCTCCAATCCATTCCTTGTATTTGAGACAGCGCACCTCAAGCTGACCTTTGAATTCATTATCTCTCTGCCTTAGCCTCTGAGCATTGGGATCAGAAGCTTACACCTCCACACTCAATGCTCCTCTGGTTTCTCAAATATCTCTGTAGCAGCTGTTTTGACGTCTTCGTCTATTAGTCTAACATCTAGAGCCTTTCTGCCTACTGTTTTTATCCTGTCAAACCTTCATTATACTCCAAACAGTAGCTGGAGATACCCACATGGGAGGGTCCCAAACCATCCTAAAATGGGACGTGCTTGTATTCCAAAGGAAGAAACATCAAGCCCCTGGGTCATCACTCCTAGGTGTTCATTAGGAGATGTCATGTGTAGCGTGTGACAGATTATCTGCAGGACAGCCAGCAGGACAAAAAGGATGGTCTTCCTAGGTATGTCTGCAGTGCAGTTGGGGCAAAGGTTTAATATGAAGACTTAAGGAACTTTGACTTAGGGGTGGGTCTACAGTTTTACATTTTGTTACATTGACTTATACGCACGTGCCACACTACTCAAGTAAAGGCAAGAGGACTACTCAACCACATCTGCTCTTTCCTTCTGTTTGTGGGGTCTGGAGATCAACCTCAGGTACCTGGCTTGATAGCAAGTGCCTTTGCCCACTGAGCTATCTCACTAACTCCAGGACTCTGTTTCAAAGACTTTAACACAGTTTATCTTGTTTTTAATTTTTAAGTGTGTGTGTGTGTGTGTGTGTGTGTGTGTGTGTGTGTGTGTGTGTGTGTGTGTGTGTTTGCATAAATGGGTGCCTACAGAAACCAGAAGAGAGCACTGGGTCATCTGAAGCCTGGGGAACAATTGGTTGTGACCTGCCTGATGTGAACTGTGGGAAACAAGGTAGCAACCACACTTAACCACTAAGCCATCTCTCCAGCCTTTGGAATAGGTTTTGTTCAGTGGTTTGGGTAACAACCCCTCCATTTTTATCAGTGGCTAGTAATATCCAAGTCTTTAGCCTTCGCTTAGCTTATGATTATTAAAACAAATCTTCATATTGCAGGTAAGAGATCACTCAAAGACCTCTTTGGATTCTGCCTGAGGAACAGAAAGAAAGTACTGGGGTAGGCAGGACTATGGTAACCATACACTTTGCCCTCTTAATGCTTATGGATTTACATTTCCTTCTTTTTTTGGCAGTTTTTTATTAATTTACTCATATTATATCTCAATTGTTATCCCATCCCTTGTATCCTCCCATTCCTCTCTCCCTCCCATTTTCCCCTTACTCCCCTCCCCTATGACTGTTCCTGAGGAGGACCTCCTCCCCCTGTATATGCTCATAGGGTATCAAGTCTCTTCTTGGTAGCCTGCTATCCTTCCTCTGAGTGCTGCCAGGCCTCCCCATCCAGAGGACGTGGTTAAATATGGGGCACCAGAGTTCGTGTGAAAGTCAGACCCCACTCTCCACTACTAGCCCAAGGGATATGTCCCACGAAAATCTTCACTTACTAGGAAAGTGGGACAGAGGGGAGGACATCCTATTGGGACTCTAGGTAAGAGAAGCATGGGAGAATGGGGAGATAGAAGGATCCAGAGGGTCCTAGAAACCTACAAGAAGAACATTATGATAGGCAGATCTGGGCCCAGGGGTTCTGCTCAAACATTTCCTTCTTTTTTGCATGTCTCATGTTTTATTGAAGATAGACATTTGGCATAACATAGTATATTATAGTAACTTTGCATATTGTATCCACTGCCTTGTTTTTGAGTCTTGCTGGTTTTGTAGGTTACATATTTGTCTGATCAATGACCTGGATGGACTGTTTCATCGAGAACCTTTCATCCATCTGATCTAGTCATAGTTATTAAAGATTTTTAAAAAAAGTCACAGAAAAATACATGATTTTCAGTTCCTTATTTTTTAATTTAATTTTAATTTTAGATAACACATTTATTATTATTATTATTATTATTTTGTCACATTTATTTACTTCTGTGTATAGGGGTGGTGCTGCTGTGTATGTACAGAGGGCAGAGGATAACTTGTAGGTGTTAGTTCTCTCCTTCCATCCTGTGGGTCCCAGGAATTGAACTCAGGTCTTCAGATTGGCGGCAAGCACCTTTATTCACCAGCCATCCACTAGCTCTATTTTTTTAACAAAGAATTTGTCTCGTTTAATATATGAGCAAACTATGATTTTGAAGATGCAAAGTAATTTTATATCAGTCACTTTTTTTTTTTCATTTTCACAACAAAATACATAACAGAAACAAATTAAGCGAGGAATAATGTACATTGGCTCACATTTTCAGGGGATTTTAGCTCCTCGTGATGGGAAAGGCATAGTGATAGACGGCTCAGGGCAAGCCAATAGGAGCATGAATAGCTGGTCACTCTGTAGCAGCCAACCAGGAAGCAGAGAGCTCAGGTGGGTGCCTTTGAAGGGAGTACAATACTCAAACGTTCACCTCTAGTAGGTTGCTTCCGCTCGTGAGGGCCACATATCGGAGCCTTCACAACTTCTCAAAACAGCACCACTGCTAGCTGGGGATCAACTGTTCTGATAGAGGAGTAATGAAAGACAGGTGCATTTAGGCCAGAGGTTCTCAACCTGTGGGTCGTGACCTTCTTCAAGGGTCAAACAACTCCGTCACAGGAGTCACATATCAGAAATCCTACATATCAGGTATTTACAGTATGAGTCATAGCAGTAGCAAACTTAACAGTTATAAAGCAGTAATGAAATAATTTTATGGTTGGGGGTCAGCACAACATGAGGGTTCATATATTAAAAGGGCTCAGAAAGGCTGAGAGGCACCAATTTAGGCCATAGAAGTATAATAAAAGAGCCAATAAATGGGATGGGTAGCAGTAGTTTATCCTTCTCTGGTTCTAAGACCAGTCTGTGGAAGTTTTATATTGAACATTATATTTTTATTAAATATCTACTTTTGTTAATGTGTGCTAGCTTTATAAACTCTGGACCATCAGGCAGAAAACCTGCTCCCAATTCCATCTTCCCCTCTGATTCTCTGCATGTGTGGGTTATGGTTGACTCCTGCACAATGTGGGCACAATGTGTGCCTTCTCCCTGACTTAAAATAAATTTAGGTGTTTGCAATGAGATCATGAAAATGTTCTGAAAATATTTCCAAAATACACGGACATGTTAAGTGCTGTTGTGGCTGTTCCTATTAATTAGGAAATGTTCTATATAAAATTATTTAAATTGTCTTATTTCTGCTGCTGTGATAAAGTATTGTGACCAAGAGCAACTTATGGAAGGGAAGGGTTTATTCGCAGTTTCAGGCTACGGTCTACGGTAGCAGAGAAACCAGGTAGCAGGAAACAAGTAGTCACATCACACCCACAGTCAAGAATGGGGAGGCATTTATTTATATGCACTCCCTTGCTTGCTTGTGCTCAGCTGGATTCCTCTACCCAAACAGTTCAGGATCCCTATCCAAAGGAATGGTGTCACCCACGGTGGCCTGGGCCTTCCTACATCAACAGCTTAATTTGCCAAAGACAGTGGATCTCAGAGTCTACAGTGTGAACTTCCATTAACAGAGACTGGGGACCAAAAAAAAGCATGCAAAAACAAAACAAAACAAAACAAACAAACAAAACAACAACTCTAAGAATTCGGAGTCTCTCCAGGGCTGAGTTTTTATTAGAAGCAATTGTACACAGAGATACTTACTACATGGTCATCAAAACATGTTTACAAGGAATAGAATGTTTCACTTAATTGACCATCAGGGAGAAAAAAAAACCCAAGAATGTATGAATAGAAAGATATATAGGAATATCTTAAGAAATAGCACATCCATGTATCCTTGAGCTGGGAATCTGTTGTATGGATCATTTCTCTCTGTCCGTAATGTGCCAAGGGTCAGTGAGTTCTTACATGCAGAATGTGCCTTTTTCTCGGATGAGTCTCTTGGCAACATTTTCCCCTTTTAGTTTCTGCAATAAAATTAACATGATTAATTTTGGAACCAGTTCTTCCTGTCTAGTTAATGGTTTCAAACTTCTTTGACAGACTCCACAAAAAAAAAAAAAAAACAAACAAACAAAAAAAAAGAAGCATACAAACAGTATCAGAATCATTAAACCAAGCAAGCCAAACACAAAATCTCTAAAATATTTAAAGAGATTGAGGAACGCCATTCCTTCAGTTAATTTTTCCCATAGTTGTTCCTTTTCCAACACAGCGCCCTTGGCTATTGCCATAGCCAAGACCCGGGATCGTCATTTTAGTACATACATTATGAAACAGATCCAATCCTAACTGGTAACTTTTAATCCTAGATCATTTGTGTTCTGATTCACTATATGGAACTTGGGTAATACAATGTTAGGTTTACATTAAAGTGGCATCCTGGATGTTGTGACCAATGCAAGCTCTTTATTCTCCAAATCAACTAATAGCACCCTTTAGAAGTTGAACTTCACTGAGATTCTCTTGGGGCTTGTCTTACGTTAGGAAAGTTCCTTTAAATTTTTTGTACAATAGATGCTATTTGTCTCCTGTAACAATAATAACATCTAAGATGTTATTAGATAATATATATACATATATATATATATATATATATATATATATATATATATATATATATATATATGCTTGCAACAATTAGATATATACAAGTCTTTTGGTGCATCTCTGTAGGTGATGCATCATCTCAGGTGTGAAGGCTGCAGTTGGAGTCTCATGCCAAAACTCTTTAAAATGTACTAGAACCCAGTTAGATACTGGTATTTTAAGAATCCCAGAGTCTTATTTCCCGGTGAGTATGGTTAATGTATTCTTGCAAATAGCAGTCAAGACAGGTGATGTAATATAAACATCCAGACTCCTTATACATTATTTGAATACTTCTGGATAAAATACAGAGATTAAGTACACATGTTGATGCACACAAGAGATTACTTGGAGTTTTGTTTAAATGAGAGACGTTTTGAGTTGCATCCCAGTGCTAATTCCCTTCCTACAGAATGACTAACCAATTTTCTACCCCCAGCTTCTAGATAGATCCTGCATAGGCCCAAATCCCATCCCAGGAGGAGGATGGGGGTGTTAACACACCTGTAGCCCACTTCATAGTTATTGGAATGGGTCTCCATGTGATAAGAGTAATTCAATTTTATTTTATCCAGTCCCCATCCCAACACCTAATTTTTTCCATCTACCAGTTATTCATGTAGTTCCCATTCTATTACCTCCCCCTTAGCTATATTTTTTTTCTTAGCTATATTTTTATTAGAAGGATGTGTGGTCACACAGACTATCTTAAAACTTTATATATGGGATCTTATGGCCTGTAATTAGCACACACACACACAAAAGGTATATTTGGAGAATGTCTCAGTTTCTTTTCTATTGCTGTGACAAGCCACCATGGCCAAGAAAGCATTTGATGAAGTTATGGTTCCAGTGGGTTAGAGTCAATGATGATGGAGCAAAGGGATGGCAGCAGGAGCAGCTGAGAGTTCACATCTTGGCCCATACGTAGGAGGTAGAGAGCATAATGGGAATGGCATGAGTCTTTTGAAATATCAAGCCAGGCCACAGCGACACATTTCCCCCAACAAGACCACACTGTCTAATCCTTCCCTCAACAGGTGCATCAACTGGAGGCCTCCTGCTTTCAAACATCTGAGCCTATGATGACCTTTCTCATCCAAACCACCAGAGAATATGTAGGACACTGGTAAGGATCTCGGGCTCATCTCCACAGCTGTTATAAAGTTTAGCATAGCCTTTTCTTCTCATTTCTTGGGTACACAGGTCAGCCAGGTCTATAATCGGGGATGATAACAAAAGAAGATATTAGCAGCAATGTAGAGCAGAAGCTGAGAAGTTAAGCCAATATAGTTGTAAAAGAAAATAAGCATGGACCCTGTATAAAGTAAGAGTTAAGGCTGACAGCATGTATTGTTTAGAAATACATTGGGGAAGATCAAACAAAGTGACAGAGATGAACTGTAATGGGCTGAAGAACATGTTCCAAGTAAATCTGTCCATATGCAGAACCCTCCAAAGCACTGATGACAGAGACCATTATAACAAAAATAATTTCAGGGGAAAGGGTCTGGCCCAAATCTATTAACTCATGCACAGCCTGATTAGACAACTTCATTTTCCCTCTGGCCAGGGATGGCATCATCTACATTTGTGGTGGGCCAATCTTAGTCATTGACTGACCTATAGCATTCAACTGAAGATTGAATCTACTGGATCAGGGTTAAATACTTGTTTCCTGGAAACAAAAAACAGGACATTCTCCACCGTTGAGTGGAGAGTGAGATCTGACTTTCACACGAACTCTGGTGCCCCATTTCTGACCACGTCCCCAGCATGGGGAGGCCTGGTGGCACTCAGAGGAAGGATAGCAGGCTACCAAGAAGAGACTCGATACCCTAGGAGCATATATGGGGGAGGAGGTCCTCCTCAGTCACAGACATAGGGGAGGGGAGTAGGGGGGAAGCGGGAGGGAGGGAGGAATGGGAGGATACAAGGGCTGGGCTAACAATTGAGTTTTAATATGAATAAATTAATAAAATAAAATTTAAAAACAGTTATTTGCATGACTCATGCATACATGCCCTCTGCCTTAAGTAGGAAGGGCTCAGATGTTATATTTTCCATGTCATCCTGTATATCTTACAGAAAATCTGTAGGGTAAGGACCAAAACAAGAGGCAGATCCTGCATAGTATCCTTTCATAGAAAGAACACCAATCATCACCTATAGAAAAGGTTATCAATACGTAGGATAATAAATAAGTGGACTAGAGTGTTGCTTCCTCCTTTAGTTTTAGGAACTGTAAATTTAATAATCCATTGGCCCTTTTAAAAATAGGTTGTTTTGTTGCATTATAAAGAGTGCCGGTTTTGGGTACAATACTTCAAAGTGAACAGCATGTTTTGAAAGTTTTAGAGATGTGTGTAGATTCGGTATCCATTTTGATTGTAAGAGTCACAGAATTGGCAAATAATTTAGCCAGCTGTGTGGAGGAGTAATTAGCTTGGTGTCATGGATGTTTATGTTGGGGCCAGTAAGTTATTTTACTTATGGAGGAATGATCAGTAAAAAGTGTGAGAGCATCAGGCAGAGAGGAGGAGGAGGAAGAAATGGTGGAAACGATAAAAGAGGTGTACTGTACGAGCTGTGGAATCTTATCACTGGGGTCATGATGTAAGGTTGGCCCTGCAATAGATTTTAATTGTGTCTTTTATGGGAGATCAAAAGTATATAAAGAGGTAACTTGTGAGATACCAAAAGAGACAACAATAAGATCTGGGTCTCACCCTAACAATTGAATTGACCTTTTGTGTTTTTTTTTTTTTTTATGGGAGATGAAAGTAAGTTAATATACGAATAATAGAACTTTGGGGGTTGAGATGGCAAACGTATCCATTTATGATATCAAGGGCCAGAGTTGGTTTGAGCCATAATTCCTGTAGGAAGTAAAGGTGTATTTAAAGCAAATAAATACACAGGTAAGTGGTAGTCAGTTTTTATCATTTAAGTATTAAATATAAAAAAAATTTATAATTATAACATTAAATATTTAATCAGAGATGAAACTTTATGTGTTTCCTCTGTGAGAGAAAGATCAGGGCCACAATTAAGAATATCAAAGAGAGGTTGCAAGTCTGTTGTAGGTACACACAGGACAGTTTCCTCTAGTTAATATTTCTTAATAGATCTCAAAAATCATTAACTGTTTTAAGGGAGCTTACCTGTAACTGTACCTTTTGAGGGCAGATGGTACAAGAATCTACAATAAAGCCTAAAAGTTGAAATTATTTTGGAGTAGGTTTTAAGCCAGTTGTTCCAAGACATCAAATAGTGAATTTAAATAGTTTTATAAGTAGATATTTTTGTCCTGTAGGTGTTATCCATATAGTGAATAATACAAGGCTGTGGATAATTTTGTCATACAGGATGGACGGATGAGTAACAAACCGCTGGTAGGTGGTGAAACTATGCATCATATTTTGTGGGAGGAACTTCCATTGGTAAAGCTGTATAGGCACCTTATTTTTAAGGATGTGGACAAAAGAGAAAGAGCTCTATTCTTGTAGCTTAAAGTAATAGCAAAAAAGGAATAGTCTAAGTCTGTAACAATAAGAGGCCAAGCTGTTGGAATGGCTGTGAGTGGGGCAATCCTGCATTGCATTATTTACAGCACACATGACTTGTAGCAATCACCATTTCCCAGTGTCTTTGGTATAGTGGAAATAGAAGTATTTCAAGGACTAATGGGGATCTGCATCCAATTATTGCTGTATCAATAATTTAATCAGTTCCATTTCCCCTACTGTGTTGTCTATTGAACAACTCAAAGAGAGGACTCAGTTGCCCATGTGATAAAAATAGCTTGCATTTGGGTTGGTGCATTATCAGAAACCACCCCTATAAATTTGGATATTTTAAACAAAATCAACCTTTCATAGTAAAAATCTCATAGGGTGGTTTTAAATCATCGAGATTTGGAAAAATCTTAAGGATGAATACATTTTAATTCTATTAGAAATAACTTACACGCGAAACAACAAATCTCATCTCCATATGTTTATAAGGATGTCTGCCATACATGGCTATATGGATCCTTTATGCCTTTCATGATCTCTCCATCTTAGCACCTCAAAACGCTTCCTTATCTCAGCTAGGGACCTAAGACCAATCAAAGTGTAGGAGGCTGACTGAGTAGGCCCTTTTTACGGCCAAAAGCTAGAAGCAGTCATAGTATCAGCAATACTGTTATTAAAACCAGAAGAACTTTTATCAGCTATGCAAAGAGTTAAACAATGTTGTTCCTTCCAAACAAGCTGTGGTTACATGACCTGATGCTTTCTTGCACGTCCAAACCCCTCATCTTCCTTTTCTAAACTTCCGTGGTTCAGGAGGACAAAAGATAGTGACAGCAACTGAGTAATGAAATGTCCCGTGTGAATAGAAAACATTCCTCTTGAAGACAGTAGTGCCTTAATTTCTCCAGGATGATCTTCATCCAGTAACTTAAATTCAGGCTACTTTTTCCACACACTTAGTGCCACAGTGACTGGGGAATTAGTATCCAGACTCCTGTAGGCATTGACTGACAATGGCAAATCCACTGCAGCTGTAAGAAGTATGTCTCTAGCTGCCAGTCCTCTAATCCACCACCTTCTGAAGTCGGTACCAAGAGAAATGAAACTCGCTGTTGCTCACTGGGTGTCTCCACTGAGTTGTTGACAGGGCCAGGGGAGCACCTCTGTTCTTGTTTCCTGCCACCAAAAGGCAGAGAGGCAAAGGATTGCCCATTTTTATTAAACTTATATCTACATTGATTAGCCCTGTGAGTTCCTTTATTGTACCTGGGACATATCCCTGGTAGAGGACATGCAGAATTCGGCATGTTAAAATTGCCGTTAGCATATCTAGTAGTTCTAGAGGCTTTTCTGTAATCCTTTTGCTGTTTCTCTGGCTTCCCACACTTAAAGCAAACCAGTTTAGCTGATCTAAATATGTCTCTGTTAATGTTTCTATGGCTGCGATAAAACACCATGACCAAAATTGTGCACGGTGGTCAGTCTTATGTTGCTGTGAGAAACTGATTTATGGGGGAAAGCATGCATGTTTGTTTGGCTTATGGCTTTTGAGATGTTAGTCTACAGTTGCTAAAGTCCATATGGTTACTGTGGCCCTCAGGAAAGGCAAATCATTATAGTATAGGGAGCATTTGGAAGAAGAAGCTCATGTCATAGTAGGCAAGGAACAGAGAAAGACTAGAAATGAAAAATGAAAGTGTCTGAGGCTAAGATATAGTCCCTAAGAATATGCCTTCAGTGACCTACTTCCTCAAGCTAAGCCCCAATCCCCAAAGTTTCCTTCTATCGACTTCCACTATTGTCATCAATTTAATACAGGCTCTCTTTGGTCCATCAGTGGATCAATTGATGAAGGCAGATCCCTTGGGATCAAATTCTGTCTCAGTGCTTGAATCCATCAGCTTGGGCCCAAGGATTCGTCAGGCATTACCTATCTGCAAGACACTTAATATCACTTTAACTATAAAAGCAACCATCTGATAATACTTACTGAGAAAGGGATCCATTGGTCACTGGATATGGCCTTTATACACTGAGTGATACGTATATCAGGTGGCCTATAGGTCTTAGTTACTTTTCTTTTCCTGTGACAGAATACTGCAACCAAAGCAACTTAAGAAAGAGTTCGTTTTGGCTTACAGTTCTAAAGGACTACAGTCCATAATGGTAAAGAGGTTAGTATGCCATCAGGAGCAGGAAACAAGCTGGTTACATTTATATCCACACACAGAAGGAGAGAGAGAGAGAGAGAGAGAGAGAATATAAACCCAAAGCAACTTGGGGGAAGGGTTGATTTAGATCACAGGTCAGATTCTATCATCCAGGGAAGACAGGGCATTAAATCAAAGCAAGAACTGATGCAGAGGCCATGGAGGAGTGCTTTTTATTGACTTACTCTACTTTTTGTGTAATGCAGGATCACCTGTGCAGGGTTTGCGCTGGCCCCAGTGGGCTGGGATCTCCCACATCAACCCTTAATCAAGAAAATGCCCCAGAAATCTGCCTACAGGCAATCTGTTGGAGATATTTTTATTTCCACTGAAGCTTTTTCCTTCCAGGTGACTTCACCTTGTGTCAACTTGACAGAGCTATAGACCTTCAAAGGTTCCTGGCTGTGACATCCTTCCTCCAGCAAGGCTACACCTCCTAAAGGTTCCAGGACCTTTCCAAAAAGCACCACCTGCTGGGGCCCAATTAAATGTCCAAATACATGAAACTGTGGTGATGGGGAGTGGGGATGCATTTCTCATATAAACTACAGGGTAAATGTCCCTGCCACCAAGCCTGATGACAGGAGTATGATCCCAGAGACCCACATACTAGAAGGAGAATCAACTCCCACAAGTTGCCCTTTAACCTTTACATGCACACAATGACATGTACACACCTCACACACAAATAAATAAATGTGAAAAATAGGTGTATTTTAGGAATGGACAAGAAGAATGGGAATATTGCATCTTCCCAGATCTAAGGTCCAGGAAGAAAAAAAAGATGTCATGTGAGAACAGAAAGTGAGTACAGGGTTCTGCGTCAGTAGTTCCCCATTCCAAAGGACATCAAGAATTTCCTTCTATTTATTTTTATTCTGATGGAAATAACGTCTTAAAATTTTGATTTAGCCAACACAGTAAATTTAAGTAATTTATTAATTAACGTGTTTTCTTATTTTTATCTGTCAAATATATATTCACCCACCAAACAGAGTTCGGTCGTTTTAGGACAAAGAGTGAGTGACTTCTTTGGAAACCGTTTCTTTCCCTTCTTGTTCTCAACAGCACCCAGCACTCTCTTCTTTCTTTTATTATTTAAAAAAAGGTGTGTGTGTGTAGGCACACACCCATGTAAGTGCTGGAATTCCAACTCAGGATGTTGGCAAGAGTGGTACCCACTCTTGACTATGGAGCCATCTCTCCAGTCCTTCTTTCCTTCTTTCTTTCTTTCTTTCTTTTATTTTTTTGAGTTTGTTTTCTTTAAATTGGTCTCTCTTTCTTGCAGCTCTGTTTACAAACACACCATGCAAGTGACAGCCATTAAGCTCCTCTCTCCCTTACTTGCCTGTCACCTCCGTGAGTTCTGTATCTACAGTGAAGTCAATCATCTGTGTTACTGTACCCAGGAGGCTCCCGTTGTTCGGAGTGGCTGAGAACTGCTTGCCACTGGCTTCTCAATGAAGGCAGTGTGTTCAACATGAATTAAATAATTATCGACTCTGTCATTGAGATGGCAATTTTACGTTGTGCCTCTGAGAGGAAAAATAGAGTGTATGGATTTAAAGGAGACGGCGTGGTTCCTTGTGCATACATTATTATGCTGGAAGATGCATCTCTTGTAAACAGAAGTTGCAGTTTCACAGGCAGTTCTACAGTAAGGCTAAGGAAAACCACATGGCCTTCTGTGGGAAAGTGAGGTTTGAGATGTTTGCATCTTTTAGATGATATTAGCCCATTCAAAAGAAAAAAATCACAGAAAATGCTATTTGGTCATTACTTTCGGTAGTCTGCAAAAACCATAAACACCTGAAAAATAAGTCTCAGCTTTATTTTTATCTCTGAGTGCTATAAAACTGAAGTAGTAGGGCTTGCAATTAAGAAAGAGTACTTAAGGCTTGTGGATTGGCTTCTAGTTTAACTCCTATTTTATGAACTTTTGTCATTATGTAACTTATTTTATTTATGTATATTTTACATTTTTTCCATGTGTGTATGTGTATGTCCATGCACAGCTGCATGTGTGTGTGTGTGTGTGTGTGTGTGTGTGTGTGTGTGTGTGTGTGTGTGCGCGCACATGTACACATGCACGAGGTTGATGTTGGGAATCATCCCTGATTGCTCTTCCACATTTTTTTTTTTTTTGAGTCAAAGTCTCTCAATCAAACTCTTAGTGATGCTATGGCTAGTATCACTAGCCAGCTTGTTCTGGGAATCCCCTTACTCCATGTTGAAAGGCTGGAATTATAGGAGGCCATCATGCCCCGCCCCACCCTCCCACCCACCCCCAGCATTTACGTGGGTTCTGGAAATCCAACTAGGTCCTCACACCAGCACTCAGCGAATGCTTTAATCACTGAGCCATCTTCCCAGCCTATAACTATAACTATAAACAACAACAACAACAACAACACGATCCCCTCTTCAGGTGCATGAGTAATTGGTTCTAGGATGCCCCCCTCTGGCCCATTTTAAACACAGACTCTTATGTGCTCAAAGCTTCCTTCAAACTCATTATGTAGGGAAGAATGACCTTGAATTCTCTCTGATCTTCCTTCTCCTCCTGCCTCTCCCTCTTGAGTGTTGGGTCAGTAGGTGTGTATTGCCACACCCAGTTCATGACCTGCTAGAGACAGAACCCAGGGCCTTTTTCCCACCACACAATCACTCTGCCAAATTAGCTATACCCCAGTCCCAGGATCTCCTTTAATACTAAAATCTGTGTGAGTTCGAATCTCACATTTGCAAAGAACCTTTATACATCCTCCTGGGAGTTGCTATGTAGACCAGACTGACTTTGGAGTCATCGAAATCCACCTGCCTTTACCTCCCACGAGCTGGAGTGAAAGGTGTATGATACCAAGCTCAACCTTTTGTAGGATTTTTCTTGATGAAATATAATACTTTGTACAACACAGGTGCTCTTAAATAGTTTTGTACTGTATGGTTCAGAGAATAGTTACAGAAAGTCCGAACGTATTTAGTACAGCTGTTAATGTATTTTGTTGTATTTGGCTTTTGCATGAGTGTATGTCTGCATGCACATGTATGTGCACATGCACACGTGTGGGGTGTATATACACGTTTGTGCATGGGCATGTGGAAACCGGAGATGAACCTTGGGGCTCATCTTGAAGTGACTCCATCTTGTTTTTTGAGAAAGGTTGTCTTGATTGGCTTTGAGCTCAGCGTTTCAGTTAGGCTCACTGGCTGGCATGCTTCAACATTCACTTGTTTCCACCACCTCCCCAGGGTGGGGACTTTAAGTCCACACCACTATGCCTGGATGTTTTCATGTGGGTTCTGGGGATGGATTCAAACTCAAGTTCTCATGCTTACACAGAAAGACCTCTGCCTAGTGAGCTATCTGCCTAGCTCCAGATGCAAGCAATGGTGCAATGTCCATCCATGGTTAGGTGACTCTCTAAATAGATACACATAGATACAGAGGACAGGCGACTTCTCACAGAATAATTAAACTGCACACTACAATCACATGCTTAAGAAAGGAGAAGCTAGAGTGAAGTCAAGATCTGGCTAATTTCAGAGCCCATATTCTATTATATATTGTATGTTAAATATTATATAATATTACATATTATATCTTGGCTCAGTTATTTGATTTTTATTCTATGTCAGTGAAAGACCTGGTGCAGTCCTTTAAATCCTTGCCCATGCCCACTATTCTAGTTTCATTTCGGTTATGATAAAATATATTGACGAAAGCAACTTAGGGCAGAAAGGGTTTATTTGGCTTATAAATTCAAGTTACAGTCTATTTTTGCAAGGAAGTCAAGGCAGGAACTTAAATTATAATATTCACAGGGAAGATTAAAGAGAGTAATTCAAGGATCCTTGGTGAATTTCTCACTTGCCTCTCAGCTAGCTTTATCTGCTCTTAAATAGCCCGTAGTCCAGCCTATATAGTAGAGTCACCTACTTTCAGGGAGGGTCCTCTAAACCAATTACCATTTAGACAGTCCCTCATAGACATGCTCACAGGCCATCTCTTCCTAGATAATTCTTCAACTGAGGCTTTCTCCTCAGATGTTTCTAGGTTGAGTCAAACTGATAGCTAAAATGAACCAACACAGCTATTCATTGGCTCAGTACTCCTCAGAGTTGTGACTGGAAGTCTCATTGCTAAGGAATTCCTAATATCATCAGCTGTGGGACATTGGCATCAGAGACACTATGCTGTTCTACCAAGGATATATCCTAATCAAGCACCTCTGCTCTTGGGTTTGGTTGCTCTGCTCCATTCAAGATTCCTGGATACCCAACATAACTTGCCTAGTCCTTCTCAGTTGCCAACTTCTGTAGTGTAGCTTATTTTCCTAGCCCCATTTTGGTTTATAAACATATTATTATAAGTGTCCAATATTAACTGAACATTACATTTATGAGACACATAAAGATGCTCCACATTTTCTCTAGCAAAACTTTCTTCCATCATTCCTGAGGGGGTTGGTTGACCAGTTGACTGTATCAACCCACTTGCCTAAGCCAGCACTTAAAAAACAGAAGTGACTCCATTTCCCTGGGTCAGATGTTGGATAATGGGGCAGAGTTGAATCACTGAAACAACACCTTCCAGGAACAGCCTCCAGGATCTTGCTATTGAAATCACTTCAAAGGTCTTGGGGGTATGCACTTCCTTTGATTTATTCAATATCTTACTTTGTGAAACAGTTTTCTAATTCTTCCAAATAGGTGTTCTTTATTATTTCAATGCACTGTATTGAATTTTTAAGTACTGTGTGATGATTCTTCACTGACCAGTGTAAAAACTGGCAGGTTGTTAGGCATGTTAGAATGCTAGCAGGTTTTACCCTAAAGAAAACTGTGATTTTGGGAAAATACTGTCTTGGGGAAAATTGCCAAAGTGTGTGTATGTGTGTGTGTGTGATGTTTTTGTTTAAAGTGTGAAAAGCATTTTGCAGAACTGTTTAGACACTGTGTGTACAAGTCTTTTCATGCCACTCTTGGCTGTGGATGGAGTGGCAGAGTAGCTGTGGATTTTGAAATTTCAAGCAGGAATGCAAAGCTGCTAGTATACAAATTGGTTTTCATCAATTCAAGGTGTTTGAGTTTCATTTCTGTTGCTGTGATAAAATACCTTGACAAAAAAACAACTTAGGGCAGGAAGGAGTTTATTTCAGCTCATAATTCCAGGTTACAGTTCATTGTTGCAGGAATTGCAAATAGTCATGCAGATCCAGGAGCAGAGAAAGAAACGTGGATGCATACTCTTACATCATTGCTTGCTTGTACTCAGCTGTATTTCCCCATCCTGATATAGCTCAGAATATTCTGCTTAAAGAATGGTACTGCCCAAAGTGGGCTGGGTCTTCCCATATCAATTAACTTAGTGAAGACTAAAAAGTAGACATGTACGTAATGCAAACCAATGTAGACAGTCTTCCCTCATTGATACTCTCTTCCCAAGTGGTGTTAGGTTGTGTTAAATTAACAATTAAGACACACAAAGGTATAGGGTCTCCCTCTTAGTGACATGAATATTTCTAAAGAATTCAGTGAAAATGGCTCTAGAATATTATGAACGAAGAAAATGCCAATGAATTAAATTGAAATGATGAGAAGAATAAAAACAAGTCATGTGACTCAAACCTTTCATCATTCCTTTCATCGAATTAGTATCTTTGAGAAATTCAAGTAAGCGGCAATGTCCATGTGTCTCAGATACATAGACATGGTAATAATTATACTGGACACTTAAATAAATAAGGACTCCAAGAAGACCTGTAGGAAACTTAAGAAAACATGGTTGGAAAATGGCATGTTTGTGAAGTGCTTCTGCATTAGCAAACCTGAGTTTGATCCCTAGGCTCCACAAACAAAGCTGAGCAAGGCGGTATGTACTTGTAATCCTCGGGTTGGGGAATGGGGGGGGGGGGGAGGTGTGGAATCCCTGGGCTCTCCAAGCAGTCAGTCTGGTCATGTTGGTGACCTCCAGGGTTCAGTGAGAGGCCATGCATCAACAGAATAAGGTGGAAAGTGATAGAAGATATCAAAGATTATCTTCTGTGCTCCACACATTCATACAACCCCCTACACATACACATATGTGTGTGACACACATACACATGGTAAAGAAAGAAAGAAAGAAAGGACTTCCTTTGAGCTATTTTTTTTCCTTCTTATATCATTAAGAGGGGCTGAACTGACAGGATTAGAGCTGATACTAAATATTGAATTCATATAAAACTTTCAAACAATCATTTCAAGGCTTTAAAATAAGCAGCTTAGGCATGCTTCTGCTCACCTAACTTTCCCCTCCAGCTTCTTCTGAGACATAATTTATTGAACAGCAGAATCCACCAGCTTTGAATGAACAGTGATGCACTTCGAGGCATTGTGTTCAATTGTGTAATTACTGTGCTGGGACAACTGAGACAGAATAACTCTGTCACAGCCTCAGGTCTTCTTCACTTCACCACATTCCTGGCTTCTCAAACTTCAGTATGTTCCACCAGTGCTTCACAGTTGACTCCCTAGCCTGACCCTTGGCAGTAGGCTACCATTGATTTGAATTTTATCACCACACAACAAAGCATGAAGGAGGAGGGACTTAGTTTTACTCACCATTTGAGGGGCTCTAGCTCATCATGGTGTGGAAGGAAGGGTAATACCCAGTGTTGTAGGAACATGGGGCTATTATTCTGCACATCATGGAGGAGTCGGGGGGGGGGGCGGGGCAGCTCTTATGGCAATCAGTTCTGGGTTATAACCTTCATGTACCACCTGGATAGTGACCGATTTCTTCCATCCAGAATCTGCTAAAACAATGCTACTGGAGAGAGGGCAAAGTAGCCAACAAGGAGGAAATTAGGCAGAGAGGGGCCTGATCTGGCTTACAGTTCGAAGGGATACAGTCTGTTCCTGTGTGGAAAGCAAGGTGGCACAGGTAGGAGGCATCAGGTCACATTATAGCTTGGAAACCAAAATGTAAACAGGAAATGATGGGGGTTGGTCTTATGCACTGTGTATTCAGATGCTGATATCTGTGCCCCAAGATCAGGGTGCTGACCTGACATGGATATTGTCATGATCACTGTGTAAAAATTGCTCCCCCAAAATCTCTGATTGAATAATAAAAAAATGAACAGCAATGATTTGGTAGAGGAGTTGGAAGGTTGAACTCCCAATCCAATGAGCGGGTTTCAAGTAGGAACCATGAGGTAGAGGAGAGAAGAAGGAAGAAGAAGCAGAGAAAGAAGATGGCCATGAGGATCTGATGATGAGGACAGAGAGATGGAACAGAAACAGCCCAGTTGAGAACACTATGGCAAGTAGTGGGTAGAGACATGGCTAGGACATAGCTAGACTAGCATAGATGGCTTAGAATAGCTAAATATCTGCCCAGTTATAGAGCATAAGGCTTATTCATGAATCTAATGGGTCTCTGTCAATTGTTTGGGAGCTAGAGCAGGTGATTAGAAAAGGCTGCCCCTGCTGAGCATGATGATGTGAGCCTTTAATCCCAACTGGGGAGGCAGAGGCAGGTGGATCTCTCTGAGTTCAATGCCAGCTTGGTCTACAAAGTGAGTCCAGGACAGCCAAGACTACACAGAAAAACATTGTCTTGGAAAGGAAGGAAAGAGAGGAAGGAAGCCTCCCCCACACACTTATTATACTGTATTTATACAGGACAGTGGAAGACGGCATCAAAGCCCATCCTCAGTCACCCATTTCCTCCAGGAGTATTCCCATTCTCAAAGATCTCACAACCCCACAAACTACACCATCAGCTGGGAACCAAGTGTTCAATCACACAGGCAAGTTTGTAGGGACCATCTCCCATTCGAATCATAACAGTCAAATACCATATATATAGTGACATATTTGCCTCATCTTAATAAAGACTTATAAAATAAATTGACAAGTCTTATTATTACTTTCTGACAAAGTTTGTGTGCAACCAGTCTAACTACATTTGTGTATGTTTGATATAATTCATAACTGAAAAATATCTGAGTCTTTCCTTAGAGTAAGTTTTTATTTGGTATAATATAGATGCCGACTTGTTGAATTTATTGGCACAAACTTTTCACACAGCCCTTTTATTTTCCTATTTATACTAAATGAGCCTGTGATGACTGATATTTGGTTCTCTATTTTTCTCTGTTTTCCTCATTCTTTCATTTTCCAAATTTAAACTTCATTAACAATATCAAAGAGTCAGCTTGGGCTTTATAGAGTTTCCTATTATTTCATTGGTTTTTTTTGGATCTTTCATCTGTGCAAATTATTTACATTGTGCAAATTCCTTCCAGATATCTGGGGCTCAACTTCCTCTCCTTAGGTTCTTTTTTTTTTTTTTTCTCTCTTTTTTTTCCAATCATGGCCAATTAAGATTAGATCTTCATAATTACTAAGAACTACACAGATTTCTCTAAACACTACTTTTGGAGCTGGGAAAAGGACTCAACAGTTACAAGCTTTGCAGCAAATCCACATTTTGTTCCCCACACTCATGTCAGATTGCTCATCACCATCTGAAATTCAAGTTCCAGTGGACCAAGCATCATCTTCTGGTTCTTATGTGCACCTGCACTCATGTGCACACACTCCATCCCTGTCCCTGTAAACACATAACCTAAAAGTAAGAAAATCTTTAAACTCTATTTTGGATAGTATATATTTTTTATTATGTTGAACTTCCATTGTAATTCAGCTCAAAACATTTTTTTGTGATTTTTTTTTAAATGCATGGATTATTTATAAATAGGTTGTTACATTTTCAAGCATTTCCCCAGATATTGTATTATCAATTTAACTTAATTTTGTAAGACATTGATGACATACTTTCTTTGGCTTCACTACTTTTATTTATTTGCTGTTTTGTTGTTGTTATTTTATTTTATTTTTGACATACAGTCTTACTATATAGCCGAGGCTGGCTTCAAACTCCATGTTCCCTTGCCTCAGTCTCCTGACTACTGGGACTATGGATGTGCCCCATGGCATCATACTATTTTGGTGGCTTTGCTGTTGTTTTAGTTTTCTTCGTTAGGTTTTTGTTGTTGTTACTTTTATTTTGTTTTTAAATCAACGTCTTCTCTTTAGTCAAGGATGGCCTGAAATTCATAATGTATCCTAGTCTGGCCTTGAACTAAGTGTGTTACTCCTGTCTTACCCTTCTGAGTGCTAGGTTTACGTGTGTTTGTCATCTTTGAAGTTATTAAGTTACATTTATCCCACTGTATGTGGTCTGGTAAGGATACAACGTGCCTTGCTGTGATCTATGTACTCCAGCAACATTCCACAGGTATCAGCTAATTCAAGATGGCCGATAATGTAGTGGATGATGATGATGGTGGTCATGATAATGGCGGTGATAATGGAGAGGGGACCCTGGGCTTCGGGGGTGACAGGCTATTATTTTCTTTCCAATATTTGTCCTTTTCTGATATTCTGTTTTTCCTTTTGTTCGCTTTTTGGCAGTGGGAGGTAATGGTGCAAAAGATTATTTGGGTATTTTTAGAATTTCACCTTAATTTTCCTATTGCCTTTTTTTTTTTTTTTTTTTTTTTTTTTTTTTTTTTTTTTTTAATCACATTGTGTTTCAGTTGCTTTCTGCTGCTGAGCCACGGCCCCAGGTCCTCACTTGGTGCACTCTAGGCAGGAACTCTACCTCTAGGTCAATCTAAGTCAAGCTTCAGTCACTCACTAGGGGAGTCTAGGCAGATCCTCTATCAATGAGCCATGCCTCTAGTTGTCAAAATTTTAATAGTTGGCATCCGCAAATATTTTTTCCTTCCATCCTGTTGGGTGATAAAAATTTTAAAAACCACGTTTTGCAACCGTTCACAGATCCATCGCCGTTGAAGTGTATTTAAGGGCACTAACGGCTCCTCTTTCTTTGCCTTGACAAATGTAATGTTGGGGTTTCTTACGATTATGCAAATTCGTTCTGAATCCAACAGAATGTTTTCATCTCAAGTGTTCTGAAATAATGGTGATGCTCTAATTAGAAGGAAACACGTGCATTGTTAGAGCAGTTACCCTGCAGCAGCAAGGCTGGATGCCACCGGAAGGACATCCAGAGCAGACTCAGCATCTGACATGTATGAAGGCAGAGAAGTGGATCTGATAACGATTGGGCGACCTCCACTCAGCCTAGCCAGGACATCAACAATAGAGCAATTCTAACAACAAAGTCCAACTTGACAAACCGATTATCTCATTTGGGATTATTTTCAGAAGTGGAGGTCAGGGGTTACTTACAGGGCATGGACAAGTCACTGGCAGACATGTCAGTGAGAACCCCACCCTAGTGTGATAATAACCTGAGAAAGCTGCACCCCCCCCAGAGGTCCCTATATTTCTTGTAGGCAGCTCAATAGGATTGGTGGTCTCCTCTAGGCATATCTGCCTGCCAAAATCTCCCAACAATTATTTACACACACGTACGTGGACATATACACACACACTTACTCATCACAAAGAGGAAAGAGAGCTCTTCCCAAGGGTGGAAGTGGGCTGGTAAGCTGGTAAGGAGACTCTTTAAATCCCCTTGCTTCCTGAGCCCTGATCCTTTACAGGTCATTTAACATAGCCTTTGCCTTCCAAAGACACTGCACAGCCTTGTCTGGAATAGTCTCTGTTTTGTTGTAATGACCTCTGGTTGGGAGGGAGCCCCAGTCTGTGCTCACTGACTCTTTGATGTACTAATCCAGACACCTGCCCCTCATTTGCCACCCTGCCACACTCTGCATACAGAGACCCTTCATTAGGAAGTGAAATCAATAGCATCCTCTCCTGTGAGGTTATTGTGATGGTGCGAGATTAACACGTGTGTGAGATTAACACGTGGAAGGGATTAAAGAAGCACATAGCACCTACAAGTCCTCGGTAAATACGTGCTGTTGTTATTATGCACGCTATCAAGTTGCTTACAAATTTATTGAAGAGAGGCGAAATTTCCCAATTAAGGAAAAACACAAATATATCATCAGATAAGGTGGTTATGATTAAATTCCAAAAGTATCTAGTAAAAATAATGAGTGTTCTATTGGTCTCAGAGACATTTCTTTCATTTCTTAGTGTGCTTGCACGTGTGCACACTCAGGCATGTGTGTGCATGTGTGCTGTGTACATATGTGCATGTATAAGCACAGGTAAACCAAAGCACACCACCACCTGAAGGTCTTTTTTTTTTTTTAATGTGGGTCCTTAAACTCAGTTCCTCATGCTTGTGTGCTAAGCTATCTCCCCAGACCTCAGAGTTGTTGTTGTTTGATAAAAGACAAGATACTAAGTTAAATAGACCATAGAGAGCTGAAAGATTCATTAACATGGGACGAAGCCTTGGACCCGGTTTAAATCTGACCTACTGGATCATAACCAGAGCCTGTTGACTCAGAGAGAGGAAGGAATATGAATATTCTAGCAGGGTGTGTGCTGGTAGGAAGACATAGAACTCATTCAAACTGCTATAGGAAAAATAGGTTTATTTCCTGGAACTCCTACAGGTGAACTGCTGTCTTCTGGGGAGACACCATAAACACATGACTACCCATCCCAGACAGGGGACCCACAAAAGTAATGTTTGCACCCACGTCCAACTTAGTGAACCAGTAAGTGTATTGAGGTTACCTTCAAGAGAAATAGAAAAAACATATCCAGGAAGTGTTGCTGAAACTCTCCAATTAATAGAATTTAAAAAAAAAAAAAAATTGACACCAACTGCTGTTCTCATTAAGTAGAATCCAGTGGAGAATTTAACCAATGGTGTGAAGTTTATATGCCACACACTTTAAGAATTCTGACTCAATTTTGAACATAAAATCAAGGGCAAGGTTAGCAGAGGAAGAAATGACAATGCTAAGATGTGATTAGTGACTCTTCTTAGTGCTCTGACAAAATGTACAATGAAAGCTACCTTAGAAAGGTGGTGGTGAGACATGGCTTTGATCCAAGCACTTGGGAGGCAGAAGCAGGTGAGTCTCTGAGTTCAGGCCAACCTAGAGAGCAAGTTCCAGTTCCAGGACAGCCAGGACTACACAGAGAAAGCCTTTCTCAAAACAAAAACAAAAACAAACAAAACAAAACAAAACAAAATCAACCAACCAACCAACCAGACAAACAACAACAACAAGAGCAACAACAACCAAATAAGAATGATTGCTCACAGTTGCAGGGGCTATAACACACCATGGTGAGGCAGGCATAGCAACAGGAGTGTGAGGCAGCTGGTTACATTTCATCCACAGTCAGGAAGCAGGGAGAGATGGGTGTTGCTGCTTACTTCTCTCTCTCTCTCTCTCTCTCTCTCTCTCTCTCTCTCTCTCTCTCTCTCTCTGTCTCTCTCTCTCTCTCTCTCTGTCTCTCTCTCTCTCTCGTCTTCTCTCTCTCTCTCTCTCCTTCTCTCTCTCTCCTCTCTTCTCTCCTCCCCTCTCTTCCCTCTCTGTCTGTCTCTCTGTCTGTCTCTCTCTCTCTCTCTCTCTCTCTCTCTCTCTCTCTCTCTCTCTCTCTCATTTTATTCAATCTGTGACTCCAGCCCTTGGAGTGGTGGTCCTTCAGTCTCAATCAACCCAGTCTAGAAATTCATTCCCGGACATGTCTACAGGCTTGTAGCCTATGTGATTCTAGATCCTGCCAAATTAGCCATCGACATAAAGGAATGGAATGGATGTGAGGAAATGCCAGGCTGCAGATGAAATGAAGAAGTATATTGACCATGACTGGAAGGTAGGTTTGAGTATGGAGTGAGAGATTTAAAAAAAAAAAAGACAGAAACTGTGAATCTCTTCATGATATTTGGCCAGCATAAATACAATCAACCAAAAGGGAGATGCTGCAGGAAGAGTGGTGGTGGTGGTGGTGGTGGTGGTGGTGGTGGTGGTGGTGGTGGTGGTGGTGGTGGTGGTGGTGGTGGTGGTGGTGGTGGTGGTGGTGGTGGTGGTGGTGGTGGTGGTGGTGGTGGTGGTGGTGGTGGTGGTGGTGGTGGTGGTGGTGGTGGTGGTGGTGGTGGTGATGGTGGTGGTGGTGGTGGTGGTGGTGGTGGTGGTGGTGGTGGTGATGTTGTTGTTGTTGGTGGTGGTGATGTTGTTGTTGGTGGTGGTGGTGGTGGTGATGGTGGTGGTGATGGTGGTGGTGGTGGTGGTGGTGGTGGTGGTGGTGATGGTGGTGGTGGTGGTGTTGATGGTGGTGGTGGTGGTGGGGTAGTGTTGGTGGTGTTGATGTTGTTGTTAGTGGTGGTGGTGAATGAAAAATCATGCATATATGTGTGAATACGAAGGAGAAAAGTTAAGTGACCCTAATTGTAAGAGGAACCCACACTGTAGATCCATGCTGAGGGTTAGAGTTCTGTCTAGGGTTAGGGTTGTGGTTATGATTAGAGTTAGTTCAGGTTCCGATTGGGGTTAGGGTCAGGGATATGGTTTGGGTAGAAGTTACGAGTTTGACTTACCATTTGAAACTGGACGATAGGGAGATTGCATACTCAACAAAGAACTTGTCACACAAGAATGAGGACTTTATCCACTCTTCTACTGAGGGACACTTAGGCTGTTTCCATGTTCTGGCTATTATGAATAAGGCTGCTATGAACATGGTTGAGCAAATTTTCTTGTTGTGTGCTGGAGCATCTTCTGGGTATATTCCAAGGAGTGGAATAGCTGGGTCTTGAGGAAGCCCTATTCCCAGTTTTCTGAGATAGCACCAGATAGATTTCCAAAGTGGCTGTACTAGTTTGCATTCCCACCAGCAATGAGAAGAGACTTGATACCCTATGAACATATACAGGGGGAGGTAATCCCCCTCAGGAACAGTCATAGGGGAGGGGAATAAGGGGAAAGGGGGAGGGAGGGAAGAATGGGAGGACACAAGGGATGGGATAACCATTGAGATGTAACAAGAATAAATTAATAATAAAAAAATTTAAAAAAAAAAAGACAAAAAAAAAAAAAAAGAATGAGGACTTTGAGTTCAGTTCCCAGAACCTAAATAAGAGTCTGGTGAGGAGCACGTTGTAGTGACAGTTTTGGAATTTTGGTCAAAAAAAAAAAAAAAAAAAAAAAGGAAAAATCATAAGAATGTGTTTTCATTTTAATCCCAGGAGTGGGGATATGGGGTTGCTTTGGACTGAAGCTACTGCCTGTGATTTACCTTGTGCTCTCTGGCTGAGGCATGTTTTTTGCCAGCTGCAGACAGTTTCTGTGACATTTGGAATTCTGGGAACTTTTCAGAGGCTATATAAACGCTAGGGCCCCGTGAGGCAGGGTTGGTGGTTGTTGATTGTTTTTAGGGTTGTGGTTTGTTAGTAGCTCTGGTCAAAGAAGAAATAAATGGAAAGACATTAGATTTAGGTATTTTCCATTTCCTCTTTCTATCCTTGTTTCTCTCTTATCTAGTGTTAAGGGGAAGGAACCAGGGGGATGAATGGCGGGAAAAAGAAGAAACTGTAAAGTAGCAAAGAAAGACTAATACCTGGGCCATTCTGATCTTAATACTTTGAGGGAAAGAGCCTGAAAGGGCAAAATATGAGGAGAATTAGATTTGTGTATTCCAGAAGTACACAAAGGAAAGGAATTAAAGACTATGCAAATGATTGATAAACACTATTGACTTATGAAATGTGATACAGGCCTATAAGGGACCACTGGGGATAGCAACATGGAGGGCAGTGGTGACTGATAAGAAGAAATGTTGTTCTGAGCAGGAGAGGGTCCAGCCTCAGTAGAATAAATATAAAAGCAGATTTAGAACTGTAGAATATGACACATGTAGTACAGACCAATTTGGCATTGGCATGAGCTCTAATTACCTTTAGTTATCAACTTGACATAGCCTGTGGTCATCTAAGAGGAAATCCTAGATTGTCTAGATCAGACTTGCCTCTGGGCATTTCTGTAGGAAATAGTCTTGGTTCTTAATTGATATAGGAGGACCCAGGCCACTTAGGGCAGCACCATTGCCTTGGTAGGGCATCCTGATTTGTATAAGAAAGCAAGCTAAACACAATCCAGTAAGGAATCCAGCCAACCATATCCCTCTGTGGTTACTGATTGCTTTAAGTTTAAGTTTGTGTTCATGTCTTGACTTTCCTAAATGATGGACAATGACATGAAAGTATATAAACCCTTTCCTTCTGCAGTTGTTTGGGAAGGGGGAGTTCCATGCTTTATTGCAACAATGGTCAGGGAACTCGAACAGAGTGAATGCCTGTACCCAAACCAATGGATGGTCTGTGGCATTCAAAGGACATACTACTGGGTCCATTAGAATCTGGGTTATACTTGAGTAAATGGGCATTGTCCTAATGGAGGTAAAGAAATTCTACAGAGATCATCAACCCCATGTGGCTAAATGTGTAACTTCCTTAGAAGGGATAAAAACACCTTTTAGAGATATGTGTGCCCTTGTCTTTGACAATCACTCTTTTGGGATAATGTACCCAAAGGAATTGGAATTTCACTAAGGGTCTCATACAGGGAAAAAGAAAAGACTGAATCCTAGTGCTAGCCATAGGAGGAACTTATCTCTCTGGAAGACATTTTACACAGCTCTGATACTTGTCAGGTCACTTTGCTGGAGAGACTGGGTGTGTCAGGAATGGGCACAACAACATCATGACCAGGAATACTTACTTGCCTATGCATATCTTTTCCCTCTGTTTGAGTCTAAATCTTATATAAGGACTAGCAGGAGAGGCGGAGGTGGGGGGCGGCGTGCTGCTGAACCACTCTGTTCTTTCCAATATGCCCATATTAAATAAACACTCTTCTACTCACTATTGTGTCTTTAACTGGACTCTTGAGGATGAAACTAAGCTTGTTAGGGCACTGCCAGGACCAAGGCTCTGATCCTAAATATGCAAATGGAAAGGCTTTATAGCTCCTCGTATTCTGTTCTGAAACCCTGCTATTTGCTCACCTAACTATAACAGAAACCATTCTCAAGTCTGGAGGCTCTCAGAATGTAGGTGTCTAGAATCTAAGTAGATAGACCCAAAGATCTATAACCTGGTGTTTACTTTCTTCCCTTTCTCCTGTGCTGTTGGCTGATTTTTAGACAAGCATATTAATAACCAATGTCGAGGCCACCATGAATGCAGCTCTTCTGGAAGGTTCTTAGATGTTTGTTCTACATGCCTTATTAAAGAATCCTCATGTGTTTGTTCCACTGCATAAAGAAATACTGTCTCTCCCCACGCAGATTAACTTGTTCCCGCTTGCAAATGGAAAGGAGTGGGTGGGGAGAGCTGATTTGTACACTTAAGTGAGCATATCTTCCTGACACCATTCTGTGAGGTCTAGAGATAGAAGCACCGCTCTTTGTTCTTCAGAGCATCGCTGTAAAAGGCATCTATCTTCCCACTAAACATGCTCATGCCTTGATCTGTCTATTTCCAGTCTGTCTTCGGAGACAGATCTTACAAGAACTGGCTGAGGAGTAACAGTCTCCCTGAGACAACAAATAAGGCACGTGACAAAAGATGAGCTCTCCAGAGGACTGGCTAAAATGGCTGTTTCTTGTTCTGTGGCATTGTTTTTCTGATCCTTAGATGATGTCTTGTTGATATACCCTCTGATGATGGAGATAAATCTATAGAGTGTTGGCCTCTGGGAGTGGGCTGGGACTTGTCAAATGGGAAAACTGTGTTCCTGTGACAGGTAAACAGGGACGTGGAGAGAGGCATTAGGAACAACATTAAAGAAGCCAGTTGGGAAAAAAAAATGGAAATCCTTCTCTACCTGGATTGCATTTGTCAGACCACTTTGCAGAGTAGTTCTTCGGTGATGCATTAGTGATGGGTGGGACCACACCCCATGCAGGACAGCTTAGCTGTGCATATCCCCTGCTCTCTATTTAATCTTAAACGTCATGTTGGAAATGTGAAGGTGAACTTGAGAAGTCACTGGATTTCTCTGTTTGTCTTCCCAATTTGGCTACCTTAAATACATATCCTTGTTCTGCCTGTTACATGTCTCTTTAATTGGCCTCTTAGAGACCTGTGACCAAGCCTGGCTTATTCAGGCTGCCAGGGCACAGGCTCTGACCCTAGAAAATATGATAATAGGGTTAATGACATTATGTTTAACTCAGTGTGCAGACCATTGCCCACTCAAGGTTGAATATTTGAAATGCAATAATGAAGGTTTATAACATTGGCATCTAACTTAAATATGGACAACCAAAGGGACCCTTAAGTAAAAGACTCTTTCCAGGTATTTCCAGGTATTCAGGCATTTCGCCTGGTCTTACAAGCTGTTGATTCATCACTAACTTAATAAGACTCACCCCAGAAGTTTCTGAGAAAAGTGTTAATGATTCAGAGTTGATTTGAGAATGAGAGAGACATGAAAGAGGTACAGAGAGAAGGTGTTGGGGACAGAGTAGAACACCCTTGAACACCAGCTGCTACCTTGCTTGGCCTTGGAGGCTCAGTTCTGTGTAGATGTGCTGGAAAACACACACCTCAGTCTCTGCTGTGATTACGAATCTTGACAGTCAGCTTGTCGAGATTTATAATTGAAAGGTCACAGACACAGTAGAAGAAGACACTGAGGCAGAGATTGTTCCTTCATATCACAAGATTTATTTTTACCTAGAGAGAGCATTCACAGGTCCAGGGAAAAGAGAAAGGGGTTTTCAGACCACCCTGAAATGCCACAAAGGCATTCAAGAGTATTCAGTAGGAAGGAGTAGTGTTTGTACAATGAGGAAAGGAGGAAGGAACCTAAAGAATGGAGGGAGGGAGGGAGGGAGGGAAGGAGGGAGGGAGGGAGGGAAGGAGGGAGGGAGGGAGGGAGGGAGGGAGGGAGGGAGGAAAGGAAGCTAACATGTACTCAGTGGACAGGAATATACTTTTTGAGGTGTCGACCTTCCTTGTGCCCTGTTGCCCTCCTAGAATCTGAGTATCTAGAGATAGGGCTGTTTTTCTCTCTGTGTAGCAGCAGGGACCCAGAATCGAGTAATAAGGACCAGATACTTTGTCTCAGGGATTTGTCACTGCTTTCCTCAAGTCCAGGTGCCCAAGGAGCTTGTTACAAACTCACAGACACATTCCTAGTGGGGTGCCTGTTAATATCTGTAGCACCGCAGGAAAATGTGATCTGATTAGCCTGTGGCACAAACCTAACAAGAATCACCATGGAAACAAACTTCTGGGCCTGTCGGCAAAGAAGCTTCTAGATTGGATTAATCGAAGTGGGAAGACCCACTCTGATTGCGGACAACACCATTTCATGGGCTGAGGTGAGTGAAGAGAAGAAGGCAGCGAGCTGAGCACCAGCATCCAGCCCTCTCCACTTCCTGACTGTGGATGCCATGTGACCACCCTCCTCACACTCCATGCCCTTAGACCTTCCCCGCCATGATGGATTGAACTCTGGAACTGAGACTCCAAACCAACCAGCCAATCTTCTTTCCTCAAGTTGTTTGGGTAAAGTGTTCTGTACCAACAACGAGAACAGTCACTAATATGCTAACCAAGAGGTAAAGAATTAGGGATATCTGTATCTCCACACGTGTGTGTGTGTGTGTGTGTGTGTGTGTGTGTGTGTGTGTGTGTATGTGCTACAAGGAGAGGGGAACAGCCCATATGAGTTTGCAAATTAAATTCTCTAGGTATTCAGGTTCTAGGTAAATAACAGGGGAGAAGGAAGCTAGACACCCTCAATCCACTGAATACACATAAGCTTCCTTTCCTACCTACCTACCTCTATATTTTAGATTCCTTCCACAGTTGCCAAATATATCTACCAATCATTAGTTAGGGATATAAATATCTAGAGAGGTGTTAATTCTTAGACCCTTTCAGCTTCTCTATCCAACAGACTGAGTAGGTCTAGACCAATTGAAAACCAGACAACCAATGAGATGGCAAGGGAAGTGTTGGAAGTCAGGCTGACATATGGAGATATGGTTATTGAATGCAGATATTCTGGAAGAGCACAGAGAAGCCTTGCCCTCAGGACCACGGTGGGATATGAGTAATCTTTTGTTTTATTTATAGTTTTTGTGGGGTTTTGTTGGTGGTGGTGGTGGTGGGTTTTTTGTTTGTTTGCTTGTTGCTGTTTTTCTTTAGAGCCTAATCTTTGCCTTCATAGAAAAACATCATTTTGTGCACGAGAGTGTGCATGTGAAAGTATCTTGGAAGACAGGCATTGTATCAGCTGTGAAGTGAGATACAAGGATATTGTTAGCATTACTGAAATTATTATGATTATGATTGGGTTGATTATAATCATCAGCTCCTAAGGGTGTTAGCTAAATGCACTTCTTAGAATAAAAGTGAGGCGAGGGACTTAAATACAAGTCCAGTTACACATAATCAATAATTGTCTAGATGCTTGATTCAACTTAAAATGAAAGTAGAAAGATCATTCAGATATCTGTTAATCAATTTACTCCTGGGAAACAGTGGCATCAAATCCCTAATTTTATGTGGTTTGCTCTTTTGTAAGAAACTATTAAATCTGAACCTCTCTGACCTCTACCTCTTTCATTTAATAGATGTTAGAACTGTTGGTTCTGAATATATATTTATTATTTGTTCTTGTTCTTTTAAGTGCTTGGCATCAAAGTCAAGGTCTCCTGCATGTTGACAAAGCCTCTAACCTGGAGCCATACCCCAGACCATCACTATAGATCAAGGTAAACATTCTCCCAGTCAGCCATCTAGTCAAGTATTCCACCATGTCACTAGTCCATGTCACTAATGTTTTATTAGGGAATTTTACTCATCCACAGTCCTAGCTCCTCATTTGGGTGATTCTAGGAAGGAGCTCTACCACTGAGCCATGCCCCCAGCCCCTCACTGGGGGATTCTAGGCAGGGGCTCTACCACTGAGCCACACCCCACCCCCTCACTGGGGGATTCTAGGCAAGTGCTCTACCAATGAACCACACCTCAGCCCCTCACTGGGGGATTCTAGGCAGGAGCTCTACCACTGAGCCATGCCCCCAGCCCCTCACTGGGGGATTCTAGGCAGGGGCTCTACCACTGAGCCACACCCCACCCCCTCACTGGGGTATTCTAGGCAAGTGCTCTACCAATGAACCACACCTCAGCCCCTCACTGGGGGATTCTAGGCAGGTGCTCTACCACTGAGCCACACCCCAGCCCCTCACTGGGGGATTCTAGGCAGGTGCTCTACCACTGAGCCACACCCCAGCCCCTCACTGGGGTATTCTAGGCAGGTGCTCTACCACTGAGCCACACCCCAGCCCCTCACTGGGGGATTCTAGGCAGGAGCTCTACCACTGAGCCATGCCCCCAGCCCCTCACTGGGGGATTCTAGGCAGGGGCTCTACCACTGAGCCATGCCTCCAGCCCCTCACTGGGGGATTCTAGGCAGGTGCTCTACCACTGAGCCACACCCCAGCCCCTCACTGGGAGATTCTAGGCAGGGGCTCTACCACTGAGCCACACCCCAGCCCCTCACTGGGGATTCTAGGCAGGGGATCTACCACTGAGCCACACCCCAGCCCCTCACTGGGGGATTCTAGGCAGGTGCTCTACCACTGATCCACACCCCAGCCCCTTACTGGGGATTCTAGGCAGGGGCTCTACCACTGAGCCACACCCCAGCCCCTCACTGGGGGATTCTAGGCAGGTGCTCTATCACTGAGCCACACCCCAGCCCCTTACTGGGGATTCTAGGCAGGGGCTCTACCACTGAGCCACGCCCCAGCCTCTCACTGGGGGGATTCTAGGCAGGTGCTCTACCACTGAGCCATGCCTCCAGCCCCTCACTGGGGGATTCTAGGCAGGTGCCCTACCACTGATCCACATATCCAGCCCAGATTTCAACCACTTCACTATACTGCCTGCCCTATTTGTTATTCTTTAAGCCCCATATCAAACATCTGAGTCTATGACTTAGCTGATGTTCGAGACATGATCTTATCTCTTAGCCCAGGGTAGCCTCAAACTCACAATCCTCTTCTCTCAACCTCCTGGCATCATAGGTATTAACCACTACATAGAAACCACAACTCACTTTTTGTTTTTCTTCTCTTTAAAATTGTGTATCACCTTCTGTCCTGGATAGTCCCTTCCATTGTTGCCAAGTTCCCTTCAATTAAATCATTCAGAGAAACTTTTCTTTCTTCTTTTCTTTCCTTTCCTTTTCTTTTCTCTTCTATTCTTTTCCTTTTGAGGCAAGGTTTCTCTGTGTAGCCTTGGCTGTCCTGGACTTGCCTTGTAGACCAGGATGGCCTTGAACTCAAAGATATCCACCTGCCTCTGCCTCCCTGAATGTTGGGATTACAGGTGTGTACCACCATACTCAGCCAAGACAAACATTTCTTACTTGGAGTTAATTAATTTCTCTTACCCATGTAGATCAGGGACTAGGGTCTATCTTTGCCCAGTTTCATTGCCTTAAAGTGAAAAGCCCAAGAATGCTTGCCTGTTGGGGATCACCCACCAATGATAGGTCATACTTCACATCTGAACAAATGGCAGTTTAAAGGGTTGGTAAGGTGGCATAGAACAACTAGGTGGTTACTGGAATTATCTGGATTTGTGGTTCATTGGAAGTGAGAGGGAAGGAGAAGGAGGTGTCAAAGATGACGGATTAAGTGCAGGCTTGTGCCTTCAACTGAAATAAGGCTTATGAGAGAGAGAGAGACAGACAGAGAGAGAGAGAGAGAGAGAGAGAGAGAGAGAGAGAGAGAGAGAGAGGAGATCTGATGAAAATGAAGACACACAGGTGTGGATCAATTTCCCCCTTTTACTTTAGAATAAAATGAAGACATGGCAATTATTGGCAAAGTCCAAAGGCCTACTTATAAGTGATTGAAATGGACTGACAACACAATTAAGGGTTATGGAATATTATCTACCTGGTCATCCTGAAGACACAGCCTAGATTTTGTCACAAATAATAAAGAGAGCACACATTCTATTTGGTAAGATGGAGGGTCTTGAGCTTATTTAGATGCTTTGGAAGGCACAAGGGAACAATTTCACAGTTATGAATCAACCCTGTTTAATTAGAGGCATTTTAACCTCATATTTAACCAGAAAAAAATATTTGGAGACACTAGGTTGGCTATAACATACTCACATTTCTTTTTTTGTTTATTCAGTTTTTTTTTTCACTCTTGCAAATCTTAGGTGTGTAGGAGATGGGGGTGGTACAAACACATAGATGGAGGCCTGAGGTCAATATTGGATTCTTTCTCCCTCCTTCTCCATCCTAGGCTTTGAAACTGTCTCTCGCTGAACCCATGGCTCATTAATTTAGCAAGATGAGCTGGCCAGAGAGCCCCAGGGATTCCCCCTAAATCTGCCTCCATGGGGCTGGGATTATAAGCGTACATTACCATGCCTGGCTTTTTAACACTGAGTGAGTGTTGGGGATCTGAACTCAGGTCCTCACGCTGGCCAGAAAGGTCCTTTACTGACTCGGTTGTATCCATGGCCCTTCCTGCCACATTTCTAAGAGGTGGGTCAGGATGCCTGGTGGTACACGCATTATGTACTAATGGTGTTGGCTTTGCTGATTCAATCCAATTTTTTTGGCTCGAGACCCTGGCTGGCCTGTGAGTGGAAACTCGAATATTTGTTCATATCATTATTGTCCTCAGACAAAAGCCTCTTCATTTTGCAGAGCCATCCAGAATGTAGCTATCTCTTTCCTATCTGCTCTGTATGTATCGTGGCTGATATCTATTTAGGCATTTATTTTAGATGGCAAGCTGAGGGTCCCATTGAGTGTGGGCTTTTGAGATCTAAATTGGTAGCCTTGGAAAATTATTCTTGGAGAAAGGTCTGTTGAGGGCTCCTGTCATCTCAAAGAAGAGATAGGGAAAAAATAAATAAATAAAAAAGAAAGAAAAGCTTACAAAACCTTCAGAATCCTCTTTTATCTACAGAATTACCAAAAATGTTCTGGGAAGAATGGCCCGTTGCAGACCCACCTGACATTTCTCTAGTAGAAGTAATTTATGGTTATTTCTACTTTCTCTGTTTGAATCTGTGTAGGACCCAGCAGAATCATTTTCCACTGAGTGGATATGATGAGATTCTGAGTGAGACCAAGAAGAGAAAGAAATGAATACATCAGTGAGGTGCCAGTAAGAAGTGTCAATTCTGCTTTTGAAAGGGACATCCTGAGATGAGGCCTTGGTAGGAGAGGGAAATTTTTGAAATGTAAATTTCGAGAGCTTATGAAGCTACACAGGGTGCTCATGAGCCTGAGCTGGGCGCTGTTTCAAGTCCCCCGTGCCCATCACACCATGTGATGCCTCTGTTCATATTATCCCAGTCAATCGGGAAATGGACACATAGAGGGATGCCTCGGTTACTTTTCTCATTTTTGACACAAACAACTTAAGGGACGAGAGATTTATTTTGGCTTGTGGCTGCAGGGATGTCCAGCCTATAATCCACAGGCCACACGCAGCCACGAGTGGGTCAAGATGGCTCAGAAGGCAGCGTAACAGAAACTCATAAACTTACTCTTCAAAGGCTGCAGAAGGGGAAGTGAGGTGGGCTCTCACTACCTAGCGAGTCGGGAATCCCAGAACCTACATGTTAGAAAGAGAGATAGGCCTCCTTCAAGTTGGCCCCTGACTTCTATACATGTGCTATGGTATGTACACACACACACACACACAATCACACGCACATATGTGCATACATGCTTGTGTGCACACACATGAAATAAATAAATAAATAAATGTAAAAAAAGTAAATACTGTGACATGCTAGCATGAGTTTATTCTACCCCAGCTGGGGTGGTAGAGAAAGGAGGATCTCTGGGACTCACTGGCCAGCCAGCCTAGCTCATATGGGGAGCTTTAGGTCCTAATGAGAAACCCTGTCTCAAAAAATAAGGTGGATAGTACTTGAAGGACACTTCCTGAAGTTATACTCTGGAGCACATGCGTGTACACATGGGTAGGTACACGTACACACACACACATACATATACACATATACAAAAAATATGCATACACATGTGCACCCACCCATGCACATGCTCACACATGTACATACACAACAAAGTTAAAAAATAGAACATAAAATGATGAAATAACAAAGTTAGATTAAAACATTCATGAGATTTGTTTGGTTTAGTTTCACAATTCTATCGTGTGGTCTCTCGAGCATGGGCCTTTTAAGTCATCATCTTATTTCCTAATATTAAAACCCTGAGCACACCTGGCAGAGGACAAAGTCCATCATGGAACAGAGAGCATGTCATGGCACATGCTAGCTGGAACAGCTCAGTCCACTGTGGTAGGATTAACAGCTAGATACATGTTAGCAGCAGGCAGGAAACAGAGACAGGACAAGAAGTCACAATTCTCAAGACTGTCCCTAGTAGCCTACATCTCGAAAGTTCCACAGCCTCCAAAAAACAATGCCACCAGCAAGGGACCAAGTGCTCAAATACAAACATAGAGGACTTGACAGTACAAATAAAGGACTTGACAGTTCTTGTGATGAACAGGTGAACACAGATTTGACCCCAGCTGGTTCAAGAGCCAATAGTGTGGCATCCTGAGTGAAGCCCACATCTTCTCTGTGCACAGGCTAGAACACACATGGAAAGCATATCAGATCATTTCCTCAACCTGATAAAGCCAGTCTCCTTGGCGCCTTGGAAATAAAACCACCTATGAGAATAAGAAAATTTATATTTATTTATTTTGGCCTTTTTCCCACTAATTAATTAACTAATTTTACATCCCAATCTGAACTTCCCCTTCTTCCTTTCCTCCCAATCCTTCCCTCTCATCTCCCCTCCTCTTCTTAATGCTACCCTCCCTTTCTTCTCAGAGAAGGGGAGACCCCCCCCAAAGGATATCAACCTGCCTTAACATAACAAGTTGTAGTAGGACTGGGTACCATCTTCTTTTATTGAGCTAGACAAGGCTGTCCAGTTAGGGGAAAGGGATCCAAAGGCAGGCAACAGAGTCAGAGACAACCCCTGCTCCTACTGTTAGAGGTCCCACATGAGGACCAATCTGTACATCTATTACATGGGAGAAGGTAGCTAGATCCGTCTCATGCATGCTTTCTGGTTGGTGGTCAGTCTCTGTGAGCCCCTATGGGCCCAGGTTAGTTGATTTTGTAGGTTTTCTTATGGTGTCTGACCTCTCTGGCTCTTTCAAACCTTCCTCCCCCCTCTTCCATAAGATTCTCCAAGCTCCTCCTAATGTTTGGCTGTGGGTCTCAGCAACTGTTTTCATCAGCTACTGGGTGAAGCCTTGTAGATGACAGTTGCTAGGCTGCCATCAGCAAATGTAGCAGAGTATTATTAATAGCGTCAGGGGTGGGCATGGGACTCAGATTGGGGCAGTCATTGGTTGGCTGTTTCCTCCTTTTATACCCCCTCTTGACCTCTGCACCTCCTATAAGCAGGAAAAACTGGGGGTTGGAGGTTTTGTGGCTGGATTGATATCCACATACACTCCATTGGAAGTCTTGCCTGGTTCAGGAGGTGACTGTTTCAGGTTCTATATCCCCTATTGTTAGGAGTGTCAGCTAGGGTCAGTGTCATTGACTCCTGGGAGTTTTCATTGTCCTAGATAGATGTTTAGCTTGTCACAGAGACATCCTTCCCCCCAATGATGCCACTTCTCTCCTCCCATACTTGATCCCTCCTGTTCCCCTCTCCACCCCCTCTCCATCCCTGTTCCTTCCTTCCTTCCTTCCATCCATCCATCCATCCATCTATCCATCCATTTCTCCCAGACATCTGTTTCTATTTCCCCTACTCAGTGAGATTCAAGCATCCTCTCTTGGGCCTTACTTGTTATTTAGCTTTTGAGGGGTCTGTGCATTGTAGAATGGTTATCTTGTACTTCATGGCTTGTAAGTGAGTACATACTCTGTTTGTCTTTCTGGGTCTGGGTTGCTTCATTCAGGATGATCTTTTCTAGTTCCATCCATTTGCCTGAAAATTTCATGATGTCCTTGTTTTTAGTAGCTGAATAGTATTCCATTGTGTAAATGTATCATATTTTATTTATAATATTCTTTGCTTGAGGGACATCTAGGTTGTTTCCAGTTTCTGGCTATGACAAATAAAGCTCTATGAACATAGTTGAGCATGTGTCCTTGAGGTATGATGGAGCATCTTTTGGGTATACGTTCAGGAGTGATATAGCTAGGTCTTGAAGTAAAACTATTATCAATTTTCTGAGAAACCATCAAATTGATTTCCAAAGTGGTTATTTTTAAAATATTTGTTTAAAAAAATATTTGTTTTAGAGTGTGTATGTGTTATGTATGTCTGTGTGTTGTGTGCGTATGTGATTTATATGGTGTGTGTGCAGTCTATATGTGGTGAGTGTGTGTGGTATGTGGTTTTTTTCTGTATTGTTTATTTATGTGTATATTTGTGGTATATATGTGATATATGATCTGTGTGTGTGTATGTGTGGTGAATGTATGTGGTATATTTGTGGTATGTGGTGTTTGTGTGTGTTGTTTATGTGTGTGTGTATGAGTGTGGATGTGTGTGTGGCATGTATCTGATATGTCATGTGTGTGGTATGTGGTGTGTAATGTGTGGTGTGTGTGTTTTGTGTGTGTCGTGTGTGGTGTGTGTGTTTGTAGAGTGTGGTATGTGGTGTGTGTGTAGTGTGTATGTGGGGTGAATGTGTGTGTGTGTGTGTGTGTGTGTGTGTGTGTGTGTGTGTGTGTGTGTGTAGTGCCCACTGAGGCCAGGAAACAGAGTCAGAGCCTCTGGAGCAGGAACAACAGGTGGTTGTGTGTTGTCCAATGTGTGTGCTTGGAACTGAACTTTTAACCACTGAGTCTTCTCCAGCTCCAAAGGAAACTTTATTAATGCTTCAAATATGTGACTTGTAACAACAGGGAAAAGGCTGATCTTAAGTGATTTAGGAGTTCATATTCATTTTGAGCTTTCTTTATTTTTTCTTTGTTCTTTTTTTGGTTTTTTGAGACCAGGTTCCTCTGTGTAGTCATGGCTGTTCTAGACCCACTTTATAGACCAGGATGGTCTCAAGCTCACAGAGATCCACCTGCCTTTGCCTCCCAAGTACTGGGATTACAGGCATGCACTGGAGCAATGGCTCAGCCTTTAAAGGCTAGGCTCACAACCAAAAATGTAAGAGTTTTCTTTCTTATCCTCCTCCTGTGACTTCCAAGTATCTGGATTATTTGGCAACTTTATTCATTGAACCTCTGGCTTCCTGAACATTAGGCAAGCATGCTACCAACTGAGCTATGTGCCCAGCTTCTCATATTTGTTGAATTAATTAATTAATTTTTTATAAAACCTGAGCATTGAACCTAGGACTAGGCAAGTGCTTTACCATTGAGATAGAATTCCATCTACTCCCCCTGCCCTTAACTTTGAGACAGGGCGGCACTAAGTTTGCCAGGCTGGACTTGAACCCACTCTGTGGCCTAGGCAGAACTTGAAGCTGGGATCTTTTTCCTCGACCTTGTGGATAGTTCAGAACACATGCTGATGTCACCATGTGTGGCTTAATTGATACTTATGGATAATCATTCATCAAATATCATCAGCTGTTTCAAGAAAGCTTGTTTGTTTGTTTGTTTGTTTTCTATACAGGGTTTCTCTGTGCAGCCTTGGCTGTCCTGGACTCACTTTATAGACCAGGATGGCTGTGAACTCACAGCGATCTGCCTGCCTCTGCCTCCCAGAATGCTGGGATCACAGGCATGTGCCACCGCACCTGGCTGAAAGTTATTTTTATTATGAATTTTCCCAAGCTCTCCCAGTAGACGCTAAGGAGAGCATCTGCATCATCCATGTGTTTTACGAAGTGTATGAGACTATAGAAATGTTAAGAAAGTGACATTGGTGATTCATGGTGGTAAATCGTCACCCATGCTAGTATGTATAGATGTGACTTTTGCAAGAAGCAAAGGTGCATACTTGTGTATGTGGGGGCCAAAGGTCAATGACAGGTATCATGCTTGGTCCCTCTCCAGCACTATCCATTGAGGCAAGACCTCTCAGTCAAACCCAGAGCTCCCTGATATAGTCTGCCTCTGCTAACCAGCTTGCTCCGGGGACTCCATTGTCTTTATCATCTGGGACTGGAATTACTTGCCCACCTACTGTTGACTTGGGTTTCTAAGAATCTGAACTATAGTTCTCCAGCTAGCCCCACAAGTACTTCACCTCCTGAGGCATCCCCCCAGCCATCCCAAATTATTTTTTAAGCAGAATGGTTTTTAAAAGGGCTAAAAGGGCACAGTCCTGTCCAGTAGGTGGAGGTGGGGATGTCGGGGCAGAAGAAGCAGCATGTTTTATAATAGGAATGACTTAAATGGTGGGATGATCAGCTCTTATCTCCAGGTTTACAGAAATGAAATTAAACTTGGGCTTTCTATTGAAAAACAATAAGTAAATTGAAGGCCAATTATACCAGCTCATCAAGGGGGAAAAAAATACCCGGGAGCTGAGCCGTAGAGTTTTGCATTTCTGAGTGGAACGACTTTTCAGATGAAAGAGCTTATTACAAGAAATTGAGAACATCTGGACCATCAAAGACAGAATGTGGTGAATAATTGGACAATCACAGACTGGCATCCACTTGAATAAGAGGCATTGCCTCAGTTCCCACCAGGGAAAGTGCTCAAAATTCCTCATCAAAGGGGAAACGAAGCTCGGCATTTAAAACGTGATTAAAAAAAAAATACCTGGCTGTTATTTGGTTAGGAAAGAAATCTATTTCTGGAAATTCCGTTCCACGAAGTTATTCTTGGAACTTAAGCCAGGGTGAAACAGCAGAGATACCACTGGGCTCCCTCTCTGTCTCCCCCACTGGTACAACTATCACTAAATTGACAATAGACATGGATAGGCATACTGTCACAGCAGAGCATAGAATCCCCCTCTCCCTGCCTTTACTCTCCTGGACCTCTTCAACACAGCTTTTAACTTTATTTACATGGATGTGTGTGTGTGTGTGTGTGCGCGTGCGTGCATGCATGCATGCATGTGGGGTGGGGACGGGTAGAAGGGAGAGAGAGAGCACAGTATTCATACAGGCCAGATTCCCTGGAGCTAGTGCTTGTGACCCACTCTACAGGGATGTCAGAAATTGAACTCAGGACCTCTGGAAGAGCAGCAAGTGCTCTTAACCTGTGACTCATCTCTCCAGCCCCAGCCACATCTTTTGTGAACTATGGGCCATGACCCCACAGAAGGTGCACAGTTTGAGGCTAGTGAAAGATTACTGAATGAATAATGGACAAAGATTATTAAACACCAAGCGCATAGTGAGCCCAAGGTGCTGCACTGTATGCTGTGGCTGCAGCCTTGGCTCAGAACACACACCCACACACACTTTACACGGTGTGCACCGTCATACCGTGACACAACGCCAACAAAAGCTGCCTGAAACACCTTGTCTGGGATTCAAGGCTATCATATTATTGTCCATGTACTCATCTTTCTGATAGAAACATCATGGTTTAATTACAGAAAGAAACACATAATAATAGTTTTCAGCCTTGATTCCTCAGTATGGACTTATCAAACAGTTTTTGAATATTTGATACCAAAATTTCTGTTTGGGCCAGTGAGGTAGCTAGGCAGTAAAGGGACTTGCCACCAAGCCTTGAGAGTCTGATTTTGATCCTTAGGACCAACATGGTGGAAACAGAAAACTGAACCCCCACACACATACAACACACACACACACACACTGTGCTCTTCTGATTTCCACATGGACATCACAGCGTGTGGACACACAAACATGCCCGCACCAATGAGAAACTGAAAAGGGCAAGACGTTGCTGACAGGCACTTCATAAAAGAATGAATTTGATTTAGGATTAGGACAGAATTTTCAACAGTTTCTCAAATTGCCCCCAGACATCATGCGATACATGTTTAAGTGAAATAGAGTTCTTGGCACTGAAAATTATAAAATCAGAATATGGGCCACCTCTGAGAAACAATGAAGATGTTCGATATCTTCCAGTGTCAAGTAGCCAAGACTTAACTCTTCATGTAGCAATTATTAAAAAAAAAAACAACAAAAACCCCACAACACTTCATGAATACGTAAATCAGTTTTCAAAGGTCTCTAATGAATGATAAAACTGAACATAGATCAAATAAGCATTTTAAAATACATTTCCTTATGGTCATATGTGGTTTTATGCATTTTATATATTTATATACCCAGAGTTCCACACAAGTTTCTTAGGAGTAAAGGGGTCATGAGTGGTAAAAATTTTTAAGAAACCCTGATCTCAACAACCAGACTCATTCTTTTAAAATCTTATAGGTGGGATTAGGTGATGGTTTAGAGGGTAAAGGTGCACGTTGCCTGTCCTGACAACCTGAGTTAAATCCCCAGGATTGACATGGTGGAAGAAGAGCGTTGATTCCTATAAGCTGTCCTCTGACTCTCTATTGCACACACATGCATGAGCATGCAATACATAAATGAATAAACAAACAAATGTAAACAATAAAAACTCTACAAATGTCTACAGCAATTTGGAATTTAAGTGGCCCCAAGGATTCATGTGTTGAAGATTTTGGCCCCAGGTTGATGCTACTTGGAGGTGGATGCCTTTAAGAGTTGTGGTTTATTTCTGGGTTAACTCACTCATTATGATCATTTCTAGCTCAATCCATTTATCCACAAATTTCGGGAATTCCTTGTTTTTAATAGCTGAGTAGTATTCCATAGTGTATATGTACCACAGTTTCTTTATCCACTCTTCTACTGAGGGACACTTAGGCTGTTTCCATGTTCTGGCTATTATGAATAAGGCTGCTATGAACATGGTTGAGCAAATTTTCTAAATGGTATATACTCACTTATATCTGCATACTAGCCCAAGGGGCATGTCCCACAAAAGCCTTCACTTACCAGGAAACTGGGACAGAGGGGAAGGCATCCTATTGGGACTCTAAATGAGAGACGCATGGGAGAACAGCAAAATAAAAGGATCCAGAGGGTCCTAGAAATCTACAAGTAGAACAATATGATAGGCAGATTTGGGCCCAGGGGTCCCGCTCAAACTAAGGCACCAGCCAAGGACAATACAGGAGGTAAACTTTAAACCCCTTCCCAGATCTAGCCAATGGTCAGAATATTCTCCACAGTTGAGTGGAGAGTGTGATACGACTTTCTCACGTACTCTGGTGCCTCACATTTGACCATGTCCCCTGGAGGGGGAGACCTGGTGGCACTCAGAGGAAGGACAGCAAGTAGCCAAGAAGAGACTTGATACCCTATGAGAATATATAGGGGGACGTAATCCCCCTCAGGAACAGTCATAGGGGAGGGGAATAATGGGAAAATGGGGGGGGGAGGAATGGGAGGATACAAGGGATGGGATAAACATTGAGATGTAACAAGAATAAATTAATAAAAAAAAAAAAGGAAAAAAAAAAAAAGAGTTGTGGTTTAATGAGAAACCCTTGGGACATTAAGGAGTGCACCCCGGGAAGATTTTTGGGACTCTCAGACACTTGTCCACTTGCCCTCCCGATCTTTCTTTTCCCAGCCATGAGGTGAGTGGTTAAACACATCGCTACTACTATGCAGACCAATCAAATTGCATATTATCCTCCAGTAAAGTCATAAGCACAAATGAACCCTTCCCCTTTATAAGTTGATTGCCTTAGGTATTTGCAGTTAGAATCCAAGCCCGCCTGCTGCCCTCCCCACTGTGAGGAAATGACAAGACCCTCTACATAGGGACTGAATAGAAATCTGTAAATACACTCCTCAGGTGTCCAGATTTCAGGAGAATGACAGACCGTAGGTGGCCAGACTCCCTGGGACCTCAGAGTGGCCACATATTCTCTCACCCATGTTAATGGGTATAGTACATACCTCATTTCTTACTTCTCTCACATTTTCAGAGACACATACTCCCCTGGAATACCACCACCACCTGCTCTGCCTGAGAATAAGATGCAGCCTGGCTGCAGCCTTGTGCAATGAAGCCTTCCCTCTTTTTCTGAGACCCAAAAGAAGGGGTACCCTGCTCTGCTACAAGCCTCTGCCATACTTCTGTCTGTCTGATGACTCTGATATCCAACTTTTTACCCCAAAGCACAGCCTACCTCAGTGTTCCCCTTGAATCCCAGGCAGGCGAGCATTACCAGTGGAGGCGGTCCTGCTGGAGTGAGCATCATTGGGCCCTTAGAGTGGAACTGAGATTGCTCAGTCTTTCTTCTGCTGAGCACAATGGCGTCCTCCACCTGTGTGATGCAGGTGACTTTATGGTGTCTGTCTGACTTTGGAGTAAACATTAATGCTAGCAAGTTTACACATTATTTCAAACTCTTTGCTAGTCTCTGTAAGTCATCATTATGATCTTATTCTATAGGTGGCAAAAACTGAAGATCAAGGAGATGGCGCCGTTGGTTAGATGAATCGAGACTATCACTGGAATTGTTACGCACTAACAAGACATGCTTATTCACCTATGCTCAGTACCTGTTTTCAATAGTCTAGTAGAAAAGACAACGGGGAAAGGCAGAGAAAGGAGATTAACTTCCAGTAATCATATGGGAAAAGAAATGAAGAGGCTTAGTAATGCCCCTCCCCTTGGGTTTATATTTGGGATCATAATACAAAATTTAGGCTTAAGTATCAGGCAAGAGGTATGCATAGCAGAACAGTCCTCATCAAGAGCTGGTCCTGCCCATTGCTGTGGTCCTGTCCATCACTGTGATTCCACCAATTGCTGTGGTCCCGCCCATTGCCGTGGTCCTGTCCATCACTGCAATTCCACCAATCACTGTGGTCCTGCCCATTGCTGTGGTCCTGTGCATCACTGTGATTCCACCAATTGCTGTGGTCCCGCCCATCATCCCGGTGTTCCTGTCCATCACTGTGGTTTGATCAATCGCTGTGGTCCTGCCCATAGCCATGGTCCTGTCCATCACTGCGGTTCTACCAATCACTGTGGTCCCGTCCATTGCCGTGGTCCTGTCCATCACTGCGGTTCCACCAATCACTGTGGTCCTGCCCATTGCTGTGGTCTTGTGCATCACTGTGATTCCACCAATTGCTGTGGTCCCGCCCATCATCCCGGTGGTCCTGTCCATCACTGTGGTTCCACCAATCACTGTGATCCTGCCCATAATTGACTCGCCATTGTCTCAGCTCTTTTCTCTCCTGAAGATGTCAGAACTGTGTGCAATCTCTTCCCTGGAGGTAAGTTCTCTGGCTGGCTCCAGGCTTCAACTTTTTCTTTCTCCAAGTTTGAGACTCTTGGGGGAAATTTTCTGTTGCAACTGTGAAGGACCATGAGGATGTTTGAAGTTGTAATGGATGCATTTTGAACTATGTGATGGCCACAAGTCTATGGGGGACAGGAATAGAGTATGGTGGTTTGAGTGAGAATTGGCCCTATCGAGTCATATGTTTGAATGCTTGGTCCCTAGTTGGTGGAACTATTTGGGAAGGCTTAGGAGGTGTGGCCTTGTTGGAGGAGGTGTGTCATTCATGGTGGTCTTTAAGGTTTCTAAAGCCCATGTCATTCCCAGTTAGCTGTCTCTGCCCCATGCTTGTGGTTCAGATGTGAGTTCTCAGCTGCTGCTCCAGCACCACACCTGCTTGCCAGATGTCATTCTCCCTGCCATGATGGTCTTGGACCTGCCATCTGGAACTGTAAGCCCCAGTAAATCCTTTCTTCTATTGAAAAAAAAAGTATTGATAGTAAAAATCACTTTCCCCTACTTTTTATTTGGCAGCCAAAATTGGACATGAGCGCACAGTGTGCTTTGAAATGGCATCTTCCATCTTTCCAGCTTCATTCATGAGTGTGGCTTCCCCCCCCCCCCAACTTAAGTCATATTTCAATATCATTCAGCCTTTGATTTTCATTCTGTTTTGAAATATACTCCCAAATCTGATGTGTTGAGACTTAGTCCCAAATAGGTCAGCTTTTAGAGATGGGGGCTCCGGAACAAGGAAGGAAAAATTCAACTCCTGAACAGGTCACACTCAGACTTCCTCTCTGTTTCTCTGTCTCTCTGTCTCTGTCTCTCTCTGTGTCTCTGTCTCTGTCTCTCTGTCTGTCTCTGTCTCTGTCTGTCTCTGTCTCTGTCTGTCTCTGTCTCTGTGTCTCTGTCTCTGTCTCTGTCTCTCTCTCTCTCTCTCTCTCTCTCTCTCTCTCTCTCTCTCTCTCACACACACACACACACACACACACACACGTACACACACACTAAAAAACTGAATCTCAGGATCACACAGCTGTCATATTTTTCCTTCAGTTCTGCCAGGTGTGATTTGGTTGTCTAAAATCTGAGATCTCATGGGGTTTTCCCAGGCATTTAGACAAAGCTTTTACTTAAAAGCATTGATTTCTCACTTGGATCCACAAGGTCACTAGCAACAGGATGAAGCCTGGCACCTTGGCCTTTGTCCTGAATGTTCTTTGCTTTGGGCCAGCTACCTGATTACTTCCACAAGCCAGCTTGTTAATCACTCCAGGAGTGTCTGTCAAACCTAGCCCATCCTTCTTCAAGGCTAAAGGCCTCTCTTGCAAGAGTTCAGTAAGCCTAGAAGGGAAGTGTCTGGACTGTTAATGAGGCATCTTCCTGTGCTTAAAAAAAAAAAATCTCTTATTCCTGAACTCAAAGATGCATGAAAAATCTGCAGTCATTGTCCTGAACCCATAGTTACTCTTGGGTCCCAGGTTGAGCAAAACATTGCAGACAGACTTCCAAATGGGGGAAATCATCCCTACATAGAAGCAGCAAATCTCATAGAAATGGACTTTTCACCCAGTGTTCTAACTACTTAGCCTTAATTGCCAACTCAACAGTCTAGAATCACCTTGAAAGAGTCTCAATTTACCAACTGTCCTTATCAAGTTGTTCTGAAGGCACAGTTGTGAGGGGCTATCTTGATTGCTGATTGGTGGAGGAGAACACAGCCCAATATGGATGGCAGCATCCTGGGTAGGTGATCCTGGGATGTGTGTGTGTGTGTGTGTGTGTGTGTGTGTGTGTGTGTGTGTGTATGTGTAAGCTAGCTAAGCACAAGACTGCATTTGATCCAGGAAGTAGAATTCCTCAATGGTTTCGTGTCAAGCTTCTGCTTTGGGTTCCTGCTCTGACTTCCTCAGTGATGGACTATGACCTATTGTGTCCAAATTAACCCTTTCCTCCCTTGAGGTATTTTTTAAATATGTTTTGATCATAGCAATAGAAAGAAAACTGGTGCATTAGAGCAATATGAGCTTCTTTAGATTATCTTCCAGAACTAAAACTGACACAGTGATCAACAAAACCAAACCACAATTACAAATGCTTAACTGTGGCCAGGGAGATGATTCACTGGGCAAACCACTTGCTGAATAAGCAAGTCCAATGACCTAAGTTTGGATCCGGAAGAGGGGACATCACTGGACCCCTTTATCTGCACTTCTCAATGTAGTCACTCTGGTTGTACGGTTTTCCTTTTTATCCATGTAATAAAAAACACTCTGGCCAAAATCAATTAGTTATGGAAAGGGTTTATTTAGCTTACACTTTCAGGTCATATTTCCTTACTGAAGGAAACAGAGGCAAGAACTCAAGGAAGGAGCCTGCAGAAGAAGCCATGGGAGGTGTGCTACCTGCTGGCTTACTCTCTGTCTTACTCAGTAATTTTCGTATTCAACCTAAAACTACTCACCCAGGGATAGTACCACCCATAGTGGACTGGGCCCTCTTAAATAAATTAACAGTTAAGATGATCCTTCACAGTTATACCCACAGGAAAATCATATAAAGACAGCTACTCAATTGAGACTCTTGCTTTTGGGTGCTTCTAGGCTGTGTAAAATTCATAGCTGATGTTCCAAATCACCTTCCTCTGCTTTTCCACCGTCATTCATCACTTTGATTGATGTATTGGGATTGGTACTAAACCTACTCTGTCTGCATCTCCAGAAGCAGGATCTTGTTGTAAATCTGGCAACAGGGGATGAACACTTAATACTTGTTCCCTGATCATTTCTTGCTACCATGCCTCTTGTGATATTTCACTTTGCTCACAATTTTTCCTCCCTGGGAATTCCTTAGGCTGTTTCTCTTATTCTCTCTGAGAAGATCGCGCAGACCTCTGACAAACGCTACTGAGATGTCAAGAACCTCACTAGAAGTGTTTGAAACACGATCTTGTTCAAAGTGTTTTACTGTATTAGTTGGGGTTTCCTAGCGAAACCAAACCAACAAAACACACACACACACACACACACACACACACACACACACACACAAACACACACAAACACACACACACACAGAGAGAGAGAGAGAGAGAGAGAGAGAGAGAGAGAGAGAGAGAGAAATAGAATAAATTTGTTTATTTTTATTTATTATGCTCTATTAATTACACAAAATAAGGGTTTTCCTCATGTCATTTTTTTTTCTTTTTGGTTTTTCAAGGCAGGTTTTCTCTGTGTGGCCTTGGCTGTCCTGGACTCTTTATAGACCAGGCTGGCCTCAAAATCACAACAATCTGCCTGCCTTTGCCTCTCTGAGTGCTGGGATTAAAGGCCTGCACCACCACGTCCAGCTTCCTCATGTCATTTTAATACACACACACACACACACACACACACACATATGTGTGTGTGTGTAAGCACATGAACAATGTATTCATATATATGTGGATTTAAATGAAATGTCACATGTGAAGTACTACCATTGCTTGGTATTTAAGGTGCCAAGAAAGGAGAGTTATTATCATTGTATTTTATTTATTTTTCTCATCGCTGTGAGCAACCATCTGACAAGAACAATATTAAGGGAGGGTTTTTTTTTTTCAGCCTCAGCTCAAAGTTACAGTCCGTTGTGGCATGGAAGTTATGAGGACAGGAATATGAGGCAAGTAGACACTTTGCCTCTATAGTTAAGAAACTGAGGTGAAAGAAGCCAGGCATAGTGGTGAATGCCTTTAATCTCGATGCTCAGGAGGCAGAGGCGTACCTCTGTGGATTTGAAGCCAGGCTGGTCTACAGAGAGAGAGTTCCAGGCTAGCTAGAGCTACATAGTAAGACCCTGCTAAAACTGGGGGTGGGGTGAGGAAGAAGCAAAATAATAATAAAACAAAAAATGCAGTAGAGAATTCTGGTTCTCAGCTTGCTTCTTTCCTGCTTTGGTTTTAATTTTAACTAGTTACTTATTTTATGTGTGCCTAGAGGTGGAGGCCATTGCTTCTCTTCTTCTAGTATGTGAATTCTCTGCACTTAACTCAGGCAGTCATTGCTTTGGCAAGTCCCTATATGCACTAAGCCATCTTCTGGCTCCTCAGCTTGCTTTCTCCTTTTCATTCTGCCTGGGACCCAAGCCCAGGGAATGGTGCCACTCACATTAGAAGTTATAGGTCATAATTCTCACTTAGACACCTCTGGGGACACCCTGACTGGTACACCTGGATATATATCTCCTTAGTCATGCTGAATCCTGTCCAGGTGACAAAGATAGGGACCATCACACTCCCTAATGATGGCCTGCCATCTTAGGGGAGCCCTAAAGTGCCCTTGACTGTATGGTGTAACATGGAAATCTAATATAACCTTGACCTTGGAGTCTAGGCACTGTAGTGTCTGTGCTTAGAGAAGGTTGATACGAAGCTGTTTTATCAGGTTGAGTTTGGGCTCAAAGACTGATAGCAAAGTGAAATGTATTATGTCCTAGAATTTAGGGCAGGAGCATGGTTGTATCTTCCTGCCTGGGGATGGGGGCCACTGGCAACTGTGTGGAAGGCTGGTTTCCATGGTGTCAGAAGATTCATTAGGCTCAAGTCTTCGGATCAGCAGCTTTGCCTCACTGGGGAGTGCTTCTCTGAGAGCTTGCTTTTGCCTCATTTCATCTGAGTTCACCCAAACAGAATAATTTCAAGGAACCAGCAATTTTTAGACCCTTGAGCTTTTCACAGCCTTTGGACTAAATCATAAGTCAACGTTTAAATTTTAGATTTATTTTATCCTTTCAATTATAACCACATGTGTGTATATGTGAGTGGGCAGGCAACCCGAGGAGGGTAGAAGAAAGCCTCCGATTGTCTGGAGCTGGAGTCATGGGTGGTTGTCAGCAGTCTAACCTGGGTGCTGGGAACTGAACTCAGGTCCTCCACAAGAGCAGGGCACTCCCTTCACTGCCAAGCTCACTCTCCAGCCTCCCTCCCACAAACCAACATCTTTTGGCTTGAAGTGAGGCTTCAGATCTTCAGAAAGTGTCTAAAGAATGAAGCTGAAATGTTAAGATGGGTAGTTTGTTCTCTGGTGGTAAAAAAGCAGAGGAAGTGGAGACTTTGGGAAATGAAGGAGCTCTCTCAAAAAAAAAAAAAAAAAAAAAAGATCTGTCGGGGGAAGTGTCTGGTCCATACCTCAGACTGCTCTTTCGTTGTGTGTTTTCCACCTTGCTGGGCTTTTGTTTGTTCTGTAAGCATTCTTGTTACAGCTGTGTTCCACTTGTAGATACATGGAGGCTCATTTATGAAGAAAAAAGAATGAACTTTGAAAAACAATGGAGAGAATGAGAGAGAGAGAGAGAGAGAGAGAGAGAGAGAGAGAGAGAGAGAGAGAGAGCTCATGAGCCATACAAGTACAAGGACCTCTATACATGTTTTTTTTAAGCCAGCAGATGTTGTGTGAGCTATAGAGATAATGAGAGATAGACCAAACCCCTAGGGCTCATGGGCCTGCCATCTGGTCTACCTGGTAAGTTCCAGGCCAGTGGGTAGTGTCTAACTAACTATCATGGTGGGTTTCCTGTGACCTCTACATGCATACATACTCACTCAAGTGCATGTGTTTCCCCCAACACAGCACACACACGAACATACATGTGCATATACACATCTGGATATAGAGAACAACAACTAAATAATATGTATTTAAAAATAACTAATGTAAAAAGAAGAATTGTTTAAAGCTGTTAGATATTTACACACAAGGGCTCTTGACAGAGTACATATGTACAGGGGGAATATTGTTAGGTCAATCAGCTACATACAAATAAAGCAACATGCATAGTCTCAATTTTCCATTTCCCCTTTTGTTACATTTTTAACTATTTTAAATTTTTATGTAATATTTTTATCATATTCTTTCTCCTTTACGCCCTCCCATATCCTATACTTTTCCCTACCCAACCAACTTCATACTCTTGCTCATAAAAAAAGACAAAATACCGCAACAACAAAAAGTGCACACACACACACACACACACACACACACACACACACACACACACAATCACTCCTGAGCAGGAAGCATGTCCTGGAGTATGGTTGATATGCCCAGTGTGACTCCACTGGAGAAAACTGGTTTTCTCTCTCCTAACAGCAGTCAATTGCAAATAGGTCCTTGGTTAGGGGTGGGACTTTGTGCCCACCTCTCCTTCTTGGTGCTGGGACTTTGTCTGGCTTGAATCTGTGCAGGCTGCCACAATGTCTGTGATTTTGTATGCACATTAGCCCTGTTGTGTCTGGAGACACTGTTTCCTTGGAGTCATCCATCACTTTTGGATCTTGCAGTATTTTTGCCACCTCTTCCACTTTGATCCCTGAGCCTTGAGGAGTGTGATGAACCGTTAAGAGTACTTGCTGCTCTTCCTGAAGTGCGCGCGCACACACGCATGCGCGCGCGCGCACACACACACACACACACACACACACACACACAGAGGCATAGTGTCATTTTTAAACAGTTGTGAGATGCAACCCAAGACCCACTCCATGGAAGAGAGCCAACCACAGACACTGTTGAGGATACTCTGCTAGTCCCGCAGACAGGAGCCTATCAGAATTGTCCTCTGAGAGGCTCCATCCACCAGCAGTTCGAAACAGATGCTGAGACTCACAGCCAAACACTGGGTGAAGCATAGGGAGTCAGTGAAAAAGTGAGGAGGGTATGATAAAAGGACCTAGAGGTGACAGGAGCTCCACAAGAAGACCAACAGAGCCAAATATCCAGGGCCCAGGGGCGCTTATGTAAACTGAAGCACCAACCAAGGACCATCCATGGATTGGACCTAGGTCACCTATACATATGTAGCAGATGGGCAGCTCAGGCTTCATGTGGGTCCCCTAGTAAGAGGACAAGGTGCTGTCTCTGACATGGACTCTGTTGCCTGTTTTTTTGATCACTTCTCCCTGATAGAGCTGCCTTGCCAGGCCACAGGAGAAGAAGACAAAGTCAGTTCTTTTGTGACTTGATGAGCCAGGGTGGGTGGGTAGTGGGGCTTCCCTTTTTAAAGGAATAGTGGAGGATGGGTGAGACTGGGAGGAGGGAAGGTAGAGGAATATGACTGAGACAAAAAGTGAATTAAAAAAGTTGAGACAAACTTCATGTCAGACAGTTATGATCATCTTAATATTTTAGTTGAGACCAGAATTACTCAATGTGGTTGACAGTCACTATTCTTTCCCGGTGCCTTACTGATACTGTGATGCCTCTACTGGATCACCCTCAACCCAGTTGCCGTACCTCAAACATCTAAAAAGTCAATGACAAGCATGGCGCCAAGTGTCTAGCTCCCTCTGCGACAGGGGTGGCATCTCTTCTGAATATTTGATTCTAATTTGTTGTTTTAATAAACATATTTTCATCACACACTGCTTTGAAGCCTTTGTAGAATGATATTATATACCAATAAAGTAATATATAATATATGTTCTATCCAATTATTTCAAAGAAATGCATGAATATAAAAACATGAGGCTTTGTTAGAGCCATTATCTTGTCAAAAGTTGAAGAAAACCATTCTAGGTAGACAGCTTTGCATTTCACATCTGCTGGGTTAACAATGCCTGACAGTCAGGCAGCCAATCAGTCTACCTCTTGTCGGTCTTCCCTCATTTAAGGAAAATAAAGACCCCAAAACTTAGAGATAATCGTTGTAGACATTAAACTCCTGCCTTTATGTATGACTGAAGTATCATGTAATTTTTTAAAATTAGCGTCTTTTCATTTTGTACTCCATCAATCCATTATCCAAGACAGGAGTCTTGCCATGTTTTCTGGGGATTCTTCAATGATTAGAAGAATCTTGCTAATATCTTCTCTCTCTCTCTCTCTCTCTCTCTCTCTCTCTCTCTCTCTCTCGCTCAGCATCTCTCTCTCTCCTCTCTCTCTCCTCTCTTCTCTCCTCTCTCTCCTCTCTCTTCTCTCCTCTCCTCTCCTCGTCCCTCGCTCCCTCTCCCTCTCCATCTCCTCTCCTCTCTCCTCTCTCTCCTCTCCTCTCTCTCTCTCCTCTCCTCTCTCTCCGTCTCTCTCTCTCTCTCTCTCTCTCTCTCTCTGTGTGTGTGTGTGTGTGTGAGAGAGAGAGAGAGAGAGAGAGAGAGAGAGAGAGAGAGAGAGAGAGAGAGAGAGATGCATAAAGGCATAAAGGCTAACAGATATCAAAACTCACATGGCAGTCTTGTTAAAAGATGGGTTTCTGGGGCTGGAGAGATGGATCAGTGGTTAAGAGTATACACTGCTCTTCCAGAGGACCGGGGTTCTGATCCCAGAACCTACAGTGAGCAGTTCACAGCTGGCAATAACTCCAGCTCTAGGAGATCTGACACTCTCACTGGCCTTCACAAGCACTATGCTCATCTTAATTACATATCTGCACTCAGTGTGTGTGTGTGTGTGTGTGTGTGTGTGTGTGTGTGTGTGTGTGTGTGTGTGCGCACGTGTGTGTGTGTATCTGCACACATGCTGTAAAAACACCATCACCACCAAGCAAGTTTTGGTAAGGTGTGGAAAGCAGTCATGCACACAGCTTGGTAGAGCTGTAGGAACTGACCCTCTTACTGAATCCTTCCACCTCCCTGTCAACATCAGCATCTGATTTCTCTTTATCCTATGCTTGGAATGTTGACTCCTTGTGTTCACTCCTTCTGCCGACTCCTCTGCATGGATAATTCCATGGCTTATATCATCTATATCTCTAGGCTATCATTGTTCACTTTTTATGTTTCTAAATATAATCCATCAGTAACCTCTCCCTTGAACTTCAGAAATGATTTCTTGAAAAATTTCAACTGTTTATTTTGTAGGCACCTGAAATCCAACATATCCAATACTTACAGTATATTGTATTATCTCATGACTCCTGTGTATCTTAGTTAATGATGACTTGGTCCAGCAAATTGCTCAAAGCAGAAATCTCAGTATTCTGAATTCTTCTATTTCCTTGTCTTTTAACTTAATAATCAGGTTCTTGTGACTTTATAACCTATTTATATACATATTTTTTTTTAAAAAAGATCTGCTTGGTTTCAATAATGTGGAGAGATTTTAATGTGTATGTATTTATACATTGTGTGTGTGTGTGTATCAACACACATATGGAGATATGGGGGACACAGGATGACTTTTGAGAATTAGTATACTGTCCTTCTATCTCATTGGAGCTCAAGTTGTCAGGCTTGAGGGCAAGCATCTCTATCTGTTGAGCCATCTTGCCAGCCCTATTTCTTGCCTGCTTCCTCTTCTCCACTTCACAGACATATATAGAACCATCACTTTAAAAGCACTTTTTGAGGTGACAAAAATCTCAGCTTCCTGGGTCACTCAGTTTACTGTGCCTTTACATTTCTGTCACAATAAACTATTACTCTCAGTGAGTTTTCCATGTTCACCAGCCTTAGCTAGTTGTGTCCACATAGAAAATCTTTTTTCTAACATTTATTTTTCCTTTGGGAGTCTTAACTCACCTTTTCATACCCAACTTGATAATCATTGTGTGATAGCTTCCTCAACTTTGCCAGGTTAAGTTAGCTCTTCTCTCCTCTAAGAATTCCTAGCCTAATCATGACTTTTCTTTTTTGGTTGAAGATCATAACACATTGCAATCATTGTTTTGCATCTGTGTCCCTCTTTAATACTTTTAGGGAAATGTCATTAGATGTCCTGGCTTCGGTGACTATTACAGTATCTGGGGGAAAAAGTAGATGTCGAAGTACGTTTGCTGACTGAACGGTCTCAATTTCATGCTTCAAGAAATGCAACTCAAAGAGATGTCAGTACTACACTGTGGTCTTTCTTTGTTCAAGTGAGAGACAATTCAATACATAATTCTCACAATTTTCAGCTGCGTAACACATGCAATGTTTGGGCATTACCTAGGAAATGTATTCAATTTTCTTCTTGTCTGGATCACTTCCAACATGTATTTGTGTCAACTACTCCTCTCCACTGTAATCCCCCTTTTAGAAAAAGATGTTCATTTTATACTTTTATTGCCTGCTTGACACAAGTTGTAAGCCCTGTAAAAGAGGCTCCCTGCATTTATCATAAAACTGAAAACTGTAATTAGGAAATGCACAAATGTACTGGGACCTGCTCCAAGATGATAAAGAAAACTGGGACCTGAAGCTCCCTTTAGCCTTGAATGGAGACAGATACAAATGGTAGGTTGAAAGGACTCCACAGAAACACATGGCTAGAGTGAACTTCCAAGGTAAGACCTTCCTCTGTCCTGGAAGTGGGGGCTGCTTGTTTGCCCATAGATTAATATCCAAATGAACTGGGATGCCTGGGACATGATTTTGGTACATGATCTTGGTACAAGGTAAAGACATGCCTCATACCTTCAAAAAATTTAACCCTTCTCGGCACTAGGTACTTATACATTTTTTTTAAAAACCTGTTCATGTAAAAGAAGGAATATTTCTCTACTATCTATAGCCCTGAAAATAAAATGTTAGAACAAGTGGGTGGAATTTATGGAGACAAATTTGGGCTAAATGAATATTTTTATGAAAATGAAATCAAACTGCTCAGTGAGTGAGAGTGTTCCCCTGATTGAAAAGCATCCTGGATGGGAGGGTGTTCCCACCACTGAAAGGCAGCCTAGATGGGAGGGTGTTCTCACCATTGAAAGGCAGCCTGGATGGGAGGGTGTTCTCACCACTGAAAGGCAGCCTAGATGGGAGGGTGTTCTCACCACTGAAAGGCAGCCTGGGTGGGAGGGTGTTCCCATCATTGAAAGGCAGCCTAGATGGGAGGGTATTCTCACCATTGAAAGGCAGCCTAGATGGGAGGGTGTTCTCACCATTGAAAGGCAGCCTGGATGGGAGGGTGTTCTCACCACTGAAAGGCAGCCTAGATGGGAGGATGTTCTCACCATTGAAAGGCAGCCTAGATGGGAGGGTGTTCTCACCATTGAAAGGCAGCCTGGATCTTATATTACCCTGGGTAACATACATGACTTGTGCTGGGGGGAGAGTTATGCATAGGTGAGTTGTGACAAAGATCAATCTGCACAATGTTGATTTCCTAACCACTTCATCTTGCTTCCAGAGAAAACAGTGCCTCAGGAAGAATTAAGTTACTCGTGGACCATTCCTTGGATAGCAAATGTATTAGTACATTATAGATGCTGTAACAAATCATCTTGTTGCCATTTTGGAATTGAGGAAGTCTAAGATGAAGGTACTAGATTTAATGTTCAGTCAGGTCCCATTCCTACTAGATGGTGCCTGTTTGTTTCTGCTTATGTCCTCACTTGCTTGGAGTGGAAATTGAGCTCTCTCAAGTATCTCTCATGAGGACATTGTTGTGTAGTTATTCTCTCTAAGTTAAAATTGTGTCATCTTGGCTGTCTAAGAATTCACTATGCAAACTAGGCTGTTCTTTATGTATGGATCCTTCTGCCTCTGCATCCTGAGTGCTGGAATTACATGTATGCATTAGCATGTCCAATCAGGGCGCAACCTCTTAAAACAGCTCCACTACAGATGAGGTTTCAACATAGTCACTTTGTTGGAACACAAGCATTTAGAACATTGACCTGGGAAGATGTCCAAGCGGGTAAGAAGATGGATCTACAGCATCCACGTAATAACTGGGCATGGTCACACGCATGCCTATAACCCCAGAATGGTGGGGGTATGGGGAATAAGAAGAGGATCATGGGAACTGGGGACTACCAGACTCCAGACTTAGTAAGAGATCCTGTCTCAAGGAAGGGTGCAAAGAGTGACGTCCTCCTCTGGCCTCGATGGATGTGTGCACTTGAGTGTGTGTGTGTGTGTGTGTGTGTGTGTGTGTGTGTGTGTGTGTGTGTAATACGCAGATACACCCTCCTCCACACACACACACAAATTCACACATCACAAGAAAAGAACTTAGAACACAACATAAGCCATCTTGAATTCTGAGCTTCTGCACCAACTTTTCCTCTATTATCTGGGGTTTTGAGTGGGCGTTAAAAGGGAAGATGCTCCCCCTAAGAATTCTTAAAGCAGTGATCTGAGGAAGACAGATTCAAATAGCATCAGAAGTGTTCAGTTTTGTCCTGGTTTTCATGGCTTATTGCACAGCCATTCACATGTTTCTTTGTATGAGCAATATAATAACCAGCTTTCAGAAGGACAGACAGCATAATGAATGGATTGTAAAACATGCTCATAAAAACAGTAGAGTGTGTCTACGAGTGGGTGCTTCTGCTCTTGATTCACTGCCTTTCCTGGCTCACATTTTTACATCAGTTGCACATTTTCTATTAAAAAGAAGCATTTAATGGGCATGCAATTAATTTTAATTTTTTTCTTCCCAAGGTGATAAAAAAAATGTGTCTAAGTGTGGAAGGGGGGGGTTGCATTTTATAGTCACGACAGAACAACGCTATCAGAACCATAGAATTTCTTACAGGGTAATTAATGCATGTTAAGTATCTTGTAAATATTATGTGGTAATAGCTCTAAATAAATATACACTGCAGTCAGAAGAATCCGCTCCACCCCTGCCACGGGGAACGAGATGTTCCTAATTAATGCTTTCAGAAGAGAGTCCTGTGTCACCTTGGATTGTCTTGGGAAATTACAGCTTTAGTTTGCAGGAGGCAGTAGGAACGATTAATTAAGAAACCTTGACACGCCTGGTACGTGTCCCACCTGGGCTAAGTGGGTTGGACAGGCCCACCTGCTTTGCTCCCTTCCTCAAGCAGCCTTTGTTAAAGAAGAGGCTGCACAGCTATGGTTGTGTTTCGGAGTCATTCCAGCTCCGGGAAGACATGTTTATGAGAGGACCTCAAAATGCCTAGCACATGTCTGTACATCTCCTCCTCACTTCTACGCAGTACCTGGGGCTCTATCTGGTAAATGAGAGGAATGGGTGTGGATAGCAGTATTTATGGGCTTGAACCTAAATCCTATTTCCTGAGTGACTTTCTGCTGAGATCTAGAGATGTCCTGTATCAGGTGGGCTGTCCTTACTGTCTTCTCTTACTACCTGGATACAGACGGCATTACTAAGCCATTGAGTGTCATTGCCATTGTCTTGGCGATCATCAGAGATGGTGGAGAATGACAGAAGTACTATTCAATATTCCACCGCCCAGCCCTCTGAGCTTAGGAACTTAAATTACAACACTGAGACAATTGAGGTGTTTATCATAAATTTATTATTGTTGGTTCCTGACCACTGTGTGCAGGACCTCACAATTTTCTCCATTTCTATTACATGTATGTGTATGTATGTAGTATGTATGCATGTGTGTATTTAGTGGGGCCATGCTACCATGTGCATAGGAAGGGACAGTTTACAGTTTGAGTCAATTCTCTCCTACCATCATGTGGGTCCTAGAGATCAAACTCATGTTATTAGGCTTGGCAGCAAGCACCTTTATCTGTTGAGCCGACTTACTGGAAATTCTTCTCACTCCTAAACATATTCACCTCTTAGTGGGCCCCTTGATGACTTCCATGCACTTCAGGTCTGTCAGCCCCTTGGAAATACAGTTGACTTTATAAAGAAATCTGTCAAATCATTTTGCACAGTTTTGCAATCTCCCTTTTAAGACAATGGCTTCCACTAGCCTTTCCCTTGGTTCTTGAAATCCCCCCCTTTTTTTTAAAATCTTAGCTTTCATACCTTTGTTATGATCTGATTCTGAAATACCTCTGGCAGGTTCATGTCCTGCTCAATATCAAGTTGGAGGTCCTATTTTGAAGGTTGCAGAGCAGTTGGTGCTCAACCTGTGGGTCACGACCCCCTTGGGTTTGCATATCAGATATCCTTCATATTAGATATTTATATTATGATTCATAACAGTAGAAAAATAAGTTATGAAATAGCAATAAAATGATTTTATGGTTGGGGTCACCACAACATGAGGAACTGTATTAAAGGGTTGCAGTATTAGGAAGGTTTAGAACCTGTATCTTAAGCCTTTAGTAAGTGGGACTGGAAGTTGGAAGGTGGTGACTTGGGGTAGCACTGGTTTCCACCTGCTTTCTCTGTTTCTTGTCATTCAGGGTATGAGCAGGCATCAACCTTGTGCTCCTGCCTCCTTGCCTTCCAGTCACAGTAGACTGAAGTCTCTGAAGTCAGGAACCAAGTCAAAACAAATCTCCTCCTTTTCTTGCTTCTGTCAGGTATGTGGCCACAGGATGTGAAATGTAAGGGCTGTAAGCTTCAGAGGCATGGTTTCAAAGGCAACCTGGTGGAGCCGTGGTTCACTCCAGAAAAATGCAGGCAGAGTTTAGCAGTAGGAAAACCCTGATGAATCAAGATTCTTGAGGAGAATGATGCCTAGAGTAGGGAATGTGTCTTGGAGGCATGGTGTGGGCAAAGGAACCCACTTAAATTATTTCTAGGACAAATCCCAAGTACTGCCACAACATAAAAAATAGTGTTCGCTTTGCTAGTGATACCCAGCAAGAGAATTTCATGTGAGTGGATTTCCTGAGAATCGGTGTCAGTAGACAATTGAAATGAGGATGTTGAGCTCATGGGGTAAACCAGACAAGGACAACTCAAAGTCATGGACAGAAGGAGGCCACCGTCATTATATATCAAAGATTACCGGAGGTGAGTCACTAAGTGCATGGTGCTACCATCACCAAAGAAGGTGCCATATGCTTTTAGGATGGCATTGAGTAGTATTAGGGAAAGCCACTTTCCTGGATCTGGTAGACATATGAGAAGAGGTGAGGGTATACACCTCTAGTCTAGTCTTGAATAGCCATTATGAGATTTGTGGGAAAAATAAACAGAAAAAATTGATCCAAGTCTGTTGCCATAGGGGAGAATGACTGAACTCAATCTGGCTACAACAGGAACCAATAAGGGATTATTGCCAGGGAGCAAGATGGGAGAGTGGATGGGACATTTTTCAATGTAATTTGGTTGAATGTAATGGGAGGGATAGGAGATAAACTTGGCACCTCACATGCTTGGCTGGACACCAGGGATGGGGGACTCTCAACAAATATTGTGGGATGGTCAGCTGTAGCTGTTCCTCTAAATGGAAACATTCATTCCCTGGGGGAATAGAGCAGCTCCTGGGACTCAGAAAGCCATGCAAACTTATGAGACTTGTGAAACTCATAGAAGTAGAACTCGGGGCAGCCAGGAAGTGACAGGATTTGCAGCCTTCTCTTTGTCATAGTCAGTTTAACCATCTCTTGGAACTTAGAAACAGAGGATATTTGTTACAGGGTAAGAGGCCATCAGTATTCAAAGACATTTAAGAATTTTGCTTCTAGAAAAAAGACTGATATCACCCAAAGTAATAGGATGCTTGTTGGACATTCCTTCAATAATGCCTGTGTTAGTGCATTTGGATAGCTGTAGCAAAATTACTTGAGGTGGATAATATAGAAACAGCAGAATTTATCATTCACCTGGAAGAGCTTCTAGTTCATGGAAGACACTTGGCTCTGCCTTGTGAAGACTGGAGTTCATCCCTAGAACAATAGGCTTGTGTCACTAGAAAGAAAAGAATACATCATTCACAGTGTAACCAAAGAAATGGAACCAACAGTGAGTATATGCTTTTTTGCTTTGATCTTTGTGTTGGGAAGGACTTACTTACCTGACTGATGAAGTCAAAAGCTCAGAGGACATGCTTTAAGAATGCTCCAATACAGCTCCAATTCTCTCTCTCTCTCTCTCTCTCTCTCTCTCTCTCTCTCTCTCTCTCTCTTCTTCTTCTTCTTCTTCTTCTTCTTCTTCTTCTTCCTCCTCCTCCTCCTCCTCCTCCTCCTCCTCCTCCTACTCCTCCTACTCCTCCTACCCCCATGTATGTCTCAGATCAACTTTTAGAAAAAATTGATGGACTCAGTCCCATATGGATTGTCTAACACAATGTCCAGAGCTTAAAGTTTAATGATTACTCTTTTAATTACAACTGAAAAATACCTTCACAGCAAGCCTAAGATTTTCTAGTGATTTGATAGCAGCATATAAAACAAAATCACATAATAGGGTGTTGGTCAAGGAAATATATACAGGGGTCCAGGGTGGTGGTGCATGACTTATGCTTGGCATTTGGGAGTCAGAGGCCGACTGATCTCTGTTAGTTCCAGGCTAGCCATGGCAGTGAGACCATCTCTCTTTCTCAGAAAACCAAACCACCGAGCAGGAAAACAACAATAGCAACAACACACACACACACACACACACACACACACACACACACACACACACCCCTACAAAAGAAAACAAGCACATGCAGAACCTGCAAATAAACAAAAAAAAAGTGTGACCTTTAGATTTCATTAACAAGAGGACCATCTTAGTCTCTTAGTTTTATAGTTGATATTTCATGTCCTGTAAGTTTAAGGACAATCTGCGCAGACATGGCAAGGTGCAGTGTCTTCCCTATCTTTCTTTCTTCTTTTGTTTTTGTTTCACTTATTTGCATTGATTAGCAAAGAAAGTGACTCACAAGATTTTACAGAATCATTGACAACAGGTTTCCTTTTCTTTAAAGCCTCTCTTCAGCCTTTGTTTCCCTATAGATTATAAAAATTCAAGTTCCTCCTATTATGTCAACTTAGACCTGTCATCCTGCTCATTTTCTCCACAAGACGTTACATAGGCCTCTGACAGGCATTCATTATCTGTTTGTGTGAACATGATGTTTCTAGTGACTTGGGAAATATGTTCTGGCAAGATCAGAGAAGGCGGGGGGGGGGGGAGGGAGTAGGCAGAGATGAGCTATTTGGGTAAGAATGAAACATTGAGAAAAGAGAGAAGGGAATTGATGTCTGGGTACAAAGCCTGCAGGTCTGAGTCAAAAGATAGCAGAGCAAATGCTGCCTTCAGGCTGGAGGCAGGACCCTGATTCAGTAATTCAAGAGGGAAGGAGGATCCCGACGTGTTTTTGAGTTTGTTGAATTAATAAATAATGTTTGCTTTAAAAACTGCTATCAACTCAGAAATCAGAAAGAGACAGAGACACATAGACACACACTCACAGAAAGAGGGAAGGAGAGAAGGAGAGAGGGAAAGAGGAAGGGAGGGAATGGAGGAGGGCAGGAGGGAGTAAATGGACTTTTTTGCTACGTCATTGGGTTTTCTATATCCACTACCCCTCTCCACACCAATCCCTTTTAACCCCCCAACACTAGGTAGGCTAGAAAGAAGATTATAGGGGAAAAGGAAAATACACCTCTTTAGACAACTTCTTGCTGATTAGGGGAGTTGAGTTCCTTGGGGCAAGTTCAATTTTCATTGGCAGAATATCTCCAACCAGCAATCCAGCAGCCAACAATTTGGCAGTCCTGCAATCCAGCAGTCCAGCAGTCCAGCAATCCAGCAATCTAGCAATAGTGAAAGCAATAGCAGAAACCAGTAGCAGTAGAAGGAGCAGCAGCCACAACAGGCCCTCCCAGGGTTCTCACATTTATACCCTCACAAGACTCCCTAGAATTTCAAATGTAAGCTATCTGCAGCTGGCAAAAATTCACACCCCTCCTAGAACATGTGACAAATCATAATTAGCTGCTGTGGACAATCTGAAGCAGCCCCATATCCAACACCTAGGAATAAAACAAAAACATATTCATATAACATAACTAGGCTTTTTAAGAAACCAAAATTCTCACTACGGGAGGGCATATATTAATCTTATCTCCATTGCTAGCACAAAGTACCTGGCAAATGGATCTTGAGGGGGAAAAAAAGCTTTTACTTTAATTCATGGTTTAAGATAGTACATTGTATCATGGCAGGGAAAACAGCAGCAGGAGTGTGAGGTAGCTGTCCACATGCCATCCATAGTCAGGAAGCAGAGAGAGATGAATACTGGTGCTCTGCTCATTTCCTCCTTTTTTTTTTTTTTTTTTTTTTTTACAAACTCTAGGGCCCTAGTCTGTGGTATTGTGCTGCCCAAATTTGGGGTGAGTCTTCTTACTTCAGTTAGCCTAGTCTACCGACTCACTCAGAGGAGTGAACCCCTAACTCTTTGTTGCTTCTAGATCCAGTCATATTGACAGTTAATATTAGCCATCACAGGAGGTGAGGAGATGTGTGCAGAGATATCTTTTAGTTTGGGCTGGGCATTGAAGAGCACACAGATACATTTAGTTTCTTTTGCATGTCTAGCTCCTTCCATAATTTTCAGGACATGATACAAATATTGGGAGTGAACAACTTGAGCAAAATGTTATGATAACATGAACAAAGCAAATAAAAGTGGTTAAGGCTAAAGGTTCGGGTTGCGTAAGAGTTAAAATGGTGACATTAAGAACACTGAGAAAGATAAGTGAAGGGGCTCATACCTGGGTAGCCAAGCTAACTAGTGGAAGGACAGAACTTGGAAGGAAGTTGCAACCTACCATGAGGCCCATTCCTAGAAAGCATGGGTAAGGCACAATGTCCTTTCTAAGCTTTTGAGCATTATTTGTAAATGCACCTTTATAGGTATTCTTACATCAAATGTACCAAATTGTGACATACTTTATTTAGATCAGGATGGCTTCTCAGAAAGCTTTTCTGCCTATTATAGAAGGGAGCCAGCCTCAAATAAACCTGGCCATCAACAATAGAAGGAATGCTAGACAGAAACTCACAAGTCCATGTACCAGATGCTGACGTTCACCATGGCCACTCAGTTGGTTCCAGTGTGCACTCTGGAAGGTATGCTTTGCTTTTGTCAATGTTCCTGCTAAAAGTAAATCTTGACCACTTCATCCATAACAGTCTATGTGCACTGAACTGACACCAGCCAACGTGATGGTCAGGTACCTTCTTGAATGGGCATGGACCTCAGCTCTGCCAAAGACCAGAGGCTTTCGAGTTTCCCTCACATCAATGGAAGTTGTTTCTCCTTCTTTACCCTATACAAAGAGAGCACTCACACCCACTCACAAGTATGCAAACCTGCATTTGAGTTTCCAGGCAAACTGCATCCCCACTTAGTTCCCACAATTCAGGGCAATGCATATGGGACTTCTTTCAGGCTCTAGGCATGCTACAATCAAGCCACTCCACACACAGGTCTCTAATAGTACAGCAATCAGTGGTAATCACCCATACTGTTTATGTACAGGAGGGCCTAATAGGATTCCTGCCTCTGTGGTGAATAAATTTTCCCTTAAAGGATGGTGCACAAGCATCCATTACCTGTTTAATTAAAAACAAAATTCTCCAGCCAACAATTTTCTCCCTCCCTTGGGCACACACTCCATACGTATATTATGACTCTTCCCTTAAGTCAACTGATTGCATATTCTCCAACTAGTTTGTCATTGTACATGACTACTTATGGTTTAGGTAGATAAACATTTGATTCTGATTTCTCCTTTTATGAGAATTGGGTTGCTTTTGTGCAAATATGAGGCAGAACGTTCCTGTATACTGACTGCTATGCACTGCATCTCATGAACACAAGATGCTTGTCATGTGACATTATTCCCACAGAGATTTCCACAAACTTCTAGATGTGAACAAACAAGCCATATACAGGGACCAATGAAAGATCAAATCAAGGACACTAGCAAAGTCCAATTTGACAAACCAAGGTCTTTATTTGGGTTACTGACAGAAGGCTAGTCAGGGGTTAGTTACAGGATCAGAGTGACTCAAAGACAGCTGGATCACCAAAAGCTTTGATTAATTTGGAAAATGCTTGGGAAAGCTGCATCCTTGGAACTCACTGCATTACTTGCAGCCACTTTGGCAAGTTGAAAAAAAAATGTCTCTTCCAGGCAGCCACTCAAAGCCTCTTAATAACAACTTGACTAGTCTCTGTTAAGTAACTAGGCAGATTGCTTGAGAGTGTCTCTCAGTGGCGTTTACTGTTAATAAAAGTTTGGGGACTGAGAGGTCTAATGCATCTGGTAAGTTTTAGGGGCTTCCTGAATCTCCTGAGTTGTACTTTTCATTGTTAATGAACTTCCTTCAGAATGGAAGGTGTCAACTCAGAAAAAAAAAAATGCTGTACAACAATGCTAAATGTATCCAGAAACATAACAATCACCCTTTATTCATGCTTTTTTCCTTAATCAATTAACAATTAAGACAGTCTCCCGAAGATGTACCCAGAGGCTATCCTGATCTAAACAATCCTACAATTAGGATTCTAGGTTGTGTCAAGTTGACACTTAAAGACTAACTACCAAATACTACTCCATACCTGCCACTGGAAAGAGGGACCTACGGCATGATGATATTATTAAACTATGGAGCACCATGCAAACATGCAACACCAAGAGATGTGAGGACGCCTTATGACAAGGACGCCTTATGACAAGGATGCCTTATGACTATTGTACAAATGATCATTACAGAGGTCACCATGGAGACGTGTAGTTGCTAGTTTCTAATCCTTGGAGAAAGTAAAAGAATTACGAGTCAAAACCATTTCTAGTGAAGAATGCCAAATGGTAAATGCTGTAGTATAAGATCATTAAGATCAGGGAATCTGTCATAAGCAAACAAGGTAATTTAATCTACCACTTATGCATATTTAGATGCACACATAGGAATAAGGAAGGGTCTTCTATAAACTTCACAACATTCATAACTATTTTTAAAAGATTGCTTTCTTTTAATTGTGTGTGTGTGTGTGTGTGTGTGTGTGTGTGCCTATTTGTGTATGTGCACATGAATGTAGGTACCTGAAGAGGCCAGAAGAGGGAGCTGGAACAATGGGTGGTTATGAGCTATCTGATGTGGGTTCTGGGAACTGGACTCAGATCCTCTGCAAGTGCTTTTAACTACTGAGCATCTCTTTAGCCCCAAGACGCTACTTTGAAGCCTTGGCACTTAAAGCCAAGATAGTATGTGTCTGAGTTACTTTCTGTTCCTTTGGAGAATAGGGTCATGGTCCATTGGCCTTCACAGAGCTTGAAACTATCATAAGGCTTAGAGAGACAACTTGGCAGATAAAGCACTTGCTGTGAAAGAATGAGAACAAGGACTTGATCCTCAGACCCTCCCCCCCCCACACACACAAATAGTCAGGTATGGCAGCATGTGTTTGTGATCCCAGAACTAGGGAAGAGGAGACAGGCAGTTCACTGGCCAACTGGCCTAGAGAAAAGAGCAAGCCCTCTATATCCATGAGAGACTCTGTCTCAAGAAAACAAGGTAGGCAGATCCTGAGGGGAAAACTTGATGTTCTTCTCTAGCATTCACATGTATGAATGTACAATGCACACATAAACACACAGAGAGATGCACAAGTGCCTATCCTCACATGTGCACCTACATACACAAACACACACACACACACAAACAAAGAAACAACAAACATGGCTTCATTTTGGTTCTCAAGAAAGATAAGCCATGTCTCTATTGTATTTGCTTTGTAATTTCCAGCCCAACTTGCTTTTCAGCTCCACGTTTACTAAATTGACAAGATCTATATAATGAAACATCACACACACACACACACACACACACACACACACACACACACACACATCTACACACAGAGATACATAGTAGGTCTTTTAGAAATGTCTCACTGACTTGCCTGAATGAAAGCAAGACCAATTCCTCATCCTGAGACTCCCTCGGAGGAAAATTAGGATGTTGCACACAGGAGCAGCAGGGCATCAAAGGACTGTTTGACATTTTCAAAGCTGATTTCAGATGCTCAGAAGAATCTGCTGGCACATTACTTTTCTGCCTCAGTAGTCTGGGATATATTCACAGCATGTAGCATTCTGCAGAGCTCTGTTAGCAAGGGGAGGGTACCTATTGGAGAGAGGCAGGTAGAAATTCCGGGGAAGTCTGGGCAGAAAGAGAAGTGTGGCAACACAGAAGCCCTTGTTTTAAATCAGATCCCTGCATGCAGGCAAGGAGCAACCATAAGAAGGCATTGATCCAAGTAGTCTGGAGACTGAGCTCTCGGATGAGAGAGCACAACAGACCACACCTCCAACCCCACAAAAGAAAACTAAGACTGGTTTTTTTGTTTGTTTGTTTTTTGCTTTTGCTTTTCATTTCTTCCCTTTTCCCCTTCTTTCCTTCTTTCCATCCTTCTTTCTTTTCTTTCTTTCCTTTCTTCCCCTTTTCTCCCACTTATTCTCACTGGGGGGCCCAGGCTAGCCCCCAAATCACTATATGGCCAAAGGTGACCTTGAAATCCAGAACTGCAGATCCTTCTGCCTCCACTTCCCAAGTGCTGGGGTTCTGAGCATGTGTGCTACCATTCCTGCATTAGATCATGCTGGGAGTGGAACCAGGGATGGGAACCAGGGCTCCACTCCCTAAGCTGTAGCCACAGCCCTCCTTCTTGATTTTTTTTTAAATAGCAGTAAAAAACCTGAGGCTTCGTGTCAAACCATCAGCCCTCCGCAATCTGGAAAGAGAAGAATGTCTGCAAGAATAAGGAAGACATGAACATTTGTTTCCCTGAGTGGATGTCGCTTGATCAAATAAAAAAAAATATGTAGGAAGCTTCAGCTAAAGATTGTTAGCAAACTGCTGCAATTTGTTTGTACAAGCAAGTGAGTGAGTGGGGCATCCTATGAGATGGGTGCTGTCTTAGTTGCTTTTGTTGTGATAAAATGCTTTGACAAAAAAAAAAAAAATAGCAACTTAGGGTATTATTTAAAATAAGAGAGTTTATTTTCAGCTCACAATTCCACGTTACGGCCCATCATAGCAGGAAGTCAAGGCAGAAACTTGAGTAGCCATCACATTACAACCACAGTGAAAAGTAGAAGAAGAAAAAAAAAAGAATGAATACATGTTTTCTTGCTTGCCTGTGGCCAGTTCAATCTGTAGACTGATCAGGCTCCACGCCTAAGGAATGAGGCCACCCACAGTGGGCTGGGTCTTCCCACGTCAGTTGACTTAAGATAATCTCCTACAGACAAGCCCATAGTTCAACTCAATATTGGCAATCCCTCATGACATGTTATTCCCATGTGATTCTAGGTAGCATTGGTCAGCCACTTAAAGCTAACAAACATATATGTAGATTTAGGGAAGTATGTGCCTGCTAAAAGGTCTTCTATTGGAGCCCCACTGGCCTTTGAAGGCTCTCCACACTAGTCTAGTTACACGAGAAAACAGAAGCCTTGGCTGGAACACCACCAAGGCCAGAGTGCCCTATTTACTCTCAGGAACAAAAGCTTTACTCTGCATCTGTGTAGGACAAGAAAAACTATAGGCCATAGACATTAGTGGCATCTTAATATAGCTGAAGACAGAAACCAGGAAAAGTGCAAAACATAAAAATATTTAGAGAAAGGAATAAATGCTAGGCCCCACCTCTGTGACTTGGCGGTTAGCAGCACAGGTTCAATCAGAACTACAAAAGGTATCTGTCTGGACACACATCCTCATGCTAGCAAGCTGTTGTATGAGGCCTTTCCTGTGGAGACATTTTACACACACACACACACACACACACACATGGTTTGTGTTTTGAGTAGAACCAGGAATAGCCTTTAAGGAAAGAATACACTCCTACATTCCAGAGGAGGAAATGGGCTCAAACTGGGTCAGGGTAGAAAAGGTAGAAGCTCTCATCAGCTGCGTGCACAACAAAGATTTAGAAGTTTAAAAACTGCTGTATATTTGTTGGCATTCTCACATATGCAGACAATGCATTTTGATCATATTCATCTCTTATTCTCCTCCTACTCTCTCTGGAGCCCCTGTCCTTTCCAGTAAACCTCCATCCCTACTTTCATGTCTTTCAGCTTTATGACCCACAGGGTTCAATCAGGATTACTAACAGGCACCAGAGTATGTGAGAAAGTCATATCCCATTCTCCACTCAACTGTGGAGAATGTTCTGACCATTGGCTAGATCTGGGTAGGAACTTAAAGTTTACCGCCTGTATTGTCCTTGGCTGGTGCCTTAGTTTGAGCAGGACCCCTGGGCCCAACTCTGCCTATCATAATGTTCTACTTGTAGGTTTCTATGACCCTCTGGATCCTTCTACTTTGCTATTCTGCCATGCTTCTCTCATTTAGAGTCCCAATAGGATGTCCTCCCCTCTGTCCCAGTTTCCTGGTAAGTGAAGGCTTTCATGGGACATGCCCCTTGGGCTAGTATGCAGATATAAGTGAGTATATACCATTTGATTCTTTCTGCTTCTGGGTTAACTCACTCATTATGATCATTTCTAGCTCAATCCATTTATCCACAAATTTCGGGAATTCCTCACATTTGACCATGTCCCCTGGAGGGGGAGACCTGGTGGCACTCAGAGGAAGGACAGCAGGTTGCCAAGAAGAGACTTGATACCCTATGAGCATATACAGGGGGAGGTAATCCCCCTCAGGAACAGTCATGGGGGAGGGGAATAATGGAAAAATGGTGGGGAGGGAAGAATGGGAGGATACAACGGATGGGATAAACATTGAAATGTAACAAGAATAAATTAATAAAAAAAAATTTTAAAAGAAGGATTACTAACAGGAGCATGGGCATGTGGTTGTTCACTACAGTGAGGGCAACTTATCAAAGGCTATGCCACTGAAGAGATATTTTTGCAGACATTATTCATCTCTCTCTAGATTGTGGGTTGGTTGTTCGACATGAAGCCTTAGGTTTTTACAGCTATTTCTGAAAAATCAAGGAGGAGGGCTGTGGCTATAGGTCAGGGAGTGGAGCCCTAGTTTCCATCCCTGGGTTCCATTCCCAGCATGCTCTAATGCAGGAATGGTGGTGCACATGCTCAGAACCCCAGCACTTGGGAAGTAGAGGCAGAAGGATCTGGCAGTTCTGGATTCCAGAGTCACCTTTGCATATAGGGATTTGGGAGCTAGCCTGGGCTACAAGCTTCGCAAACGTAGGTTGAGCCAGAAAGCCCTTCCTCACTCATGTTTATAGCAGTGATAATGACGCTAACTGGACAGAAAGCCTTTCTGAGAGCAGAGCTTCCCAGGCCTAGTTTACCATATATGTGGTCTAGCTTTGGCATAGATTTCTGCTCCCCTGACTTCTTGCAAATAGTGTCTTGTCAACTTCAGTGGACAAAGGCACACCTAAGGAGACTTCTTCCTCAAAGAAATCTTCCTGCAAGGCTTCTTTACAAGAACTATTGCAGTTCTCCCCTCCTTCTGTGCCCTCTGTGCCCTCTGTGGAAGCATCACCCCGTTGCTTCCAAACATAGTACATCCTTCTATAATCTATGCTGTTGTATTAATTTCGTTTCTATTGCTGTAATAAAATACCCTGACAAAGACCAGTTTAGGGGAGAAGGGGTTGATTTAAGCTCTCAATAATTCCTGGTTATGGTCCGTCATTGAGGGGAAGTGAAGACAGGGATAACACATCACATCACATCTACACCCGTGAGCTGAGGGAAATGCATTCATGCCTGCTGCTCAGCTCGTGGGTCCATCACTGCTTAGGGAACATTGGTGTGTGTTGGGGCGTGTATCTCACACGTGTGTATTAACATACGTCCCCATGTTCACATTTAAGGAGACTAGAGGAGCACATGGAGTGTCCTGCTGCATCATTCTGTAATAGATTTCCTTGGGATGGGGCCTCTCACTGAACCTGGAGCTAATCTGTCATCCAGCAAACCCCAGTGATCCTCCTGTCTCTTCTCTGGGCTTAAGTGCTTGGGCGTGACCACTACTTGCTTTTTAAATAGGCGATGGAGATTTGAACTTGGGCTCCCACGCTGATTTAAGTAAGTGCTCTCACCCACTGGACGTCTCCTCAGCCCTTGGCCTATCATATACTCTCCTCGGTTACCTCATCATTTAGAGTCATCCCCTTTCTACTGGGATCCTGTAGGATCATCCAGAACTGGGCAGCAACTTGATGCACCCTAATCCATATGCATCCCTGAACTTGGTAGAAAACTAGTTGTGGAGGCAGAGACAGGCAGATCCCCAGGGCTCACTGTTTTCTCGTTTTTAAAAACCCTGACTTCTCCTGCTCATACTTGGGGCACCCACTGGTGTCTCCCAGTTGGGTTGTGCAAATGATTAGCTTCAGCTGGCTGACAGCTTGCTACAATGTAGAATGATGTGAGGAGACTATATCCATTGGGGAATTGTCTAGATCAGTGTGGCCTATGGATATGCCTATCCAAAAAAAAAAAAAAAAAAATTCAATACCATTTTGAACGTTAATTGATGTAGGAGGATCCAACCTACTGTGAGTGGCGCCATTCCCTAAGGCAAGTGGTTTTCAGCTATACAAAGCTAGCTAAGCATGAGCCTATAAGCATGCCAGCAGGCAGCATCACTCCTGGAGTTTGATGCAGTTCTTGGTGAAGCAAGTTCCCTGATCAGAGGGTTGCGTGAAATAACAAGCAGGCCTGCTGCCAGGTTCCTACCTTGAGTTCTTAACCTGACTTTCCTCGACAATGGATGGTGACCAGGATTCAGAATCCCAAACCCTTTCCCCTCCGAAGTTGCTTTTGGTCGAGGTATTTTTGTTATAGCACCAGAAATGAAACTAGAACTGGTTGTAAAGGTGGCTTTGCAGACAGCCATGAGGGCATGTTTAAAAAGGTAGGAGCCTGCTCGGATGAACACGGAAGTATGCATAGACAAACAGAGCCCCATGTGCTGGATACCCCTAACATCCCAATGACTCATCTGCAGAGTTATTCTACTAGCAAGTGAAAAAAAAAATGGGCCCAGGAGAGCAGACCCTGCCCTCTGATCCTTTTCCTTTTTCTCAAGCTCCAGCACTTACGTAATATCCTCCACAGAACAAGTGTCTATAATAACTGTTTGTGGAATGAATGCTAAATGCACACATACTAACACTCACACAGAGGCCATGGTTAAAATGTTCCCCCTCTACTTGGTTTAGGCCTACAGGGAACACAAGTGCCATTTGGATAATTCAACACACCTCACACTTGGTAAACCTGGAACTGCTGTGATTTGTTTATGAGGCACTGGTTTTGCACGTTATTTTATGCTTAGTTTCACTATCAAAACAAATCAAGAGCCCGAACAATTTTTCTCCCTCAAAGGATGAAAGGAAAAAAAAAGATAAAATAAAAATAAATTTTTTTTTCATTCTTTGTTACAAGGCATTCAGGAAATATCCAAAATATCCCTGCACCTGAGATGATGTGCCCCCACCTCCACCCCCACCCCCAGTACAGTGGTTTCTCATTCCTTTAGTGGAAATTATCTGCTAGGTGGGAAGGCCGAAGGCTTTTTGTCATTGCTGAACAATTGATCTAATTGAGGTTTGAAACATCAGCCCTGACAACCTGGGGACAGATGAGTTGCAGATGCCAGGTAGCTCGTGGTTATGGTGGCTCCTCCAGGGTGGAAGTTCCAAGATAACAGCCTGAAATATTTTCTTGTGAATTTGCGGGACATGGGGGGGGTGCACAGATCAATGTGAGTTCAAGGCCAGCCTGGTCTACAAAGTGAGTTCAGGACAGCCAAGGCTACACAGAGAAAACCTGTCTCAAAAAGCACAAAAGGGGGGTAGGTGGGTTGAGGTATCTATTTCCTGATGTATAGCAGATTTTATAACTCTCTTGGGATAAATAATTTGAAATATCATGTAAAAGCCTGTGCGTGCACATGCGCACATGGTCTACCTTGGGCACTGTCTCAGGACATATCTACCTTGCCTTTTGGAGACTGAGTCCCTCACTAGGACCTAGAGCTGACCAGTTAGGTTAGGCGAGCTACCCAGCCAGGTCCAGAGAGCCATCTACTCTTTCCCTGTGTGTCTCCATCCCAAGCTAGCACTCCTGGCCTTTTACATGGGTGATGGAATCAAACTCAGGTCCTTATGCTTCCAAGGCCAGTACATTACTGACCGAGACATCTCCCCAGTCCCATGAAACTACATTTAAAAATAATATGAATTTGTAAGAAATTAAAGGAAATCTCAGAGCCTCAAATCCCAGGGAAATTTGCAATCAGATTAAAATTAGCTTGGAGCTTGGCATCTGCACCGGAGACATTTGTTGGAAATCTTTTAATCTGGGCCATATGATAGAGGCCTGAGATAGTTTGCTTTCTTTTGCTGTGATAAAAATCCCATGACTCAAAGCAATGTGGGGCTTTTGTTGTTGTTGTTGTTGTTGTTGTTGTTGTTGTCGTTTATTTGTCCCAATCACAGTCCAACAGTGAGAGAAGTCATTGGCAGGAACTCAAAGCAGGAACCCAGAGACAGGAACAGAAGCAGAAACCATGGAGGTGTGCTGCTTACCGGCTTGTTTTGCATGGACTGCTCATCCGACTTTCTTATATAACCAAGGACCACATACCCAGGCATATGGCACCACCCACTGCAGGCTAAGCCCTTCCCTTCATCAGTCACTTATCAAGAAAGTATGCTACGAACACGATCACAGGTCTATCTGGTAGAAACCATCTCTCAGTTGAAGTTTTCTCTTCCCAAGTAATACTAGTCTATGGCAACTCCCTGAAAGCTAACCGGCACAGGCTCTAAAGATACCACCAACCTGGGCTCAGAGGAGACACCCACATAAACCAGGCAGCCAGGAAAGGCTGTGCTTTCAGAGAAAGAGCAAACTACATATGAACCTGTCCCATGTAAAAGAATTATAGGTGAATTGCGGTGTTTTGGAGTTGGGGGTCGGGTGGGGTGTGGAATATATGCATATCCCTTTGTGTAAAGAAAACTGGTCTTCATGTATGTCTCACTCTATGTCTGCATTTGGGACAGTTTAACAAACACCACACGCTTTGCTTACCTGTTAGGGTGTTTTGCAGCTTCATCATGAGAAAATGCCAAGGGTAACCCCAAGGAAAATTCACTGTTTCCTACTTAATTTTGTCCTATATTTCCTTTCACTTTCTTTCTTCTCTCCCTTCTTTTCTTCCCTCTGCCTTTCTTCCCTTCTTCCTCCTCTTGTTTCCTTTGTTTCATTCTCTTTCTCCATCCCTCTTTTCTTCCTCCATTTCTTTTCCTTCCCCCCTTCTCTCTCTTGCTTGTCTCTCCCCCACCCTTTTTTGGTGCTGGGAAATAGGTCCAGGGACCGTGTGTGTGTGTGTGTGTGTGTGCGCGCGCGCTAAGCAATTCTCCCACTCATCCATCAGCCTCTGCTTCCTGTTTTTCTAAGACTCAAGAGTTCAAAGGAAATGTTTTATATTTAGAAGATTTTACAATTTAATTTTAGGCAGGGGCAGATTGTATGTAGCCCATGAAGGCTTGTATATCTAATATACTATTTGATGCATTATGGAAAAATTTGTCAGGAAGAAACTGAGATCCAATGCAGGGGCTCTGGGTGCCACGAGCACAGGTTTAGGCGGTTGGAATCTCGATCTCGTGTGTGTGCCATGAGCTGGTTAGACTCTAAAGCTAAGGCTTTACATGAAATGCAGAAGATATTATGTTTGAAGTGTTTGTTTTGATGACACTCACACTTTCACATTTGGGTAAATGCTGAGAAATAATAATTACAAATATGAGATGGAAGAGGGTTCCCATAAGGAGAGCCAAGCTCCCCGGAGAAGGCAATTTGTGCTGCAATGCAGAGAAGAAGGCAAGGCAGGAAGGCCTTCTTGTTTGCTGGATGCATACCTTGCATTCATTAGCCGCATTCCCAGTCTTGGGGAGGGTTGTGACTTGGACTACAAATCCCTAATCTACAACTAACCAGCAAAGGAGGCTGGGGGAGGACCGTAGCGAGTGTGCGTGCATGCAACATCTGATTTGAACTTGGTCTTTTGTGAATTGATGTGATTTACAGACACCTCCCAAATAAATGCACAGTACTCCAGGAAGAGACGCATAAAATACCAGTGTTCGTTCCTCTGATGCTGTGCGGCAGAAAAATTGTTGAGGTTTTGGAAATGGAGAAATTGCATCCTTCGGCGTGCTTGTGTGCCGCAGTGTGCCTTAGAAGCACACTAGCTGGCTTTTCTTCAGTATGTGCTAAGCATTCCTAATATGTTTCCTGTCTCCCTTGCTCTGCCGTACTGACTGGGAAAGGTAGCCATGAAAAAAATTCCACTACCAAAACGGATCACTTAACACGTGGGATGGAATAAATCCCTTCTTCTCCTTGCTGGGATTCAAATGTGTACCTCAGTGATTTCTTCATTGGAAGGAAATTGGGTCCATTTTAATACCCAGTGATTGAAACACTAACACAGATCCTGACAACAAACACTTTCTATGAAGACCATATATTTGGACTTGCCCCGCCCCTGCGCCCCTCTGAGTAAGGAAAAGAGTAAATGTTTCATTCTTAGGAAACAGACATTTCTCGTTTTGGAGAAAGTAAATGAATAGGGAGACCACTAAGGAGGCCAAATATATGTCTTCTTTCTCAGCATATAGCTTGGAATAAAAGTTTGTCCTGATTTTATTGGCATCTTGTATTTGCACTGGAAGTAGCCAGGGCTTAATCTCCTAAACTAAATCAATGTTCTGACTAAATATTTCCAGGGTAGAAGGTATCTTTGGGAAGACTGCACTGGCTAATTTTAGCTGTCAACTTAGGACAACCTAGAATCACTTGGCCAGAGTGTGTGGATGGGAATTATCTAGACCAAGTTGGTCTGTGGTACAGGAAGACTCTCATTGGTGGCATCATTCCCTAGTCAGGGTGTCCTGACTACATGGAAAGAGAATCCACACTGGGAACAAGCCAACAAGAATCCACATGTTTATTCTTTCTTGGCTCTTCACTGTTGGTGTGTTGAATGTGCTGTGATCTACTGCTTGTTGTTCCTGCAGTGATGTTTCTGGAACTATCACCTGAAATTACGCCCAAATAAATCCTTCAAGCCACTAATTTGTTTTAATGTCAAGATATTTCATCTCAGAAATATAAATGAAGACTTAACTTTTAAATGAAAGTCCATCTTCTGGATTTTTTTTCTAAACAAACCTACAGTGCTATTTTGCCACTGAGTCACAAGATGCATATGTGTGTGTGTGTGTGTGTGTGTGTGTGTGTGTGTGTGTGTGTGTGTGTGTTGTAGGTCAGAAGTCCATGTCGCATGTCTTCCCCTGTCACTCTTTGTCTTGTTTTTGTAAAACAGGCCCTCTCACTGAACTTAGAGCCTGCTCATCCAGCTAGACTGGCCAGCCAGTTAGCTCCCATGATCCTCCTCTCTCCACCTCCCAAGTGTTGGGATTACAGGAGCGTGCCACAGATGCCTGGCTTTTACAGAAGAGATCAAACTTAGGTCCTCATCCTTGCTCAGCAAACCACATTGCAAGCTGAGCCATCTCATTTGCCCCCAACACTGTCTCTCTTGTGGGGAAAAATAGCATGTTACATAAAAAAAAAAAAAAAAAAAAAAAGAGGGGCAGTGTTTTAATAATTTTCCAAAAGTTAGGAATGACTTTGTTGAAAACAACAAAGTTTCTGATACAATTTGTGTTTTACATCCAATAGATTCTTTTCAGGGAAGTAAATACATATGAGACTTCAAAAAAGAAAGGAAAAAGACTCTATATATCCCAGTCTTATGCTTTTTATGGATATATATGTGTGTGTGTGTATATATATATATATGTATATACATATGTGTGAGTATGTGTGTGCAAGTGCATGTCATAGAGCATGTGTGGAGGTTTCAGACATAGAACTCAGGCAGGTCATCAGGGGTTTGGTGACTGCCTGCCCTGCTGCCATTTTACTGGCTCCTGTTTCTGAACAAATAGAGAAGTTGAGGAGAGGGTGACTAGTAAGAAGCTATACCGTTTAAATTTATGTTCCATGGAGAAATTCAGAGGGAGAAGAGCTTTTCTCAGCCCTGCACCTCCACCCCCAGCCCTCAACACAGCCCTTTTGAGATGACTGCATCTTCTGCTATGACCTGCGGGTCACTCTGACATTGCTTCAATGAGCTGCACTCCCACAGCTTACACAGCCCCGCAAACAGGTTCTCAGAAAATACAAGAGCAAGGGACACGGCTTTGAAACCACAGTGTGGAAAGTTTCGGGCTGTGGACGGAGCTGCACTTCACAGAATGAAGAACTCCATTCAAAGGGGCAGAGCTGGGGAAATACTTCGGAGTGTTCCTTTTATGCCTGGCTCAGGGCACTTTGCTGGGTTGCGGGGCAGGTTTTTCAAGTGATTGCGTCCCACCGGGCAACATCAGTGTTAGGTTCAGTACAATAGTACCTGGAAAGCAAAGGGCTGGAAGAATTGTTTCATAATTTTGCTACTATAACTCTATCTGAAGCGGGGTGATTGATTGATCCAGGGTTTGCATTCTTTCCTGTGTATGAAAAGCAAACTTTTTTTTTTTTTTTTTTTTTTTTTTTTTTTTTTTTTTTTTGCGCCCTTGTGGCCATCTCAAACTCTTTGCGAGGAAGATATAATAGAAGATTCACACAGCCAGAAACTGCTGCGTCTTACCAAGTGAGTCAAGAAACACAGGTGCCATGTTTACTGTCAGTGATGGGTCCCAGATTTTTAAAATACATTGTATATATACAAAGGACATGAAAGGAGAAATGAAATTGCCTAGGAGAACAAAGAGGATAATGGGAGTAGAAAGGGTAGGGAAGGGAATGGTGGTAGAGTACAGGGTTGATACACTGAAAGTACATTATATACTTCCGTGAGAATCAGAATACACTTGCATTGTGCAACTCATAAAAATAAAATTAAAAAAAAACCAAACAGGCAAATGTGATGCTGGGGAGACGACTCCGTTGGTAAAATGTTTGCCTTGTAAGCATATATGCCTGAGTTTGAGCCCTAGAATCCATGCTTAAAAAACAAAACAAAACAAAAAAACAAAACAAAAAAAAGAACAAAAGAGCTGAACTTGGTGGCCTGTGCTTATAGCCTCAGCCAGTGACAAAGCCTGTTTCAAAAAAGTATGAATGGCTCCCGAGAAATGACTGCTGGTCTCCACATGCCCACACACGTGTGCCCACACAGGGACACACAACATGCATGTGTGTGTGTATGTAAACACACACACACACACATATACAACTTTTAAAAATTAAGCAAAAACACTATTCAACTCTTTTAGTTGCTATTCTAAGATAATGAAAGACCAGATAAAATATTGGCTTGCTCTGTGTGTGTGTGTGTGTGCATGTTGGTAAGATGTGAAAGTAGGTGTGTGCAGGTAGCCATGCATGTGGAAGCCAGAAATTGACAAGGGTCTTCTTCAATTGTTCTCTTCTTTATTATTTGAAATGATCTCTCATTGAACCTTGAGTTCACTAACTGGCTAGATAGCTGTCCAGTGAGTCCCTAGAACCCTCCTGTCCTTGCCTCCCCAGTACCAGGATTTCAGGCACATCTGGCTTTTTGTGTGGGTTCCAGGGATCCGAACTCTGATCCTCATGCTTGCTTGCAAGCACTTTACTTCCTAAGTCACCCCCCAACCCCAGCCCTCTGTGCTCCCAGTCCTTATGGGTTAGAGTCATCATTATCCTCATGTCTTGAAATAATGATTGGCATATAGAAGAATGAGCCAAGTAGAATGCCCCTGGAGTTCCCCTTATCAAATCCAAGTAGCAAATCATTCCTGAAAAAAATTAAAAGAAATCATCTCATTCATGAGACCACAGAAGCCTGACACACGCCAGGATGGAAGGGCTTCAAAGCACAATAGATGATTATAAATTGTAGCAGATGGTCTTTCCAAATGCAGTTCCTGGTTCCTGTGCAGTATTCTTAGTGGTTTGGCCATTGGTCTGGCAAATATTTTATCTTTATCTCATTAACAGTATCAAGAGCAGATTTCTTCCCCTTGTTAGGATCCTTACTACATCTTCATAATCTCGCCTCGGGTTTGAATCATTTATCTGAATCTGTGCCACACAATTTATTCTTCAGAGACATTAATTATCTTCCCAACTGGTTGACTGCACTGAGTTTAAATGGATAAAGATGGAGACAAGAATCCTTCATTCACAGAGGCGGTAGAAATGTGCATTTGTCGGGAGGGGCTTCCTGAAATTTTGAGATGCAGGGAGCCCACTCACTGAAGGCTATGGTAAATGACAAGGGAACTTGATTTGCTCTTATGACAAGATGATGGAAGAAATGAGTGGCAGCATTCAAAGGCACATGGACACATACACACACACACACACACACACACACACACACACACACACTGGCGGTGAAGAGCATATAACTTAGGGTCTCATCCATGTTAACCGAGCTGCCTCTATTCAGCCTCTAGGAGCAAGTTGCTCCAATTGTTGGGGTAGGCAGGAAGACAGAAGTCAGAGTTGATTAGTTTTACTTATTATGTATTTATTATTTTTTATACACATATGTATTTGTATGTGTGTGGAAAACATATTATTACCTGTACATGTGCATGTGGAGGCCTGAGGTTGATATTAGGTGTCTTCCTTGATCTCTTTTTTGTTGTTTTTGTTTTAATTTATTATTTTTTAATTTTAATTTTATTAATTTATTCAGATTACAACTCAATTGTTATCCTATCACTTGTATCCTCCCATTCCTCCCTCCCTCCCGCTTTCACCCTGTTCCCCTCCCCTAGGTCTACGATCAAGGGGACCTCTTCCCCCACTATATGGTCATAGGCTATCAAGTCTCACTCAAAGAAAGAATAAGCAGGCTACCAAGATGAGGCAGAGTCTCTTATTGAACCCACAGCTCTCTGTTTTGACTAATCCAGCTCATTGGCTCATCAAATCCCCTGTCTCCTCCTCCCAAATGCTAGGACTACAGGTGGAGGGCCAAGCCCCCTGGCTTCTTCTAGTAAAAACTATTTGTTTTTATTTTCAACCTCTGTGTGTGAGTGCAGGTATGCTTGTGCCTCTTGCTTATGAGCATTGCCCTGCCACCCCACCCCCACCCCCATCCCCCTCGCCAGGCCAGAAGAGGGCACTGGATCCCCTGAAGCTGATGTTGGAGGAATCTGTGAACTGCCTAATGTAAGTGCGGGGAACTGAACTCAAGTCCCTGCAAGAGCATAAATGCTCTTAACTGCCGAATCATCTTATCTTTCCAGCCCAACCACTTGACTTCTTTTCAACATGGACCCTGAGTATCATGTAGCTGGCTTTTATATTTGTGTGTAAGCACTTTACCCATTAAGCCATCACCACAGATTCTCAGCAGTTTCAAAAACAGGCTCTCCCTCCGTAGTTCGGCCTGTCCTTGGACTTGCTGTAGAGCCCAGGCTGATCATGAACTTAAGAGCTTCCTGCTTGTGCTTCCCAGTGAGGTCTTAATTCCGGGCATTGGTTATCTTAACCAAAATCTAGGAGGTCTATGATTCTATTCTAATGGTTTGGTATGTTGGGGAAGTGAGGCAGAAAGACATCAAGAGTTTGTTAGAGATACTTCCTGAAGGAAACTCTATGTCATTCAAGAGTGCATTTGCTTCTCAAACTTGATGTGGATAAGGATTACCTGGAACCTGGCGGTGGTGGCGCACACCTTTAAGCTCTGTATTTGGGAGGCAGAGGCAGGCGGATCTGTGTGAGTTCGAGGCCAGCCTGGTCTACATAGTGAGTTCCGGGAGAGCCAGGGTTACACAGAGCAACCCTGTCTCAAACCAGCCAAACAAACAGACAAGAGACCTTCCTTGAGATCTATTTTCATTTTAGCTCTGTGTATATGTTGCTGCATGTGTGGCTATGTGGATGAATGTATGGATGCCCCCAAAAGGCCTTAAAGAGGGATTAGAAATTCAGGCAGTTGTCAGCTGACACTTTGAGTGCTGGGAGCCTAGTTCGGGTCCTCTGCAAGAACATCAAGTGCTGCTAAGCACTGAGCCACCTTTCTGGGGGGGGGGGGCTACCTGGAGATCTAAATGTGCAGATATTGGCTTTAGTGGGGTTGTTTGTTTTTGTTTTGTTTTGTTTTTAAAAGACATGAAGCCGGGAGGGTGACATGTTGGGATTTATACTGGGTTGAATATTACCATATTTTATTGTGTACATCCTCAAAATTGTCAGGAATAACGAGAAGTTGTCCCCCTTTTTTTTTTTAAGTAGAGCTAATGGCTGCAGATATGCAGAAAGATGGAGAAATTTAAGGTTATAAAACCACTCCCCTGAAATGAATTTTTAAAAATTCTCTTATGCAACCAACACAGTGATGGGTCCTATCTAACTCTTTATGCGTGATGCTCAGAGGTAAGAAAAGGGAAGTCCAGCCCTCACCGCCACGGCCTCATCACCAAGCTGCACCAAACATTCAGTTGTAATATTGTTTGACATGTAAACATGTTGTTGTACACAAAATGAAGCATGGTTTTAATAATCAAAAAAATTAAGGGTAGAGAGCAACAGTGTCAACCTCTGGATTCCATGTGCACACACACATACACACACACACACACACGCGCGCACGTGTGTGCGCGCACCTGCACGTACACACATACATGTAGAGTTATATGTAGGCACATGCTGTGAGTATACATGGGCAATCTGAGTTTCTATGCCTTTCCATGAGATGACTGACTGTGGTGGCTGATGGGTGATAATCTGACTAGAGGGGATGGCCAAGGCGAGATGCAGATGTGTTTTACACACACTGGCCCAGGTGCTGTAAGGCAGCTCACAGCCTCCAGCCTGTATTGCCACCCTCCCACCCCCATCCCCCCAACCCCGTTATTTCTGCTTCATTCCATTCGACCCACTCAAGTCAGGTGGCTTGGTAATTTATACACTTCAAACCACTTTGTGCTGCCGAGCCACATTGCTCTCCTGTACCGGCTCTCATGCTGTTCCTGCTGCTGCGGCCTGAGAGAGCTCGTCTTCAAGATGCCATTGTTGTAAGTGGTTCTCTGACCTCGCCAATACCGTGTGACTGGCTTTTTTTCTTTGCACAGATGACACCCTTTTGGTGTTAGCATTGCTCATTCTGTATTGTGCTTATTGTGATTACTTTTAAACTTTATCCATCACGGCATAAGCTGCTTAATAACTAACACAATGATTTGTGTGGTGGGTAAGAGTTAAATTGGCCTGTGTATATACATCTGTACATACATACATATATATATGCACAAAAGCATGTCTGTACATGACTATTGCGCATGTGCTTGCACATGCTGGTGGAGGGCAGGGGTCAATGTCAAGTGTCTTTTCTTAAGGATTTTCCACCTTATTTTTTTTTTTTTTTAGTTTTTTTTTTTATTAATTTATTCTTGTTACATCTCAATGTTTATCCCATCCCTTGTATCCTCCCATTCCTCCCCCCCCATTTTCCCATTATTCCCCTCCCCTATGACTGTTCCTGAGGGGGATTACGTCCCCCTATATATTCTCATAGGGTATCAAGTCTCTTCTTGGCTACTTGCTGTCCTTCCTCTGAGTGCCACCAGGTCTCCCCCTCCAGGGGACATGGTCAAATGTGAGGCACCAGAGTACGTGAGAAAGTCGTATCACACTCTCCACTCAACTGTGGAGAATATTCTGACCATTGGCTAGATCTGGGAAGGGGTTTAAAGTTTACCTCCTGTATTGTCCTTGGCTGGTGCCTTAGTTTGAGCGGGACCCCTGGGCCCAAATCTGCCTATCATATTGTTCTACTTGTAGATTTCTAGGACCCTCTGGATCCTTTTATTTTGCTGTTCTCCCATGCGTCTCTCATTTAGAGTCCCAATAGGATGCCTTCCCCTCTGTCCCAGTTTCCTGGTAAGTGAAGGCTTTCGTGGGACATGCCCCTTGGGCTAGTATGCAGATATAAGTGAGTATATACCATTTGATTCTTTCTGCTTCTGGGTTAACTCACTCATTATGATCATTTCTAGCTCAATCCATTTATCCACAAATTTCGGGAATTCCTTGTTTTTAATAGCTGAGTAGTATTCCATAGTGTATATGTACCACAGTTTCTAAGTGTCCCTCAGTAGAAGAGTGGATAAAGAAACTGTGGTACATATCCACCTTATTTTTTTTTAAGACAGTGTCTGTCTTTCATTGGGCTCAGAACGCCTCAGTTTGGATAGGATGACTGATCAACACACCTCAGGGATTTTCCTGTCTCCCCAGCTTTGGAGTTACAAGTCCACAAGCCACACCCTGCTCTGTAAGTGAATGCTGGGGGCCCAAACTCTGGTCCTCATGTTTGTACAGTAAGCACCGTTAGTGACTGAGACATCGCCTAGGCCCCAAGCATATCTTGAATCCATTTCCAGAATGCTACAATGATCTGTTGAATTAAAATTAAACATAGTTCAACATTTTTTTTCTTGGTTGTCCTCTCTTAAACCCATTTCTCCCCTTTCCTAACTTGGGTATTCCGCCTCTGAGCTTCAAAGCTCCTGAACCTATTATGTCCCTTGGACTTGAGTATCATTACTAACAGGGTACACTGAGAAGCCAGGTAACCTTGAATTCAAATTATACCCCAAACCATGCAACTTTGAGCTATTGGATCGATCTCTTTTATGACCCTTTACTTTAATAGGACCAGTAAGAACATCTGCACTTCTTAGCTTTAATTGTCAAGGTGACACAATCTGGAGTCACAGAGAGTCTCAGTAAGGGACTGCCTAGGTCAGGTTGGCCTGTGAGCAGCCTGCGGGAAATTACATTTACGTTAGCTGAGGTGAGAAGAGCCACCGTGAATGTGAAGATGGGCAGCACCCTTCCTTGGTTTGGATCCTGAACTCTGTAAGGGCAGAAAGAGGAAGATGGAGGACGGAGGAGGGAGGGGAAGAGGAGAGGAGGGGAAGGGGGAGCTGAGCAGTAAGCATGGCTGCATTCACTCTCCTGCCTTCATCTGTGCACATGATGTGACTGGCTGCTTCATGGTCCTGCCTTGACTTCCCCACATTGATGGGATGTGACCTGACCTGGAATCATAAGATGAACAGACTCACTTCCCTTTAAAGTGATTTTCGGGGGAAGGGGATTAGGGTATTTTATCACAGCAACGGAAGTAAAACTATCCGAATCTTTACCTTCCAGAACTATAGTCAGGATTAATTCAGTGTGTATTTAAAGTGCTTAGCCCTGATAGAGCAAACGTTATAATAATGTCAGCAATTACTATATTGCTTGATGTAGTGTCCTATACACTGATGAGCTTCCCTGCCTCGTGACTGGACCCGGGTAATTTCTTTAAGACTAGGGCTATATCTTACGTCCTTTTGCATTTCCAGTCTATGCAGAGACTGGCGTAGCATAGATTTTTCAATAAATGCTTGCAGAAAAGATCAATGAAACCACAGTTTGTTTAGGAATGAAGCCTTAAGCACAAATTTACTGGGCTCCTATGGAGCACACGTACACTGTCCAGGTAAATTCTGTGCACTCACCACACGCCACCCTCTAATCATTACATCACACGGCGTAGAAATCAGCACTGCTCCTGGCTATCCATCTAAGGCATATTTCATAGTTCAGTCACCTGTGGTGTTCACCTGGGTAACTTACAACGAAGAGAGATGCATTTTGAAAGACCAACATCAAGGGGCTATATCTAGTAAGGGACTTTTTTTTCTAGATCATTCTATGATGGAAGCCAAAGGGCAAGGCAGAGAGATAGGTCGTGGTGAGGAGGAGTGAGTGGAAAAACAATCCTTTTGTAAATAAGGAACCCACCCTTATAGCAACTAACCCACCCCTTCCATAATGACATTAAGTCCACCCAGGAGAGCGAAGCTAGCAGAACCTAAAGCTGTGTGACATCTGGAGTGACAGGAACAAATGTCTACCAACCCCAGATAGGGAACTGATAAGAGACAAAAGTACAGATCCCACCCAAGTCCCACTTGGTGAACCAGTAAGTGTTAGGGTTACAGGGATGTGGGTGAGGGGTTACTTCCAAGAGTAGATATTACTTGCTCAAAGGCAGGTTCACCACCAAAGGCCCATCCAAGTATTCCTGACAACAGCTCACAAAAGCTAGAGGCTGGGAGAACATGTACCAGAGCCTGCAGGCTCCCCAACAGGTTGCGGGGGTTCCTTTGCAGTGAGCTCAGTTGGTCTGAGGCTCTGCCGGGCTGCTGGCCGTGTCTGCGGGTCTCTGCTTCTTTCAGGTGGCCGGGCTTGTCTGAGAGTGACTTTCAGCCATCTTTACTGCTTAGATGCTCTTGTGGAGGAAAGGATCCAGTCAGTCTTGTCCGTTTAGGTGACTTATGGAGCTATTTGGAGTTATTTGCTTCCTGTCTTAACAGCTTCCTTGTAGGATGGAGAGTTTCACCTCCCCTTACATCAGTGGCCCTCAACCTTCCTAATGCTGTGACCCTTTAACACAGTTCCTCATGTTGTGTGACTCCCCCAACCATAAATGTAATTCACTGCTACTTCACAGCTGTAATTTTGATACTGTTATGAATCATAATAAAAATACCTGATATGCAGGGTACCTGATACGTGGCCCTCCAAAGGGGTCATGACCCACAGGCAGAGAACCTTATAACATCCTGTGGTCTCGCCCCACCCCCACCCCCTTGTAAACATTCTACCCTAAAATATCCTTTTGTTTCCCTTGCCTTTTAATTCCAAGTGTTTTTTTTTTTTTTTTTTTTTTGTTTTTTTTTTTTTTGAGTTTTTTAATCTCTGCAGAAACTGCTGTGCAACACTTAATTACTTCTTAGAGGCTCCACCTCTTAACGCTGTAGAATTATAGATCAAGTTTTCAGCATGTGAGCTTCAGGGAGCAGAATGAATTCGCAGCACTGGAGTCAGCAAATGCACACTGACTTCCGGAACATTCTAAAGCAGAAGCTGGTCACACAACCTGAACTGTTTCTTTATTGATTTGGTGTGTGTGTGTGTGCGTGTGTATGTGTGTGTGTGTGTGTGTGTGTGTTTATACATGTTCTCCGTGTGCTTGGCCACACACATGTGTGTGGGTGTGCATGCACATGGGAACTCATGTATGTGAAGGCTTAAGGTTGACATACGGAATCATCCTCCTTTACCGCCTTACTCCGCCACATCTTATCCACGGAGGCAGAGTTCCTCAGTCGAGCCCAGAGCTGGGTGATGCGGCCCGTTTTGCTAGCTAGCTCGCTCCATCCCTTGTCTGTCTTCCCAGGCTGTTCTTACATTGAGCCACCACACTCATTTAACATTTATGTGGGTTCTGGGGCTCTAAACTCTGGTCCTTACACTTGGGAAGCAAGTGCTTTAAGCATTGAGCCCTGTTTTTAGCTCCCTAGAATAGCAGCTCCTAATTCTTAGAAGCAAAACCATGGTTGGTCCCATAGCTCAGTTATTAAAGTATTTCTTTCACAGGCATAAAGAAGCAAGTTCAACTCTCAGAACCTGCATTTTAAAAAAGCCAGTTGTGGTGGTCTGTGCTTGTAACCCCAGCGCTAGGGAGGTAGAGATGAGGTGGATCCCTGGGGCTCACTGGCAAGGCATCCTAGGCTGTTGAGGGAGTTCCAGGGGGGAGTGAAAGATCCTGTTTCAAAAGAAGATGGACAGCGCCCCTTGAGGATGTTCTCTGGCATCCACGCACATATGCACATACGCATGAACACCTACATGTATGTGTACTCCACACACACACACACACACACACACACACACACATATATATATATATATATGCACTCACACAAACAGGCAAACCAAAAAGTAATGACGCCCCTCTCATGTCATAGGGTCCTAACTCTCATGTTGCACTGGATCAAATACACTCATCTTCCTGCAAGCTCACCTCCTCTGGGGAGTCCACCACAGCCTATGGTACCCACCTAGTTAGCAACAGCTTTTATCATGTTTACCTGGCCTGGCTTTCTCTCCATCTTTCTGTCACCTGTACCTGGCAGAGTCCCCTCTAAACTAACTGCATCTCTCAAAGCCTTACATATGGCTTAATGTTGTCATAAGAGAGTAAGGCCATGCAAACTCCTCTGTGGGGACCAGCAAAGATTGTAAGGGAGTCAGTTGCCAGCTAAAGCATCCTGGGGCACATAGCACAGAAGACCATCTGTTAGTATTTCTGATATCATGGATAGTCATATCAGACTTGGCAGAGAAGGGGAACACTTCACTCTGCGTAGTCAGGTCTAAAGGAAAAATACTTAAGGCTTAGTTTATTTGTTAGTTATTTGGAGGGATCCATGTGTGAGAAGATGCTTGTTCATGTGTGAGTATCTCTATAGAGGCCAGAGAACTGTCTACCTTTTTAATGACTCGGAGTCTTTCATTGGCCAGAATTCAACAAATGGGCTTGGGCTGCCTGTCGAGAGAGCCCTAGGGAATCTCTCTGCCCATCTTCAGCTCTCAAAAGTGGAATTACAAGCATGTATCACAATGCCTGGCTTTCTAAAGTGGGCTCTGGGAATAGAACTTAGATCCAGTGTCATTGTTTCTGAGGCAAGCTCTTTACTGACTGAGCCATCTCCCCAGTCATAGTTTGATTTTATTTATTTATTTATTTATTTTTATTGTACAGTTTGGTGACGGTGATATTTCTTATCAATTAGCAGAACTCGATTACTTATGAACTGATGTATCAAACAGAAAGGCCCGGAGCCTGAACAAAAAGTCAGCCCATCATCATTGTCTGATGCTCCTTGAAGGAAAGGATTAGGTAGAGTTTAATAGCAGCATCCAGAGACTAGGCTGTGGGCTTCTCACGCTCATTAACAAAACTTCATGCTTGGCTAGCAGGCCTTGAACTACGATCTAAGAAGTGAATGTTGCTTTGTTGGTCCTGCTCAATCATCGAGACACTATAATCATAATTGGGCAGTTGGGTTAAAATGAGTGTTGAGAGATTGCCTTTAACTCTTACCCTACCCCTCTCCCCAGTAAAACAGACACGTGAATTGACACATGAAAAGGCTTTGGAGGAGATCACAGGGTGCTATAATTTAACTCTGCCAATCTGCCTGCTATCTGCAAAATCGCTGAGGGGATTAAGACAAATGCAGCTGATTGTCAGCACCGGGTTGAGCCTGCGTCCGTCCATTCTGCTGACCCAAGTGTTGGTGGTGGCTCTTTCCCATCTAGTCTCTGTAGCCTGGTCTAGTGATAAAGCCACCCTTATGGATCATGTTGTTTCTTTCAGATCGTCAATCCCATTGGATTGAGAGACACCTAGGAGACATTGGGTAAAGCGCATCTCTGGGACAGTTGTGGTTCCAGGAAGGATTAACTAAATATGGCGGAAGGGGGTTCAACCTGGATGTGGGCGGTGCCATCCTGTAGGCTTCTTGGCCCTGGCTGAAACAAAAGGGGAAGATGAATGGCGCCCACTATTCCATCCCCCCTCCTTCTTGGCTGCAATGACGTGAGCTCCTCTGCCCCAGCATGCTTTCCCTGGCATGGTGGACTGACTCTCTAAAACCATGGGCCAGAATAAATATTTATTTATTTATTTATTCATTCCTTTCCTTCTTTTCTCTTTCTTTCTTTCTTTCCTTCTCTCTTATTTATGTATTTATTTCTAACTTACTTTTTATTTTACTTATTGGGTCTTTTGAGACTGGGTTTCTCTGTGTCCCCTTGGCTTTCCTGGAACTCACTCTGTAGACCAGGCTGGCCTCGAACTCAGAGATCCACCTGTTTCTGCCTTGCAAGTACTGGGATAAAAGGTGTGCACCACCGCATCCAGCTTAACAAATCATTTTTATATAAACATATAAAAAACATTTTTCTATATATATGATTTTTAAAATCATATACTATGTCACAGCAAGAGAGCATTCGACTAACACAATTATAGTTTAACCAACAGAACATTCGACTAACACAATTATAGTTCAACCATCACTTACAGGTATGTTACATACATTTATTTAGTCTGTGTGTTCAAAAGAGACGGCACATGTGTGGAAGTCAAAGGACAAATTGTGACAATCCCTTCCCTTCTTCCACCATGTGGGTTCCTGGGATCAAACATAGGTTGTCAGATTTAGTTACAAGTGCCTTTACCTGCTAAGCTATCTCTCTGGCCCTTGAAGCATTATTTTAAAGATGAAGAAAACAGGGTTGGAGACATGGCTTAGTGCTTAGGAGCATAGGCTGCTTTTGCAGGGACCTGAGGTTGGTTCCCAGCACCCACGCCGGGCAGCTCACAACCGCCTGTAACTCCGGCTCCAGGAGATCTGATGCCCTCTTCTGACCTCCACACTCACTGGCACCGATAAGTAAGACACACTAACTTGGAGTAAACGACATAACCATAACTCTAATTACTCCTTTACACATCCAGGGACTGCCTCCGGCCACCACAGTCTCACACACTTAACAAGGGCCTAACTCTCTTCTTGACTTTGTTCCAACAGAGACAAATGAACCAAGCAATGGAAGAACTATCAAAACCGCAGTCTGCTTTGGGATTTAGAGACTAGGCCGCATTTCCAAGTCTTTTTAAAAACTCATGGAACTTACATATTTGCAAAGAATGTATTTGTGCTTTTGAGTCCTCGACTCAGATTTTGTTATCTTATTTAACAAGAACCAATATCTCAGCAAAACTCACATATGTGTCTCTGCGAAATTAATAATACAAATATGCATGAGACACAATGGTAGAAAGGGCATAGAGATGGTGAGGCTCTGGGTCACAATGCACGGATGTAAGAAAACAGAGTGAGATGGTAACAGGCAGAGGGGACATTACATCTGAGCCCTTAGTGACTGTGTAAGAGAAGATCTACAGCAAGGGACTGATAGAAGTAAGCCAGCCTTCTACTTTAGAAATTGAATAAAATCAGATTGTAAAATTCAGTAGTGAAAATAGTTCAGTGAGGCTGTATAGAAAAGCCAAGAAATGCACCTGCATGTGCACACATAGACACAGACACAGACACAGACACACACACACACACACACACACACACACACAGAGAGAGAGAGAGAGAGAGAGAGAGAGAGAGAGAGAGGGATGAAAACTAGAAATTAAAATATAGGGCCAACCTGAGCTTCATTCCTGGGACCCATGTGGTGGAAGGAGAAAACTGACTTCCCACAAGTTGCCCTCTGACCTCTAAACACACACCATGACAAATACATATGAACACCACCTACACATACACACAAACACACACACACACACACACACACACACACACACGTCAACTGATTAAAATACAAGAAAAATAAGATATAATAAAATAAATGTTTCTACCCTGGAGATGAAGTATTTGAGAAATTATAAAACAAAAACAGGACACAGAAAATGATCAAAGTAACAGTGTAGAAAAAATCCACAATGAAAGACTAAGAAAAAAAATCATTATAAAAGTTCAGAAAGGGGGCTGGGAGAGATGGATCAGAGATTAAGAGCACTGGTTGCTCTTCCAGAGGTCCTGAGTTCAATTCCCAGCAACCACATGGTGGCTCACAACCTTCTTTAATGAGATCTGGTGACCTCTTCTGGCCTGCAGGTGCACATGCAGGCAGAGCACTGTATATATAATAGATAAATAAATCTTTAAAACAAACAAACAAAACAAAGTTCAGAAAGAAGGGGGTTAGAGGGAACTAGTTAAAAGGCTTCCAGACAACAAATTAAGGAACCAAGGGGAGCCGGGAACAATAACAGCCTCAGTTTTATAAAATGAAATGTTTGGCACCAAAAGACAGTGGGGTTACACCTTCGTAAATAAGACAGAATAAAAGTAATGAACCAAAATCTAGGTGGATGCAAGCTTACTTTATGTAAGTGTGCACGCGCGCGCGCGTCTGTGTGTCTCTGTGCGTGCACATGTGTGAATGTGTGTGTTTGTGTGCATATCCATGTATGTTCATGTATGTGCATGTGATGCATGTGTTTTTATGTGATAGGGTGCGTGTTCATGTGCTTGTGTGTGCATGTGTTTGCATGGTGTGCGAGTGTGTGTGCATGTGTGAGTGTGTGTTTGCGTGTGTGTGTGTGTGTGTGTGTGTGTGTGTGTGTGTGTGTTATGTGCATAGGGTACACATGGAGATCAGAGGACAGCCTCAGCTGCCAGACATAGGCTTCCACAGGAAGGAGTCTCTTTGTGTTGCCTTCTAGTCCGTAACAAGGCTCTCTGCCTCCAGAGCATCCTAGGGTTCCCCAGTCTCTGCCTTCCACCTCCCTCCACCTCCAGGAGTGCTGAGATTACAGACAAGTGTCTCTGCTTCTGGCTTTTATGTGGACTTGGAAGTCATGTCCTCGCACTTGTGTGGCAAGTGGATTATTCACCAAACCATCTCCCCGGAGTCATCAGTGCACTTGAGAGAAGTAAAACAGTTCAAAGAAGACATTCCCAGTTAAACCCATAATGACAGTGGCCGCAGTTGTTGGAGAACAGATGGCCCCATAAAGTACATCTCTGAGAAACGAATGAAGCAACAGCTTCAGAGAATCATAAAGATGGACAAAGGTGGATCTCAGAAACTTCTCCTCGGGGGTCAGTGGGAAATTAGCCAAAGACAAATACAACAATTATTAAAAACAGTGGGTGGGGGAGCAGTACGAGGAAGAAGGCATTCCCGTTAGCTCCATTGTAATCACAGCACAGGCACAAAAACACTGAATATGGGGCTAAAAAGGCACTTGTAAGTCACCAGAAATAATATGAAGGGAAGTAAAAGTTCTCATGTATCAAAACTGAAAGCTGCTATGTCTTCTTTGAGATGTGAGTGAGTGTGTGTGTGTGTGTGTGTGTGTGTGTGTGTGTGTGTGTGTGTGTTATGTGCACGTGACTGTGTATATCTAAGTGTAATATATGAACATGTGTGTGGGTGAGTGTGCACTCCCGTGTGACATGGGAGGTCAGAGGAGGATATCTGGTGTGTCCTGCTCTATCTCTCTGTCCACCTTACTCCCTTGAGACAGAATCTCTCACTGAATGTCACTAATCCTCCTATCTCTGCCCCCCACTGCTCTGAGGGTATAGGCACACAGCACTGTGCTTAGGTTGTTATATGGGTCCTGGAAATCTGTCTGCCCCCCACCACACACACATTTATTCAGCCAGTGCTATTATTACCCATTGAGCCATCTTCCATATATTATGTCTCAAAGTGAACTGACAGATAAAAGGAGAAAGATCTCATTTAGAGAAAATAGATTTATGAAAACACAGTAAAAAAAAAATGTTTGGGGAAAATGGAATGAATCAAACATTAGTGAAATACCTCCTGTTCAAAACCATTTTATTCCACTGGGTTGGGCAGGACCCCTGTCGTGGTTTTAGCATTCGTCTTTCAGTTTTATATGGCTTTTTAAATCAGGCTTGCTTTGTCACTTGAGAACATTTCAAGGGAAGCCTCGGAAGGGGTGGCTGACACGTAAAGCAAAGGGGTGTAATGGACCCAGCAGAACAACTTCTGCTGTTCTCTCGCACCGCCACGTGACTGAGGTTGACAGCAATTAATTTTATACTTAAAAAAAAAAAAAAATCTAGAGCCGGGCGTGGTGGCGCACGCCTTTAATCCCAGCACTCGGGAGGCAGAGGCAGGCGGATCGCTGTGAGTTCGAGGCCAGCCTGGTCTACAAAGTGAGTCCAGGATGGCCAAGGCTACACAGAGAAACCCTGTCTCGAAAAACCAAAAAAAAAAAAAAAAAAAAAAAAAAAAAAAAAAAAAAAAGAAAAAATCTAGTAGAGAGAATTCAAATGTTCAGAATTCGAAGAAATGATAACTGTCTGAAGCAATGGAGAGGCCCATTACCCTCACCTGATTATTACATATTTATTGTATGTTTGTATTAAAAATAACACACTTGAAGGGCTGGGAGGTGGCTCGGTGGATAGAGCATGTGTACAAGCCTGAGGACCTGAGTTCAGGTCCCCCAGAGCTCATGTAATCCCAGAATGCCTACCAGGAGATGGGATATGGAGACAGGAGAATCCCTGAGAGCTCATAAGCATGCGGCAGTGAAGAGCAGAGACCTTGTCTCAAGCAAGGTGGCAGGCAAAGAGCAATTCCTAAGGTTCCTTTCTAACAACCACATGCACACGTTGGCATGTGCATGCTAACATACACGCGAGCCCACACAAGCATCATATATACGCAGAAAGATAAAGATTTAACATATTTCAGCCCCTAACCATGTCCAGTTATTGTGTCAGTTAACAGCAAGTGGCTGGAGAGTCAGATCAGCAATTGAGAGTGCTCGCTGCTCTTGCAGAGGACCCAACTTTGGTTTCCAGCACCCACATCAGTTGGTCTATTCATAATCACTTGTAATTCCAGCCCATGGGATCCAAAACTGTTGGACTTTGGACTTTGTGTACACTGCATTTAGGTGCACCTAGCCCAATGAGGATGCACACTCATATGCATAAAAACAGGTTAAACATGAACACTATTAAATAGTGTGCATTTAAGTATTATGACTTCATCCTTCTCCCTGGGGCTTGGCCAGAACTGTTAGGGTTCAATGCGAGTCCCACTGAAGGCTTATTTTATGACAAGTGATGGCCTAGCCCATCATGACAGGGGCAGCACAGCTGCAGTAACTTAATGGTTTATCCATCACATCATCACATTCGAGGTGATGGTGACGAATGCATGCTCGCCTGTGCTCAGCTTGCTTTCTCTAGTCCCAGCCCTGAGAATGGGCGCAAGTCTTCCCAACTCAATTAATGCAATCAAAATAAGCCCCCTCATAAGTATGCCCAGAGAGCTCTCTCCCAGGTGATGCCAACTAGATTCTGTCAAGCTAACAGTTAACCCTGGCCATCAGAGTAAATATGCAGTTTAAATTAGATTCTTTTTATTTATAATTGCTGTTAATTGCAAAAAATCTAAGTTTCACAAAGACTTTTTTTATACATAACATTCCTTGATCATATTCACCCTCCCACTATGCTTTCCTGGCCTTCCCACCCAGTCACTCCCTCCTTCAAAATAGCTCACCTTCTCCTTTCATGACTGTTTAAAAAAAAAAATCTGGGTTCTGCTTATGAGAAGAAACACGTGGTGTTTTACTTTCTGAGTCTGGCTTATTTCATGTAACATAATGATGTCCAATTTCATCCATTTCTTGCAATTGATATAATTTAGTTTGTCTTTATGGCTAAAAACATACCATTGTGTATACGATCTATAGTTCCACAATCAATCAAGTGGCATCTAAGCTGCTTCTGTAAGTTGCTTATTGTGAAGAGTACTACAAAAAATATGAATGTGCAAATATAATTTTTAAAAGGGCTTTATTTTATTTATAATTATAAGTGTGTGCGCATGTATATGTGCATGCAGACGTGTGTGTGTGTGTGTGTGTGTGTGTGTGTGTGTGTGTGTGTGTGTGTGTGTGTGTGTGTGTACGTATGTTAGTTCAGGTATTTGCAGAGGCCAGAAGAGGGTATCATATTTCCTAAAGTTGGAGCTATAGATGGCTCTAAAGCTGTAAACTGTCTGACATAGATGCTGAGAACCAAACTTAGGTCCTCTGCGAGAGCAATAAGAGCTTATAACCAGTTAGCCATCTCTCCAGCCCCAAAGGGCAAACATCTTGGTAGTAGAGTGCCTTAGACTTCTTCGGGCATATATCTAAGGGTTACATAGCTGGAGCCCATGGTAGTTCTACTTTTATGGGTTTTTTTGTTTGTTTGTTTTGTTTTGTTTTGTTTTTTTAGGACCTTTCACACTAGTTTCCATGGTGACTGCATCAATTTGCAGTCACACCAACAGTGGACTTTTGGAAACTCTGACTGTCACTAACAAAAACTCCCTCTTGCCTTCTCAAGCCCTTGAGTGTCTGGAGACTCTACAGTTGGCATTATCCTTTTTGATACTGGATGTTTGTTCCTCCTGACGACGAATGCAAAGCTCAGAGACAGCGAACGGCGTGCAGATAATCTACATAAGTTCATTATGCTTTCCAGGCCCACCATAAAGCGCCAGTTGCCACGGTGTGTTATGTTATATTCCAAGCCAGCAGTATGTCTAGTCATATGTACTTTAGGAGTTGTTTTTTTTTTTTTTTTTTTCCCAGCCAGAGGCCAAGCCTATGGAGAGGCCACTGAGAACCAGCTGTTGACGGCTTCTATTGTTAATTCATTAAACCTCATGCTTTATCCTCCCTGGAAATTGCTGGCAAACAATAACACCGGTGCTCTTGCTGACAATATCAATTATTTAGTTTTCTGCCAATTCCTGTTAGAGTTTCCCTAACTGGAAAATTTACACTGTGTTATTGAATTAAAAAACGGTGGAAAGCTTTAGGGAATTTAAGCCAATTAGCCAGAATTTGTAAACCCCTTTGTTCAAGGTAATTTGTTTACATGACTAATTCAACCTTTTAATTATGGGGGACCCACGCAGACCACAAAAGGTGCCCCTACAGTCATTCTTTGCTGGGCACAGCAATACTAATGTGACAGGACTCATTTTTCTTTTCTTAAATTTTTCTTTAGTGCATGTGTGTGCGCACGCTCGTGTGCGCATTTGCATGCATGCGTGCCTGTGTGCGTGCATGCCCTCAATACAGAGGCCAGAGGAGGACACCAGGTGCTCCACTCATCCACTTGAAGTAGAGTCTGCAACTGGACAGCCTGGTGGTGGGCAATTCCTATTGATGTTCCTGCCTCTGGCCACCATAGCATTGGGGTATAGATACATGCATAGCTGCACCCAGCTTTTTACGTGGGTAGTGGAAATTTGAAGTTGGACCTTCATATTTGCACAGCGAGCTCCCTTAGCCACCGAGGAGTCCCTCTGGCTCCAACATTAGCATGCTAATGATTATGCCATAGAGATATTTGGGGCTTCCTCTGTTCCCTTCATGCTATCTTCTGGGCAGTTCTTTCATCCATGTCAGCAGGAAGTGTCTAAGCAGCATTTCGCCAGTGTTTCCTCTTTCCACAGTTCTTGCAAGCTCCTATTCCCATTTATTCCTCGTTGAGCTGTCTTCCAGAACTCAGGGGGAAACAATTTTTTTTTTTAACTTTTATTCCATTCTTTCTTTGACAATATCACACATGTATAAGATGCGTTGTGATTTCTGTGACACCCCTCCCCCTATTTGGTCTTTCTGTTACCCCTATTATTAATCGTATAAGCGTTATGAGTGTGTGTGTGTGTGTGTGTGTGTGTGTGTGTGTTTTATGTGCTTCTTGTAGTGTGACTGCATTATGTGGTGCACATGTGTGTGTGTGTGTGTGTGTTATGTGAACATGTGTGTGGATGCTCATGTGAATATAGGTGCATATGAGATGTGTGCATGCATGTGGAAGCCAGAAGTCAACCTCAAATATCTTTTTGTAAGAGCCATTATCCTCGTTTCCTGAGATAGCATCTCTCTCTCTCTCTCTCTCTCTCTCTCTCTCTCTCTCTCTCTCTCTCTCTCTCTCTCTCTCTGCCAGTTCCATAGCACTGGCTAGCCACTGAGCTCTGCAGACCCGCCTGTCTGTGACCCACGGCGCAAGGATTGCAGGCACATGACTCAATGCCTGGATTTTCATGTGGGCTCTGGAGGACCCAGCTCAGATCTTTAGACTTGAACAGCAAATATTTCCTGGAATACAGCCCTGAAGTCTCTACTGCATAAGAATGTGGAGATACAGGGTATGGGAATGTTTCTGAGAGATGACATCCATTCTTGTGACATTTGTACATATTTCAGTAGAGTGCTTTTGTTACTATTTCAGGGCTGTCACAACAACTTCCATACAGAGACTGCCAGTGTAGCCACAGCTTGTGCGTACCGTGCAGGAATCTGCTCCGTGACCTGACACCCACTTAGATGTAGAAAAGGTGGCTGTTTAGCTGTGCTATGAAATGTCTAATGTTCTCGGATGGGCTAGGTCTAATGGATTGCTTTCGAGATGCAAATTAAATAGTGCTCCTTCCAGAAGACACAGGTTTGTAAAGGGAAATCTCACTGTGAGTTGTTGATGAGGGGCTGGGGGCTCCAAGTAGCTCCCCAAACAATACAGCTGTTGTCATGGATTTTGATTGCATGCTAGAACTAGATGGAAAGACCGTGTTGCTGAAGACAGCGCACATCCGGACCCAAGCTACCAAGAAACAAAGCTTCAACCAAGCTGAAAGCTGCCTTCTTGCTGGCTAGCATTCATGGTGCCAGAAGTTGCTATACAGGCTGCCTGAGGAGAAAAGCTATCAATATTTTTAAGATGTGAACCCTGCATGTTACTTATACTGTCCTGGCAGGCAGGGTGCTCCTACTGTTCCAACAGGGACATGACTGTCTGGGAGGAGAAGTAAAGTTTTCTCAAAGATTAAAATACCGTGTGTGTGTGTGTGTGTGTGTGTGTGTGTGTGTGTGTGTGTGTCTGTGTGTGTGTGTTTGAGTTTAAGTGTGTATGCAGATGTATAGGCTATATAATTCTGTGCATGTGCAGAAGGCAAGAAGAGAGTATTGGGGTTCCTTTCCCATCACTCTTCATCTCCTCCTTTGAGGCAGGCTCTCTTCTTGAACCCGGGGCTCATATATTCTCAGCTATGCCAGAAGGCAGAAAGCCCCAGCTACCCTTGTGTGGTTGTTTGAATAGGTATGGCCCCCATGGATTCATGTACTTGAATGTGTGGCCACTGGCAATGGCACTATTAGGAGGTATGGACTTGTTAGAGTAGGTGGTGGCCTGCTTGGAGGAAGTGCGTCACTGTGGAGTCAGGCTTTGAGGTTGTGTGTCCTCAAGCTCCACCCAGTGTGGCACACAGCCTCCTTCTGTTGACTTCCAATCAAGTTGCAGAGCTCTCAGCTCCTTCTCCAGCACCGTGTCTGCCTGCCTATTGCCATGCTTCCCACCATGGCATGAACATTGTGGGAACCCTCTGAAACTGTTAACGGGCCCCAATTCAAGGTTTTCCCTTTTAAGAGCTGCCTTGGTCATGGTGTCATGCCACAGCAATAAAACCCAAACTAAGACCCCCTTGTCTCCAACCTCCTTTACATCTGGTTTTACAGGCATGTGTGAGAAGCCCTACTTGTTGTATGGGTGTTGGGATTTGAACTCTGATCTTCACAGTTGCACAAGTGCTCATAAACACCCTCTCCGTCTGCACATGGAGCCTTTCTTAAACATGAACAGTTGAGGAGTGACTATGAAGCTTTATCACCTAGGCAGCCTTCTACAGTGAGAGGCCTTTCCTATGTCACACTCACACCTTCAGTTCTTGTCTTGTGATGGAAGCAATTAAGGCTCCTATTGTCATTCTGTAAAATGGTGGAGTTGGCAGGATCCGAAGGTCTTTAGTTAAAATTCAAGCAAGGTTCTGTTCTGTTCTCACTGCCTCCTGATCTTATCCAGCCCCGTGATTTTCATTTAATCCTTTCCAATTTGTGCTGCTACATAAATGGTCTCTGGCACTGTAGCTAGCACATACTGCCTCTTTACAGACTCTGCTTGATGTAATTCTGCATCATCCCCGGGTAGGAAATGCAGTGTCAGGATCTCTTTTTACTTTAAAGGATAAAAAAAATAAAATAAATGAACACAAATCGTTTTGAGCAGGGGGCGGGGTGGGGTGGGAAGGCAAGAAGAGCTGAAGGCTCCCGGGCTCAGCAGCTCTAGGGGGAAAATGTGGATCTGAACTTGCTGGAATCTGATGTTAAAAACAATGTGTTCTGAAGTTGGAAAGATGGTTAAAACCATCCGCGGCTCTTGCAGAGGGTGAAGCAGAGTTTAATCCCCGGAAGCTATGCCAGGCGGCTCATAGACCTGTGACTGCAGTCCAGGGGATTTTCCTCAAGGGAGGTTGGCTCTCTCTCAAGCTCTTCATCCACCTATCTGTCTGCTTTTCTGTCTATGTATATCTATCTATTTGTCTATATCTATCTATTAATCATCTGTCTATCGTTTATCTATACCATTTATCATCTAATCTGTCAGCTATCATCTGTCTATCTATAGCTATCATCTCTCAATCATCTATTTATCATATGTCATCTATCTATCTATCTTAGTAAATGTTTCCTTGCGTATCTCAGGATGGCTCTGAATTACAATCCTCCTGCAAATGCCTCCCAGATGCTGGGTTATGTCAGTGTGCCTGGCAACCTTTGTAAAGATTTGAAGTGCTTACCTGTGTATTAGTACCCAGTGGTCTCTTGAGGAGCAGTACCAAACACACACACACACACACACACACACACACACACAGAGAGAGAGAGAGAGAGAGAGAGAGAGAGAGAGAGATTTAAGAGATTTATTATATTGACTCTCAAGATAGTGTCTGAGATGTCTAAACAGCTGCTACTCACACCCCAGTAGAGAGGCCGAGAACCTGGTAGCTATTCACTCTACAGAGCTGAGTGCCTCAGTTGTCCCAATAAAGATGAAATCACAGATGTTCCCTAGAGAGTCAGGAGTAGTTGAGAGTCAGCACTAGCAAGTCAAAGAATCCGGGGGTGTAATGTCAGAAGAGGATGATGACAGCAAAGGTAGACACACCCAAGAAGAAGTGAAAGGAAGCAAGTGACACAGCTTCTTCTTTACACCTCTTCATACCTTGGTCCTATATAAAGTGAAGACCTGATGGGTACCCTATAGGAAAGTGCTGCCCCTTATCACTATCAGGGCGAGTCTCCCCCTCCTTAGTTTCAGATTTTAACTAAGCCCACATTGGGATTTTACCTTCATTGTCAACCCGGTTAGATTAATAGTCACCTAGGAGATGGCCAAGGCATGCCTCTTGTAGCATTTGGGGAGAGTGTGACCAGAGAGGACGACCCACACTTGAAGTAGCCAGAACCACCTGCTTCATGGGCCAGATTTCCTGATAGGATAATAGCTACAGAGGAGTTCCACGTTGTCCTGGTGAGTTGTCATGTAAGCAGCCCCCATTAGGAACTCTCTGAACCCAAATAAATCTGCCTCTCGCTGTCAGCTTCAGTTGTCAACTTGACTGAACCCTGAGTCACCTGAGAATGGGGAACCTCAGGTGAAGAATTGACTCCATATCATTGGCCTATGGACATGTCTGGGAAGTGTTTTTCTTCATTGCTAACTGATGTTCACTGAGGGTGGTGTCATCCCTAGGCAGGAGGGTCTGGGCAGTATGAGAATGAGCCATAAAGAGTGTTTCTCCATAGTTTCTCTTCCAGATCTCTGCCTTGATTTTCCTCATTCATGGACTATTATCTGTACTATAAAATACACCCTTTCCTTCCCACACCGTGTGTGTGTGTGTGCGCACACACTTGCATGCATGTGTGTGTGTGTGTATGTGTGTGTGTGAGAGAGAGAGAGAGAGAAAGAGAGAGAGAGAGAGAGAGAGAGAGAGAGAGAGAGAGAGAGAGAGTTTGGTGTTATATCACAGGAACAGAGAAGCAAACTAGATCACTATTCTTCCTTATCAAGTATTCTACCACAATGGCCTGAGAGGTAAGTAATACAGGTGTTTACATAAATATGACTTTCAGAGGATACAGTGATGGATCAGTGGTTAAGACCACTTGATGCTCTTTTTGAAGACCTTTGATTGAGTCTAAGTACCCGTGTAGTCAGATGGCTCACAACCAACTGTAGTTCCACCTCCAGCAGATCCCACTCCTCTTCTAGTTACAGTAGACACTTGCAAGAACACATACACACACACACTCACACACATAATAATAAAATAATTAAAATTAATATACTTTTGGCATACAGTAAAGAAACATAGATTAATAACTCATTGTTTGAACATAAGAGATGAACAATTGCTTTAGCAAAAATACTTTAACCTTTCTTTCCCCAAAGGAAGAAACAAAACAAAACCAAACAAAAGAAACAACGGAAAGTGGAGGCAAGTGGATTCAGGCAAATATGAAATTATCCTTGAAAAGGGGCTAATTATGTTTTCTCTACGAAGAGAAGACAGAAAGTTTAAGTGTAGAAAAACAGATTTTGACATATATACACACAAAAGAAAATGACACGCAGCTGGTTTTGATATAGCTTGTGCTCACTTGACAGTTTTATCAGCCCAAACAATTAAAAAGTCAGCAATTATTATTTTCCAAGCACTGAGTTGAAGGAGGGGGTGACTGCCGGGTTAAGCAAAATCATCACTCTTTTAGACAAATAAGATGAATTCTCTCCCCCGGAGGATTTCTTCACTCTTTATTTGCTCAAAGATACCTTTCACACCAGTAACTGTGTTTCTGCAAAAAGCTTCCTGCTGCAGCCTCTGCAAATTTAGACCGTTAAAACTATACCAGTTAAAGAAATAAAGGCATTCATTAGCATGCTTGTGGAGAAACGGGAGAAACAGCTGGAACTGGCTTTGAGCACATATGGTGGAGATGAAAGATGGTCTACCAGAATGTGTGAGGTCCTTTGGCAAGATTCTGTGTGTGTGGATTCATGCTTCAGGACAGGTAGGATAAATATACATGACAAAGGGGTTTATTAAACTGGCTTATATGATGTGAGCTGAGTATTCTAACAATGACAGTCTACACACTAGAGCGGTGGAGAAAGCACTAGCTACTCAGTCCATGAGACTGGATGCCTCAACGGTTCCAATTTGGTGATTGAAGGCATGGGACTTTCTGAAGAGGCACTGGCCTTCACTTCACATTGGAAAGATGAGGAAGTTAGGTCTTGATGCCAGTGGAGGATGGTGACAGCAGCAGCAGCAGCAGCATAGATGTGCTCACCAGCAGGAAATGAAGGTAGATAATCCAAAAGAAATAGATATTCCCTGGGAGATCCTTACATGTGAGCTACCACTAAAAAAGGCTAATCGTTCTAAGGGACAGTCTCCCTCTACAGTTAATCCTCCCAGGAAATGTCTTTATAGAACTGTCCAGGGGCGTGTCTCACAGTTGACTCTAGGGCCAATCAGGTTAACAACAATATTAACCAGCAAAATTTCCAACTGACTTATGAACAGCAAAACACGATTTTGCTGATTGATTTGAAATTCTAGTCCAGAGTCATATAAAGTGATTGCTGTATCTCTTTATGATATGAGGGTGGTATGTGCAATGATGGGCCATACGTTGGACAAAATTGCTCATATCGTAACCAGTAACAGAAACAAGTCTCTTCCAGGAGCATATTCCAAGACCCCAAGAACCCCCAACTAAGCCACACATTCCAGCTGAAAGCCTGGATTCAGATCCTCAACAACAAAAACTAAATCAGGATTATCAGCTCATACCTGTAACCCCTGGCCCTGGGTAAAGAGTGACAGGAAGATCTGTGCATTTGGGGGGGGGGGGGGCTGGCTGGCCAATTACTTGAGCCAATCAGTTACCTGCAGTTTAAGTGAGAGATCCTATCTGAAAAAAGAATAAGACAGAGAGTGAGTAAGGAAGAAACATAGCATTGACCTTTGGGTCTCACACACATACACTCAAACACACACACACACACACACACACACACACACACACACACACACACACACGAGCTACCTTGTACCTCCACCCCAGCACATATAGCTATACAAGCATGTCTACATACAAAAGAGGATAAAGAAAATCTTATCTTAATGACAGAAAAGTAATTGTTTTCTTTTGGGTCATGTATCTCAGAATGGGTATTGTGGGGCAGGAGAGATGGCTCAGTGCTTAAGAGCCCTTGCTGCTCTTGCCGAGCATCTGAGTTTAGTTCTTGGCATCCATGTCAGGTGGCTTGCACCTGCCTAGAAATCCAGGTCTAGGATGTCCAACATCCTCTTCTGGCCTTTCTGGGCACTTCACTCATATGTAAGTATACACACATGCACACAGTTTACAATGAAATAAACCCTTTTAAAAGCTAACATGTTTATTTGATTCATGAAGAAGAGCAGCGATACATGTTTCTTTTTGACTTTCTGTGTTTGTCTACTTAACTGTTGAGGAAACTCATCTTGTCAAATGAGTAGAAGAGATGGGGATTAAAGAGAGCCATAGGGTGCGCAGTCTTTCCGGACCGCCTGAAAACTCTCCTATTGATACGGCACAATCAAAATGAGCCCTGCCTGTTTGCACCCTTCGCCGCATTTTTCAAATTGAAAGCACAAACTCCAAATGCACCAGGCTTGCAAAAAGAAATCACATTTCAGTCGTTAGAGCTGATGTTTTCTCAACTCTAAGACCATTGTTCAAAGCCCCAGGAGGTACTTATTAGTTTTCTTTTGCGCAGTGATATGCTATACAGTGAGGGAAGAATACATAGGTTGTCTATGTTCATTTATTTCTGTGGTTTTTTTTTTTTTTACTCTTTTAAAAGTTTATACATTTTTAATTAAAATATAATTTCATCGCTTACCCCTTCCCTTTCCCCCTCCACTTGCTACCAAGTCCCCTCCCATGTCCCTTCCCTTTTTCTCAAATTGATACCTATTTTTTTTTTATTATTGTTAAAATCGCAAGTACTCGTTTATAAGAATGCACAAATATATACACAAAACCTGCCAGGTCTAATTTTGTTGTTTGTGTGTCTATGGCTTCAGGAGGACCACTTTGTATTGGATAATCAATTAGAGAGCTCATTCCTAGGAGAGGTTAATTCTCCTCCTCTCAGCAGTCATTAGCTGGCTGTAGCTCTTGTCCAGGGGTATGGCCCTGTGAGATTTGCCCCCTTCTGTGTGAGCCTGTCTATTGATATTGCCACTGTTCTAATCTTGTTCATGCAGCTATTTCTAGGAGTGACTCTTTCTCAATGGACTTCCTGGCATTCTGCCTCTTAAGCTCTCTCTCTGTGATGTTTCCTGAGCCTTAGATGCAGGGGCTGTGATGTAGGTATATCCGTTGGGGGACCTGGGTTCCCCACAGTCTGTTGATCTCTGCATCAGCTGTGGATTTCTGTAATTATCTTCATGTGCACTGGAGATAAATATTTTTTATGAGGGGCGACAGCTATACTTGTCTATGAGTATAGTGATAAGTTTAGGAAGTATGCTAGTCTAGAAAACTAACAATCGTGGGTTCTTTTCAAGGATGCATGACCCCACTAACCCCAGGAGGATGGCTAGATGTTTTTTTTTTTTTTTTTTTTTTTTTTTTTTTTTTTTTTTTTTGTACCAGGCATGCTTTTCATCCTGTTTAGTAGGTTTTAAGTTCAATTAGACAGCTTTTGGTTACCACCAATATGTGAGGGCCACTATTGCACATTTATGGTATCTTGCTATCTTGGTCATTATTGCAACTCATGGGTGTTGAAGATGGGTAGGACTAGTCATTGCTTCCCTTGTTTGGCAGATTGCGTAGTGTTTTCTGGTGCTGGGGAAGCTAGATCTGAGGAAGAAGGCTTTTAGGTTAAATCCAGATGGAATCGTCAGCTATATGGGCTTACCTCCAACCTCTGAGAGGCAGCCAAGCACAACAGCAACAGTCCATATTGTTTTAGGAGTCAGATGGACTACTCTGACCAATTGTTTGAAAGGAAGTCTTTTGTGTCCAGTACCGGAAAAAGGAAGGACAAGAGGCCAATGACGCCAAGGTTATCTGATAAAGCCTCAAGGTACCTTATAGTTTATTTAATTACAATTTACAACACATATATTAAAGGAAGCTATGCCACTTGCACTGACAATACTCTCCACACCCCCCAAAAATAGATTTACTTTAATCTTACTTATGTGTATATGTACTGAAAGTATTCTATTTGTGTGCAGGTGCTAGCAAAAGCTATAAAAGGGCATCAGATCCCCGTGGAATTGGAGTTACAGATGGTTGTGAGTGGCCCAATTTGGATGCTGGAAGCCAAACTCAGGTCCTCTGCAAGAGCAGTGTCTTGGTTGGCTGTGATACAACACTGAGATGAAAATCACCTTGGGGAGGAAATGGTTTCTTTAATATGACGACTGGTTGACCATTGTCCGGGGACTCAAGACAGGAAGCGAAAGGCTGCAGCTGATGCAGAGGCTGAAGAATGGTGCTGCTTACATGACCTTCTCTCCCTTCTCTCTTTCTCTTTCTTTTAAAAAATTTTTTTTAATTTATATATGCACTTTACATCCTGATCGTAGTGACCTCCCTTTTCTCCTCCACTGTCCACAGAAAACTCACCACCAACCCAGCCCAGCACATCAAGTCCCATCAGAACTGAGCTCCTCCCCATCCACTGAGGCCAGGCAAGGCAGCTCTGTTAGGATGAAGTGATCAAAAGCAGGCAGCAGAGTCCATGTCATAGATAGCATCCGCTCAACTTACTAGGGGACCCACATGAAGATCAAACCGCCTGCCAGTTACATATGTGTAGGGGGCTTAGGCCCAGACCATGCATGCTCTTTTGTTATTATGTCCATCTCTGCAAGCCTCCATGGGTCTAGATTAGTTATCTCTGTTGGTCTCCTTGCAGTGTTCTTGTCCCCTCTAGGTCCTTCTATCCTGTCCATGAACTTTTTTACAAAACTGCTTGACCTCTGCCTAATGTGTGGCTGTGAGTCTCAGCATCTGATTTGATCAGCTGCTGGGTGAGGGCCTCTCAGAGAATAGTAAAGTTATACTCCTGTCTCTAAGCATAACAGAGTATCCTTAATTCTCACCCTGTTTTCTTATAGAACCTAGGATTATGAACCCACTGACAGTACCACCCACAATGGCTTAGGCCTAATCACTAATTAGGAAAATATACTAGTGACCTGTCTATGGGCCAATCTTATAGAGGCATTTTATGTCTTCCCGGGGACGGCAGGTTGAGTCAAGTGGACATAAAACTAGTCAGAATAAGCAGCAAACATTTTCAATCTCTAAACCATCTCTCCAGACCTTTATTTCTTTTGGTTTTGTTACATGTGCATGTATGTGTTGTAAGTGGGTATGTGTCTGTGTGTGTTCACATGTATGGGTACATGTACATGTTACTGAAAGTGTATGTGTGTGTGTGTGTGTGTGCGCGCATGCGTGCATGTGTAGACCAGAGGTTCATGCTGTATTGCTTGAACCCAGAGATCACTGATACAGCTTGTCTAGCAAGCCAGGTTGCTCTAGGAATCCACTGTCTCTGCGGAGATAATCAGTGGTCAATCACACCACCCAACCAGCCAGCATTAATATGAGTTCTGCAAATCCAAACTCTGGTCACCATGCCTGCATGACAAATGCTCCCCTACTGAGCCATCTCCCCAGCCCCATTTGTCTTTTTTCAAAAGCAAGAGGAAAGATTTATTTTTGAGGCAAATTGAAGGGTGAAAATTCATGCAGATGGGTTTTGGTTAAGACAGTTTTAACAACAACAACAATAACAACAACAACCATAACAACACTGAAAATCATACCTGGAAATGGATTACTGTAGCTATGAGCACACAGTACCCTTGAAAAGCCCAGAAGTGTCTGCAGATGGAGTACATTTTACCCGGAAGAATTTCATAATCTGTAGAGAGCTTTAATTAATTAGGATTTTTTTGCATAAATCTGTATGTATGGTGTACATGCATGTTTGCATGTGTGTGGGTACCTACACATGTATGTGCATATATGTGCAGAGATTGATGTCAGATATCTTCATTAGTGTTCAATAATCTCTTTATTGAACATACATATCACCAAATTAGCTTCTCTAGCTAACCAACTTGCTACACTCCAAGGATTTCTTCTCTCTGCCTCCCACGCACTGGGAATACTCATAGCCACCATGCACATCTAGCATGTCTAAGAGTGCTGGTGATTCAAACCCAGGCTCTCATGCTTACACAACAAGTACAGTAGCCACTGTACCTTCTTCTCATCCTAGATATGTTGTGAAAGTTTTCTTTAAAAACTCAGTTATGTTTTATAAACATGTTTTTGTTTTAATCCCAGGTGTGGGGTATAGGGGCTGCTCCAGTTTGGCCACAGCTGGTAACAGCCTTGTGAGAGAGCAGAGCGGGTAATCTCCCCCCCCCCCTTTTTTTTTATTAGTTCATTCATATTACATGTCAATAGTTACTCCATCTATTGTATCCTCCTATTCCTCCCTCCCTCCTGCTTTCCCCCTACTCCCCTCCCCTATGACTGTGACGGAGGGGGCCTCCTCCCCCTGTATATGCTCATAGGGTATCAAGTCTCTTCTTGGTAGCCTGATATCCTTCCTCTGAATGCCACCACACCTCACCATCCAGGGGACGTGCACCAGAGTTCTTGTGAAAGTGAGTCTCCACTCTCCACTCAACGGTGGAGAATGTCCTGTCCATTGGCTAGGTCTGGGTAGGGGTTCAATGTTTACTGCACATGTAGTTCTTGGCTGGTACCATAGTTTGAGCAGGACCCCTGGACCCAGATCTGCCCATCATAATGTTCTTCTTGTGGAAACTGCCTCAGGTGGAGGTGTGATCATTGCCAGTTGGAAAATATAAGAGAGCCCAGAGAGAGGGGGCACAGGGGAGGAAGGAGGGCTGCTGCAAGAAGAATCTTTGGGGAAAATGGTCAGAGAAGGAAGAAAAGGCTGCTGCTGCATTTGCCGTTGCTGTTTGAGTATCCTGACAACAGAGATTGGACTTGCCCCAAAGAACCCTACAACCCTAAACAGCAGGAAGTAGCTAAGGAAAACCCTGCCCCTTCTCCCCACTAACCTTCACTCTCTCCTACCCGGTGTTGTGGTGTTGGAAGGGATTGAGGTAGAGAAGGGAGAAAGAGATATAAGAACCCCAAATAAAGTAGGTTTTTAAAAGATCAAAGCCTACCTAGATAGTTGATTTTTTTTCTGGTATGTATGATTTGTTCATTTACAGTGTCATTATAGATCATGATCTCGTTGTTTAAGATTTCACAATATTCCCTAAAATCCCCACTACTGCCTGACATGGTGCCTCTGTGTATAGGAAATTCATCCGCAATCATTCGTTATGACATCAGTTACTTTCCTCATTGCTGTGGACAGATGCTTGACTACAGCAAGATAAGGAAGGAAGGGTTTATTGTGGCTCCTAGTATCATGGTGGAGAGGGCATGGCAGCAGGAGTGTGAGGCAGCTGGTCACATTATATCTACCACCAGAGAGCAGAAAGAAAGGAATGCTGGTTCTCAGCCCTGTTTCTCCTTTTCATTCACACCAGGAAGGACCCCAGCCCATAGTCTGATGCCAGACACAACCCCAGTGAATCCTCCCTCCTTAGGTGTACCCCTCCCCAGAAACACACTTAGAAACATACCAAATGTGTACCTTGTTTGGGATCTGAATCCAGTGCAGTTGGCAGTGAAGGCTGATGCTGATGGTTGCAGTACAAGATTCGTTGCCACTGCTTTAGTTAAGACACAATTATAATTGGTAGCCATTGAAGAACATCCTGTGCAGTGTCCCTGCCCAGTTCTTGAGGACTAAGGAATCTGTAATTTGCTTACTGATTGCGTAATAGTAGCTATAATTTGCGTGACACCTACTGTGCCTTGATACCTCTCATATATGCGTGTGTGGAGATATATATGCACATGCGCACATGCGCGCACAATACAGTGACCCTGAGGTAGGCACTTCTATCTTCACTTGTTAAATAGTGGGAAAAAAAATTGTGCAAGTGACTGAAGTCGGAGATAGACAGTAAATAGTTGCAAAATGTGATGTTCTCTTCATATCCTAGAGCTCAACACATATAAAATGAAGTACTGGTTCTCCTAATGAACTCTAGGAGTTTCATTTAAAAAATGAATTCCTATATAGAAATTTTCTCAAAATTGACACATTCCTTCTAGGAGAGAGGAGGGAAGACATTGGAGACTCAGGCCTTCTGAAATTTATAAGTCTCAGGAAGTTCCTGAAACAAGCTAGATTCACAAGGCTCCTCTCCCTGACATGATGGAAGCAGTGAACATCTGCTGGGTGAGGAGACACTGACCAGTTGAGCTGCCTGGAGGTGACTGTCTGACCTTTTGTGCTGCCTGAGAGGTTATGCATAGAGCACAGCCAAATTGTAGCTTTCATGAGGATTCACACAAAGGGAGAAGGAAGAACAAGATTGACATGATCTTGTGAAGTCGAAATGACAAGAAATATGTAAAACACCAATACTATCATTAAACACTTTTATTTTATTTTTATTTTATTTTATTAACTGTGTGTTCGTGTGAATGCAAGGGCATATGCCAATGAAGGCCAAAGGTCAACATCAAGTCTTCCTCAGGGGCCATCCACCTAGATTTTAAAACGATGCCTCTCATTGGTCGTTTGGCTAGGCTGGTCAGAAAGCTCTAGGTGTCATCTTTCTCTGCTTCCTCAGTGCAAGGGTTACAATCATATGTCACCATGGCTCAGAGTTATTTAAATGGACTCTGGGGATCAAACCCGGGTCCTCACGCTTGTATGGTAAGCACTGTACCAAGTAAGCCATCCTCCTAGCTCAGAACACTTTAGCAAATCGTTAATAAATGTTGGTTTCCCCTTTCACTGGGTAGGAAAGCCATAAAATTTAAATCCACAGAACTCAAAATGTGTTTTACTTTTGACTTGATTTGGTGACATTTTGAAGAATCAAAACATTTTTCAACTTACTAGATCTCAAACCCAAGTAGACCAGTGCTTGACTATTTTGAAAGCTCTTCTTCAAGTGAGTCCTCTTCAAAATGACCCAGAAAAGATGGACTCGACCCACATGGAGATACTTACTACAATTTCCTATCATTTTAAGAAGTGGAACGCAACCTGAAAATGCTTTATCTCAGCCAGACAAGCATCGCTCAATTGCTTCTTTTATTCTCATTTCTTTAGGAGTTTTCTTACTTGATCTCTTGGTGGACAAAAGGGAATTAAAGATAATTATACTCTGTCTTTGAAATAAGCAAAAAGTACCCATCTGGGAGACAGGCACACTGTGGAAGCATTTTAAACTAATTATCTGACTCTCAGTGATGTACAGCCTATGGTGTCTGTGAGACTTTTCCTGAAGAGACAACAACACACACATACACACACACACACACACACACACACACACACACACACACACACACACACACACACACACACACACACCTACTCACTCTAGCTAGGGAGACCATGGCAGACCAAAGTAATGATTACAATGAAGTCCATGTTTGTGAAACAATGAGTTTGTATTTAGGTTGCTTATAGGTGTATGGGTGACTCAGTGGCACCCACAACACTGGAAAGCCTAGTGTAACACAGATGACCACTCTCAGGGGCTACCACTGTGGAGCTCTCTGCACAGCTTGCAAGTAGCTCAATGGATCTGAAAATTTCTTGGTAGCTCAACCAGGCAATCTCCTTCTCTTGCAGATTTATTTATTTATTTATTTATTTATTTATTTATTTATTTATTTATTCGTTTGCATCTGTAACTCTGAGGAGGGGCCCTCATGAATCTTGCACACTTCAGCTTTCCAGACTTGTGAAGTTTGGTCTTATGAGCCTCTTCCTTTTTCCTAGAGGGAATGTTTCAATTAGCAGGAAGCTGCTATATGCCCACCCACAATCTTTGTAAAGCAGAAATCATTCCTTAATATGAAGAACCCAAGCCAAGGCAGAGATATTACGTTTCACAAAGAATTTCTTGCTTGTTTATTCAGTCTAAGGGTCTCAAGTAGGGACCAGAGAGGAGGAGAAGGAAGGAAGAAGAGAAGAAAGAGGCGCCATGAAGAGTTTGCCATGAGGACAGAGTTACAGCAGAAGGCCAAGGCAAGGCTGAGATGTCAAGTAAAAGGGCACGTGGCTAAAAGGTACCCACACTGGCATAATTGGTTTAGAGTAGATGAATACCTGCCCAGTTACAGAGTTTAAGGCTTGTTGAATAAACCTGATAGCTCTCTGTGACATTATTTGGGAGCTAAAGCAGGCATAGAAAAGGGCCCTACTGTTAACACCTTAATTCTACAGGCCCACAAACCTCTGGTTGAGTGTCCTGAGTCTGCCTCCAGCCTCAAGACAGAAGTGGTGGGATTATAGGTGTGTACAGCCACATTCTGTTTTTCATGTGAGTGCTTGTGTTTAAACTTGGGTCAGTAAGCTTGTACGACAAGTACAATTACCCTCTGAGCCATCTCACTGGCCCCTGGATTTATATGTGTCAGTTAACGCCACAGACCCCCCCCCACCCCGTCACCAAATGAAAACACAAGAGTTAGGAATCTTGGAGTAGGAATCTGAGGAGGCAGCTCAGCATTTCCTAGAAGTCTGTTTACCACATTAGAAGGTTGATGGAAACCCTCTTTTTTCTTTCTACTATCTATCAGAGTATTGCACAGCAGTTTGAACATGGGACTAAAGGGGGACTTCTATGAAGCCTTACGTAGTTTTAGCTACTTGCGAATTTTATCCTGCACATGCATTCAATTCTGTTTCTCTTTTGGTGGGCTATATATGCAGGCCCCAGGTGTGCTACAGGTGACAAGTTTTTAGGTATAAAATAGGAACAAACATTTTGCTTGCAAAATACATCAATATCCTTCTTGATATGGCCCAAGATACATTTAAATTTTTCCACTGAATGGCTGTTTTTCTGTTGTACAGTAGTAGTTTCCTGAAATTTGCCTCCAAGATGGACGAGAGAGCTTCACAAGATTCAAGAAATAATCAACCCACAAGTCTTAGGAAGTTCTTAAAAGTGACAGGCTTCTTAAGACCTCTCCCAAAGATAATGGGTGGAGCAAGTGACTGGTGGGAAAGGGAGAGTCCAAATAGCTGAGCTGCCTGATGGAGATTCTCTGACCTGTTGAGCTACCTGAAGGTGTGCAACGAGCTTCAGAGTCACAGCTTCCACAAATCATCACCCACACCAGGGTTGCCTTTTTGTTGATGAGGCTGCCCTTGACTCCTCCATGTCCATGTGAACCCCAATAAACTCACTGGTTCACCAAGATGGACTTTGGTAGAATCGGTTCTTTGATCTATCGTTAACTCCCTATTTGATGAATAGAAGGTTGTTCGCATCCTACGAAATGTCTAAACAAACTTTTCTTCATGTACACCACAAAGCCACTGTCCCCCATCACAGAAAAAAAAATCGCAATTATACATTTGCCTGATGATTTGCATTCAACAGTAGGAGATCAGTGGCTTACAATTATTAGCAAGCATGGAATGTACATGCTATATCATTTTGTTTTGTATTGCTATTAGCCCACACTGTCATAGATTAGGCACTGGAAACAACACAAAATCAATTACTACTCCATTTACCCTTCTAGTTTGGAAGTAAAAAAGTCACAACTGACATAACTGATGCCCAGGCTTGACATCTCACATGCTTGAGATACTGAGGCAGGGGGATTGAAAACTAACACCGGCTTGAAATAAATGAGATCCTATCTCAAGTAAAAAGAAGGCTGAGGCATGGTTGAGTGGTAGAATACCTGCCTAGACTCCCTCAGTGAGAGGCTGTTGGTGTGGTTCAGGAGTAGATTATTTACCAAACCCCAGTGATGGGCTGAATATGTGGCTGAGTGGTAGAACTTTCTCTAGCACCCACAAGAGATGGAATAGGGTGTCTCAGCAGTAGATTGCTTGATTAGAATCCATCGCTAAGGACTTGGGGCATTACTCAATGGTGGAGAGCTTGTCTAGATTATCTAGTGAGGGACTGGGAGCCATTGATCAATGGTATAGGAAGAAAAAGAGGACAGAAGGAAGGAAGGAAGGAAAGAAGAAGAAAAAGAGAGGAAATGGAACATCAAAGTGACAGGCTTCTTAAGACCTCTCCCAAAGATAATGGGTGGAGCAAGTGACTGCTGGGAAAGGGAGAGTCCAAATAGCTGAGCTGCCTGATGGAGATTCTCTGACCTGTTGAGCTACCTGAAAGGTTGTGCAATGAGCTAAATAAAACAACAGCGCTTCATTTTTCTAGAAGCTACAGAGGAGTATGCGTAGCCTTCTCCGGTTTCAAGGAGCTGCCTACATTCTTTAGCTCATGGCCCAAAATCATTGTCTTCATTCCCTGATTAACACTCTGACTCTTACAAGTCTTGTGTGATGACATTGAACCCATCAAACATAACTAGAGCAATCTACCAATCTTAAGATCTCTAACTTAATAACATAGTCAAAGCCCATTGGCTTAGCAAGGTCATGCATTTATAAGTTAATGGAATGAGACTGTAGACATCTTTGGGAAGCAACCATTGAGCCTATTACATGTACCAAGGCACTGTCTCAAGATATAGAATCTAAAATCAACTTGACTTTATCGGCAGAGAAGGGTCTAACTATAAATATTTGATGTGCTTTTTATTGCTGGGTATTAAACCTTATGTATTTAGAGATCAGTTGCTAAAATCATCTCCTCTTTGGACCAAGAACCTCTTGGATACAGGAAGTGGCACTATCTGACATAATTTCACTGGAGCCAGGGCTGCTACATCCTAAGTGCCTACTAATTACTTCTTAATGAGATGATATCACTCTTTCTATACAGGAGGAAGTAGAGATGGTCAGGGAAATGGATAGGAAGCTCGGCTCATAAAAAAACTGGACCCACAATTTCCCTTCCATAGCATAAATTGCTTCCTATTTTTGCAACATTTTTGTTTGTTTGAGGCTTCTGGTATTTGGTAATAAAATGTAGAACATGTGATATACCTATTATCTCTTCTAAGGGGGACAGAGGGAATTCAAGACTGGCATGTTCAAATTGGCAGGACTCTGTTTCTGCATAAATAGTGAATAGAGGGATGAACATGAACTTGGTGACAGAGCTTTTGCTTAGAAAAATTTATTGAGGTGCTGGAGGGCAGAGCACCTACCTAAGATTCCCCAGTGAGTGGATAGAAGCATGGCTCAGTAGTAGCTCACTTGCCTGGAATCTTCTAATAAGAGCTAAGGATATGGCTCTGAGGAAAGACTTTGCCTAGCATCCACCAGCTATAGGATGGCATTGTAACTCAGTTGTAGAGCACTTGCTTAGAATTCCCCCAGAGAGGGTAGGATCCACATGTCAATGGTAGAACACTGGCCTAGCACGCATAAGCAAATGTGTTATAACTGAGTCATATATCTTGGTGTAGAACACCTGCCCAGACTCACTCAGTAAGGGGCTGGAGGCATGACTCAATAGTAGCTCACTTGCCTAGGGCCCATTAGTAAGGGCCTAGAAATATGGGTCCAGGGTAAAGCCTTTGCCAGCCACCCCACAGTTAGAGGATGGTGGTATGACTCAGTTATAGAACACTTGCTTAGAATTCCCTAGAGAGGGGCTGGAGGCCGTGTCTCCATAATCAAGCATGTAAGCAAGTACTCTATAATTATAGTCACATAGCTCAGTGGTAAAGTATCTTCCTAGAATCCCCCAGTAAGGGGCTCAGTTATAAACACCTGCCTAGTATGTGCAAACTATGGTGGATATAATGCAAGATGATCCCAGAGTATATTATGGTGCCAGAAAGTAAGGGATGTCTAAATCAAAACAAAATGACTCAGCTATCTAAACACACAAAAAGAAGCATAAGGTATGGCATGTAGCAATGACACAAACCCCAAATTTGAAGGCACTACATGACCAAATCTGGGATTGAACCAAAAGCTAAAGTATGAAATACATATTCATGCATGTATTATGATCTAAACTCACAGTAAGACAAGCAAATCAATAGAAAACAAGAGGTAAGTCTTTACTTCAAAAATACTATGTAACAAATGTAGACAAAAATACAATGAAGAAAACAGAAAAAAGCCACCATTAGAATACAGGTAATAATTACAGCAGTGGGGTAGTCAACTGGGTGCAAAAGTTTAAGCAGAAACATGATGTAAATGGAAGTTCACAGCATTGCTCAAAAAAATGAGAATTTATGGATTTAAAAGGAAATATACTGCCCTGAGGAGATGATGGTTCCTTGAGTGAGAATACTTGCTATACAAGAACAAAGTTCTGAATTTGTATTTCCAGAACTTGTGTCAATAGCCAAGTGCGGCTGCACACATCCTTGTAAGGACAGTGCTGTAAGGGGTCAAGGGCCGGAGGAGAGCTACAATTTGATGTATTTCAGCCTAACTCCAGTTTCAGCAATATCCAAATAAAAGGATAACTGGCTACGCAGTGCCCATTTATCTCTCTCTGTTTCTTGAATGTGAATGTGATATGACCAGCACTCTAATCCCCATGGCTTGCCCACCATGATTCTACCATTCCAGTTACTATGGCTTCCACACCATGACTCTACCACTCCAATCACCATAGTGTCCCCACCATGGCTCTGCCACTCCAATGACCATGGCTTGACGACCATGACTCTACCACTCAATCACCATGGCTTGCCCACCATGACTCTACCACTTCAATGACCATAGCTTCCCCACCATGACTCTACCACTCCAATCACCATGGCTTTCCCACTATGTCTTTACCATTCCAGGTCCCATGGCTTCCCCACCATGACTCTACCACTGCAATCACCATGGCTTGCCCACCATGACTCTACCACTCCAATGACCATGGCTTGTCCACCATGACTCTACCACTCCAATTACCGTGGCTTGCCCACCATGACTCTACCACTTCAATGACCATAGCTTCCCAACCATGACTCTACCACTCAATCACCATGGCTTGCCCACCATGATTTTACCACTCCAATGACCATAGCTTCCCCACCATGACTCTACCACTCCAATCACCATGGCTTTCCCACCATGTCTCTACCATTCCAGGTTCCATGGCTTGCCCACCATGACTCTACCACTGCAATCACCATGGCTTACCCACCAAGACTATACCACTCCAATGACCATGGCTTGTCCACCATGACTCTACCACTCCAATTACCATGGCTTGCTCACCATGACTCTACCACTCCCGTTACCATGGCTTCCTCACCAAGAAGTACTGTGCTGTAGTTTTCTTGTTGTGACTACAAGCAACTGAGGGGAGGAAAGGGTTTATCTCATCTTATAAGTTACAGCCCGTCATCGAGGGACATGAGAGCAGATCTCAAGCTATAACCACGGAAGAACACTTTTTGCTGGAGTTCTGGCGGGTTCACAGTTATCTAGCATCCTTAGATAGCTAAGTACCACCTGGCCAGAGAATGATGCCATCCACTGTCAGCTGCTCCTTCTTATATAAGTTAATAATCAAGACAACCCCTTCAACATGTAGGTCACAACCCCTTTGGGGTTGGATAGATTTTCACATACCAGAAATTTTCACTGTGATCATATCAGTAGCAAAATTACAGTTATGAAGTAGCAACAAAATACTTTTATGGTTGGGGGTCACCACACCATGAGGAACTATATTGAAGGGCTGCAGCATTAGGAAAGTTGAGAACCACTCCACTTAGAGACATGCCTACAGGCCAATCTGATCTAGGGAACTCTTCATGGAGGCTTTCCTCTCAGGTGCTTCTAGACTGTGTCAAGTTGACAAAGATCTCTAGGACAGACTGTTCACTTTAAACTGTGAGCCAAAATACACCGTCCCTCTTCCCTGGGTTGCTTTTTATGAGATTTTGCTCATAGTGGTAAGAAAACCAATGCACTTTCTCTTCTGTATTTCTAAACATCTAGATTTAACCAGTCCAGCCAGAAATCAGAATGCAGAGTCTTTCGCCTCAGTAACTTTGCAGTCTTCAGATGGAGAATATGAGCCAAATTCTGCATTTGAAAGAATCCCAGGGCCTTGCAAGTCAGACATCCTTATTTGCATGGCCCTGTTAAAAGCTCTGACTAGCCCTTTCAACTCTCCTTCATCAGGCAACCTAGCAACAGCATGATAGGGTCGATTAAAGTGTTGGAGTTTGGGATGATTCAGGATTTCTACACTTCAAAAGCACTTTTGATGAGGGCAGTTTTATGGGAAAGGGAGGCGGGCCCTTGGGAGAGATAAGAGTTTCTGTGGACTACTGCTCAAACCCATGCTCCGCAATCCCATTTTTTTTGATGCAGCAACTTCACTTGTCACTGCTACCGGCATCTAATTTGGGGACTCCAAGCAAGTTCTCTTGGAAGTCTGTGTGAGAAAATAAAAGGCATTTCTATTTTACTGTGCTATAGGGCCCCTTTTTTTTTCCTTTTCCTAAGATAAATCGTGATGGTGGAGGAGAAGAGCAAAGGGCTGGCAACTGAGTAGCTAAAATGGTAGAAACTCATTTTGAATGAGGTTTGGAGTCTGGAAGTTTAAGATGGACATGTCAACAGTTAATTTCATCTGAGGCTTTGCTCCTTTTCCTGTAGCTGGCCAAATTCTACACATATTTTCTAAATATGTATGTTTCCTAAGTACACTTTTTAAAAAGACAACAGCCGCATTTGGTTATAGCATACCTTAATGCCTCAATTTTAGCATATTAACTCCTTAAATAGTGTTGTAAGACTGCTTCCTCTGAATTGAAACATTCCTTCCTGGAGGGAAGCTCATTAAGACTTGAGAAGTAAATGAAACACACAAATCTCCGGAAGTTAATAAAACTCACAAGGCTCAGGAAGTTACCCAAACTTACAAGATTCGTAAGGCTCTGCTCCATGTTTATATAACCAATAATAATCACCTGGAAGGGAGACTCTTTGAGCAGACCATCTGTCTGCCAGTCCTATAAAGCATTGCAATCATGCAGCTTTTGTGAGTTATTACTCATGGTGGAGTAGGTTTTTTTTTCATAATGTGGTTAAGTTATCCATGTTCCCACAAGTGACAGGTTCCTCACTCACACCTATGTAAGTAACGTCAATAAGAACAGTGGTTTACTAGGTGGGTAGAATTGCTTCACTGGTGCCCGGTCAGAGGTAAAGTGTTTGTTCGCATCTCCCCAAGGAAAGGCATGGAAGATCCTCCCTCCAAATTCAGTTACACTTTGATGTACTGGGGTTAGGACTTCAATATATAATTTACAGAATCCAGTACAATTTGGCATGTATACCCTTGCACTTTCTATAAACGAACAGGTGCTTTTTGTCTGTTTAAGTGGGACATGCAAGTTCATAGTACATTTGTTAGCTATCTCTGAGAATCAACTAACTCTGGGAAAGCTCCAGATTCCAAACCATCAGAATAAGAAGACATGCTTAATATCATGGGAGCCACAGTGAATATAATCTACAAGCCGTTGACTAGCTAGAGAGACTGGACTGAGGTCTTTCTACTCAGCAGATTTGGGCCCTATGTCTAGTAGCCATTAGTAGGGCCATGTAATAGAAATCTTCATTACCCACTTGATTAGCTTCCGACTGGAGACACCAGTTCTTGGCTTGCCTTTAAGAACTTAGGATCCAAGACTCACCGTAAATATGGACAGGAACAGGGCTATCCCATGGACTGGGCCTCAAAAGGAAGAGGTAAGCTGAGCACAAGCATATCTTTCTCTCTCTCTCTCTCTCTCTCTCTCTCTCTCTCTCTCTCTCTCTCTCTCTCTCTCTCTCTCTCTCCCCCCCTTTCCCTCTTCCCTCTCCCCCTACTTCCTGACTGTAGATGCAGTGTGACCAGCTGCCTCATATACCTGCTGTCACTCCATCACTGTACCTGGGACTGTGAGTCATGATAAACCCTTCCTTCCTTGGGTTAATTCTTATCAGCTACACAGCCACAATGATAAGGTAAATAGCAAACAGAATACATGCTATAGGGAGCTGGTAGCACAATAGGCACCTTAGAAGCTGCTTTTGTTTAAAAGTCATCACTTCGCTCTGGGCTCCACAAGATAGCCAGGAGGAAAGCCTGGCACTGTAACTAGAATAGCAGAAGTGAAGGTACTTTAAAGAGCCAGTTGTGTCTCACAACCTGTAGTATCACTGGGGGGAAAATGGACATCAAGAAATAGGACCCCACACCCCTACCCCCAGGAAATTATACTGGGAGAAGGAAAAAGTTGCTGCCTTCCCTGAGCCGGGGGTGGGGGTGGATGGGGACACTTATGTCCTGAAAAGAGATTTCACATTTGTCAGACACCCTGGCAGGATAAGACTAGTGACCAGAAAATGATGGGTCACTTGTGGGTGGGGCCACTTGCACACCTCTGCACGTGTGCCTGTTAATCGCTCAGTGAGGATCTGTCTAAACAACACTGAGACATGGTACCTGGTATGTCTCCTTCCCCTTCAAAGATGGAGGCAGAGAGGCGAGTCACTAAGACAGCTTCCTGTCAGTATTTACAGTGTCTCCTTCAGAGGCCCTCAAAGATGCCTAAAGCCCTCCAGTCGCTATCATAAATACCAGTCTCCTTGGATTGGAGGAATGCAGGCAGATCATCCCATTATGAGATGACACCCTAAGCCAAAAAAAAAAAAAAAAAAAAAAAAAAAAAAAAAAAAATGATCCTCATGGAAGAGAGAGCTTGTCAAGTCAAGCAGCAAGACTTCTTTGGGCCATCTCAAAAGACCAGGGCAGAGACAGTGATGATCCAGACCACAGCTTGACCAAGATTGCATAAGCATGCGTGCCTCTCATCCCTGCCTAAACACTTACTCTATTTAAGTCCAAGCTACATCAGGGCACTGAAGGTGGACTTGAGGTCACTGTCCCCTTTTACTCTTCCCAATCTGCACAGCAATCAAATCTCCTTTCTCTACTTTGTGCCATGATTCATTTCTTTAGCTGGTGCATTAAGGACAAGTGGCCAGGTCTACTCTGTTGGGTAAAATCTAGGTGTGCCGGCACATGGCTGTCATCACACCACTCAGGAGTAAGAGGCTGGAGGCTCATCAGTTCAAAGCTAGCCTGGGCTGCCTAGTGAGACTCTGTCTCTCAAAAGCACACAAACAGGGCTAGGAATGTGGCTCAGTTCGTAGAGCACTTGCCTAGCATGCTCAAAGCCCTGGGTACTATTTTATATTTTATCTATTTGCCCCCAGTTCCTCATTAGGCCAGATTATGATCCCATTTTATGGATAAGAGAACAGATTTCAGAGTGTTTGGGCCAATTACTGAAGGACGCTCAGAAGTGAAAGAATTCAAGTGCAGCTAGCTCTGTCGATATCGTAAGCCGGGATATTTCCCTCGGTCACCAGAGAGCTGGGGACAAGTCGTTGATATACATAGAAGATAAATTTAATTGTTAACCAGGTGAACTCATTCTGCTTGCTAACAAGTCACTTAGTTTCTGGGTATGTAGATGGAGGCTTCATAGGAACATTTTGACTCACCACTAATTAAATGATGTGTGTAACGTCCAAAAAAAAAAAATGAGCTTGTAATTTCCACTTTTTAAATTTTTAATGAATAAATAACAACCATATTCTTTATTTATCCAGCTTGAAAATGCTAATGAATGGCTCCCTTTCTAATTGCAAAACTGAGTGTTTAAGAGAGCCTGACGCCTCATAAGCATTGAGCGGTGAGGTTTCCTGTGTTGGTTCTCTATAAACACAGGAATTGAGTAATTACCATCCCTGCTATTCATTAAAATTCAAAATTAGATAAACAATAAGCAGAAATGTGAGGTTTTTATTCATTATTATTCAGATCAAGTATTTTGTTTGTAATTTCCCTTGCCGTGTGTGTGTGTGTGTGTGTGTGTGTGTGTGTGTGTGTGTGTGTTTGTGTGTATGTGTGTGTTTTTTTGTGTGCTGTCCTGTCTTCTTGAGAATCCATGGTATAGAAACTCTCTCTTTTCTTTCATATTTAACTTTCTTTTTTAAAAAATTATCTTTATCCATGTAGTATGCCTGGGGAGGATAGAGGAGAGTGTCAGATCCCCTAAAGCCACAGTTAGAGGCAGATGTGAGCTGACATGTCCGTGATAGGAGCAAAGCTCAGGTCCTTGGCAAGAGCAGAGAGTGCTCCTAACCACTGAGCCATCTCTCCAGCCCCCAGGTTTAACCCTTTGTTTCCACATGAGTTGTGTTTATACCGCAGAGAAGGGAGCATCACAGAGAAACTGAGGCTAAGGAGGCAGAAGGCTCCTATTCCTGGTCTCAGATCACTTGCTTGCAACAGATCCAAACGCAAGATCCGCTGACATTAGGCTTTGATGTCTCTGTCTGCAGAAACAAACAAACAAACAAACAAACAACTAATTGGCGGCAGGTGCTAGTTGTTCATTCTTTTTTTTTTTTTTTTTTTAGTTTTTTTTTTAAATTTATTCTAGCGCAAAGTTAACTATTCTTTTTTTATTAATTTATTCATATTACATCTCGATTGTTAGCCCTTCCCCTGTTTTCTCCCATGCTTCCCTCCCTCCCACTTCCCCGCTTCTCCCCTCCCCTATGTCTGTGATTGAGGGAGACCTCCTCCCCCTGTATATGCTCTTAGAATATCGGGTCTCTTCTTGGTAACTTGCTATCCTTCTTCTGAGTGCCACCAGGTCTCCACATCCAGGGGACGTGGTCAGAAAAGGGGCACCAGAGTTCGTGTGAGAGTCAGATCTCACTCTCCACTCAATGGTGGAGAATATCCTGTTCATCCTCCACAGACAATTGGGAAGTAACTATGTGCTGGGTGCTGTCCTAGGTGCTAAGTGGGAAAAGCTCTGTGTGGTGGCATGCAGCAGTTTCCCCCAAAATAAAACATTCTCTCTTGGAGAGAAGTTCTTGATGATGCAGAATATTCTAAAACGGGTTGAAACATCCCATCCCACAGGGAAACTTGTTTTAAAAAAAAAAACTCAGAAACTTCAGCAAGTTCCTGAAATTGACCAGGTAAAGTAGGTCCCTCCCTTCCTGGCTTATGTAAGAATGGACTGGTGAGAGATGTTCTCCAACAAGCAGAACTGTCTAGAAGAGGCTCATACCAACTAAGCTGACAAGAGACGGCTCTTATCAAGCAGCCGCCAGTAAGCTGTGCAGTGGATTCCAGGTTTCCAGATTTTGTGAGCTCTCACTCATACTGAGATGGCTTTTTGTAGATGCAGCTTTGAGTCAGTTCAGTAATTTTTTTCTCCCTTATTCCTGTAAGTAACCCCAATAAACCCTACTGGTTCATCAAGCTGGACTTCAGTGGTAACTTTCCTTTGCTCTGTTGCTGGTTTGCTATCTGGTGAAAGTAGGTATTTGTCCACATCTCTCCAAGAATAGTGTCACACAATATATGCGACAGGCCTATTAGCATAGTACTCAGGAATTGGATGCTCGAGCATCATAAGTTCAAGACCAGCCTGGCTGTAGTAAAACTGTCTCAAAAACACAAACAAGGCTAGGAATACAGGCCAGTTAGTAGAGGGCTGCCCTAGCATGCACAAAAGACTGGTTCCATGCTTAACACTACATTAACCTGTAATCCCAACACTTGAGGTGTTGAGGAGGGAGGAAGAATTCAAAGTCATCCTGGACGACCAAGGAAGTTGAAAGATAGTTTGTGCTCAATTAAACCATGTCTCCCAAAAGCAAACAACCAAGGCTTAGGAAAGGAATACACATACACACATAGACACACAGACACACACACACAGAGGGGTGGGGGAGAAAAGAGAGAGAGTAAGAGAGAAGAGGAGAGAGAAGGAAGAGACTGAGAGAAGGAGAGGAGAGAGTGATATGGAAAGACAGATTATATAGAAATGAGTGAGGAGAAGAGAGAGATCAGAGAAAGAGACAGACAAAGGGGGTCCTCTGCACGGGGGTCCTATCTGAGTCTGGCTGGAATTAAGCAGTCTCACGTCTGAAGGGCTGCCCTTGATGCTTTGACCTTGAGGACTTACGACCTGTATACATGTGAGTGGCAGAAACAGCATCAGGACCCAGAGGCTGCTATAGTGACCTTTCTAGTCATGCCGGCCACAGGTAGACATGTTTGCAATTTCCGAAAGAACCCAAAATGTGGAAATGGGATTTACAGTAATAAGGTCTCCAACACAACAGGCTGTGTCAGCAGGCAGCATGGCCGCAGGCTGCTGGGGAATCACAGGCAATCAGTCGCAGCAGCCTGGCAAGGCAGCTGCAGTCCACTTTGTAGCTTCTTAGGCGGGCTTTGTGTGGCTTAATGAGGCTTTCCTAGGCTCTTTTCTGTAGCCAGCTGGCAAAAAGCTGGGATTGGACAGAGAGGGATTCTGAGGCTGCCCTTTGAGTGCAGGCATTTATGCTCAGACCCGCCTGAGAGTGATGCAAAGGGAAGGAAAACAGGCTGGGGAAACGGATCCCTAGGTAAAGTGTTTGCCACACAAGTGTGAAGACCTGAGCTCGAGTCCCAACACCCACAGAAATATTGCCAGTTGTGGGAGTATATATTTGTAATCCCCATGCTTGGGAAGTGCATACAGGATTATCTCTGGGCCAGCTAGTCTAGTCTGTTTATAAGTTCCAGGCCAGTGAAAGACTCCATTGGGAGGAAAAACGTAGGCAATGCACCTGAGATTATCTTCTGCCACCACAAGCACACACAATTGTACATATAGGTGATCATGAACAAACACACACACACACACACACACACACACACACACACACACCACCAGCAGCAGCAGCAACAACAACAAAAGTTGATGGGGAGGGAGGGGTACCTCTTGTTTCAAATCAATTGTGCCCTGCTTTGTTTGTCTTGTGGCTGTGACTTATGGAAATTCTGAATTGAATTTCTAATAGCCAATGATGAGCCAGCATCGACAAAGCGGGCTTCCCCAGCATCCATGTATCCCTCCTATGCCTTGCTTTCAGTTTACCACTTGGTAGGTGAATGGCACTAAGTATCAACGAAGCTGGGCATTGTGAAACTGAGCTGCAACCCAGTCCTTGAGAGACTGAAGCAACAAGACTGCAACCTGGAGGCCAGCCTGTACTACACAGAATTCAAACTGACCCTGGGCTACACAGTGGGTTCAAGGCCAGCATGACCTTCATAGCCAGACCCTCTCTCAAAACAAATCTAAACTAAATGCCAATCAGCTTGGGCTGGAGAGATGATCCAGGGGTTAAGAATGCTTATAATTCTTGCAGAGAACCTGAATTTTGGTTCCAAATACCCGTGTCAAGCAGCTCACAACTTTCTGTAGCTCTAGGTACAGAGGGTTTCGATACTGGTGGCCTCTCTGGGCACCTGTACTCAATGGGTGAGCATGCACATGTGCGTGCACACGTCCGTTTAGAATAAAAATGAAGTTGTTTTTAAAATCAACCAAATGAAGTAATAAACAGTTGAAACCAAAGCTTCTGGAATGTGTAGGTACTCTTTACCTAGGGGCCAAATAGAGCCAGATGCACTTGAGTGGCGGTGTGGTTCAAGTTGACCTCGATTTAACTAGTATAGCACTTACTATCCTCTCTAATTCATGGTCCTCCCATACCCTAGCTTTTTTTATTTTTAATTATTGAGAGGTGGAGGGGACTTTCAGAGGCCGTGTCTGGTTGAAAGAAATAGATAACTGGTGGCATTTCATGCATTTGATTAGTAGGATAGTAACGATAGCCAATCTGGCAGGATCAAAGGTCATCTAGGAGACAAACCTCTGAGTGTGTCTATAAGGGAGTTTGTAGATTGGTTTAAGTGACAAAGGAAGACTCATCCTAAACATGGCTATCTCTACTCCCTGGGCTGGGTTCTATATTGAATGAGGAGATAGTCAGCAAGCAGAGCACCAGGATTTATCTCTCTTTGCTTCTTGTCTGCAGATGCCATGTGACCAGCTGCCTTGTTCTCCAGCCACCATGCCTTCCTTGCCATGATGGACTGTGACCCCTCAAACTGTGAGCCAAACTAAATGTTTCTTCTCTTAAATTGTTTTAATTAGATATTTTCATCTTAGCAGTGAGCAAAGTAGCTGCTACAAAGGGCATGTCTTGCCCCTGGACCCTCCTCTTTTCCTCTTTACTTCCTGGACACCATGATGTAGGCAACCTCATCAATCACATGCTCCCTGCCTCCATGACTACCTACTGCACCATAGGACCCAAAGCTACTGGACCAAGAATGTACTGAAGCCACTGGATCTGACCAGAAGCAAACCTTACCTTCTCTTAAGTTGAATCTTATCACCAGTAAAAGAAGGTTGGCTAACACACACAACAAGCCTTAGAGCTGGAAGGGACACAAGGGCAGTTGGAGGGCTATATACACAGAGGGAAGTGAAGGCATGTGTCTAAGAAACAACTAACAAGATGTGGGAGAGAGCAATGCTCAAGGGGTGTGGAGGGGGAGCAAACTACAAAACCAAGATCATCCAGAAACTCACACAGTCTGACTCTGGGGCCAGGTTAATGAGTTCCTATAGACACTGGTAACTCCTCCAGATGAACAGATGTGAGTGTGGACATCTCCTGTTCCATAGAAACTACATCAAAACAAGGCATTTGCTCCAAGCCCCCTTATTGCTAATGAGTCTCAAGTGTGGGAGCTCCTGGCTCTCTCTCTCTCTCTCTCTCTCTCTCTCTCTCTCTCTCTCTCTCTCTCTCTCTCTCTCTCTCTCTCTCTCTCTCTCTCCCTCACCTCTATACCCTAGAAAAATGTATGAATTCTAGACATAAAGAAAGCACTTTGTTTGAGATTACATTAGACCTTCAAAAGCAAGCGTGAACATAAATTTGGAGATGAATAGCTAGCTAAGCACAGAAGCCTGCCTCTCGGCTTGACTTCAATAACGTAGCTCAGAGAATCCCCAGCAGAAAGCATCTTACATACTTCAGTTCTTGAGAAGATGATGAGACGTGAATGCTGGGGGATTATAAGACAGAGGGGCTTTATTGCAACAGTGAACAAGCTGAAAATTACAAGGTAATGGAATCTCAGTGGGAGGCCCTCCTACCCTGCCATTAGCTAACTCCCACAATGATTGCTTCGGGATCAGCTTGGGTTATATAAACTCTGCAACAAGGCTTCCACGTTCTGCACCCTCATCTGGGCTTAGCTCGGAGACAATCATGCATGAAGGCAGACTTTACAGCTGCCTTCCAGTATCTCCCACCTCATGGGAAATTCTCCACAATTACCTGCTTTGAGGATGCTTTATTCTACTGGAGATGGTTTCATTTAGGGCTCTTGTAGTGTAGTGAAGCTAAGGCTAAACAGAGAAGTGATATACATCTCTCCACAGGTTGTGCAGACTGAATGAGGGCACCAGACTGAATGACAAGCCTGAACAAACGCCCCAGACAAGAGTATAATGACATTGCATCCATGAAGGCTCTAGGATCTTAGGAATGGGAGCAAAAGATCTTGGCCTCATGGCGGGTTTTGCAATACCAGGGCTTCCACGACTGTATCATGACACCAGATACAAGATGTATTCCAGGACAGGAGTGATGCGTGCACCTTTCTCTGACTTTTCCAATAGCCTCACCTGGAAGCTAGGTTTTGTTCGAGGACGCAGTTCATGGTTTAAGTTGTATGGACTCTTGAGTTATGTGGTTTCCCCCTAAAACACTGTGTTCTAAACTTTGGCTCTTTAAGAATTCTTTGAGTTTTAGGTGGTGTGTGTGTGTGTGTGTGTGTGTGTGTGTGTGTGTGTGTGTGTGTGTGTGTCTACTGACACTACTCATAGGGAGATGTGAACAAATGTCAACTCACCCCAGATAGGAAACTGACAACAAAGAAAAGTAAATATATCATCCAAACCCAACTTGGTGAACTAATGAGCTGTATTGGGGTTACTTACAGGGGCAGAAACTGCTCAAAGTCAGCAGATTGACCAAAAATCCAGACCAGAAGGGGTAGCAGCTCATGAAAGCTGTGAACATGGAGCTCAGTCCAAAAACTTACAAGAGGTTCAACAGGTTACAGTGTGTTCCAAGCAACTAAGATGGTCTGGGCCTCTTCCAGATTCCTCCAGTGGACTGTGTTTCTAGAAAACTCAGCTTAGTCTGCCTTCCAGGTAGCTTGACTTCCCTCAGCCTCTTCTACGAAGTGTGGCTTGTTAGAGTGTGTCTCTCAGCAGTCCTTACTGTTTATATAAGCTTGGGAAGGAGAGGCCTAGTGAATCTGGTCAGTTTTGGGAACTTCCTAGGGCTTTTGAGTTGTTTAGTGCACGAGTTTAATGAGTTTTCCTGCAGGATGTAATGTTTAACAACCTATGTCTTAAAGGGCCTCCCTCCAAGATGGACTGTTTGATCTCAGACTAAACGGCTACATCAGAATATATTACATGAATGTGTGTATGTATGTGTGCACATGTGTGTGCATAGCAAGAATTGGCTCACATGATCATGAAGGCTAAAACTCCCACAATCCTCTTTCATCTGCAAGCATAACTAGGAAGCCCAGTGTTGTAAGCCAGTCTGAGTTCAAAAACTAAAAAGTCAAGAACACAGAGTCAGTGGCTTTCCTGGCTTCAACAACAAGATTTAATTCACCCTCCTACCTATTTGCTTTATTTCTGTCCAACACTGCTGTTTGATGTTCTCCCACACTGATGAGGATTCTAGGAACTGAGATCATGTCACCTGTAAGAGCAGTGAGCATTTTTAAGCCCCAAACCACCTCTCTAGTCCCCAACATGGATCTTCTTTACTTAATGAAGAGCTCTTTCATTTCTAAATACTCCCCCCAGACATTCAGGGTTATTGTTTGAATATTGAATGTTCCTTAAGTCTCATGTTTTGAATGCTTGGTCCCCAACTGCAGTATTATTTTGGGATGTCATCAAACCTTTAGAAATGGGTTACTGGTGATGTTATCTTAAGGATATATGATCTGGTTTCTTCCTGCCTTCCAAGAAGTGAAAAGTAGCCTTCCTGATGTACCCTTGTCACACAGTGGGAGCAGCTCTACCATGTCTTCCCTAATACCATAGACTAAAGCCCCTGCAACCACAAGCTCAAAACAAGCCACTGTTTTCTTAAGTTGTTTCTGCCTAGTATTTTATCACAGCAATGCAAAATTAACTTACATACCCAGAAATGATATTTTAACAGCCATCTGGGCATTGCCAAGCCCAGTCATGTTGACACCCTGACCTACCCACTCTTATTAAACACAATTGAGGACTTGTTATTTACACAAGTTTAAATCATCTTACCTCAGCTCAAATGATCAGAGAGTTAGGATGTAGCATCTCAGGAGGATTCTGGATGACAGGCAAGAGTAGAATGCTGGACCACTGGCAAGTATGGGTGGAATGCTAGAACACAGGCAAGACAGAATTTTTTCAGAAAAAAAATTAAGAACTGCATTTCCTGAAACATCCACAACTCCGAGAGGAAGCATGAAGAAGGTGAAAATTTTCCCTCAAGGGCAGTGTGGCAATTTAAATTGATTCTCAACTGGACATGACTTAGAATTGCATAGAAATAACTAAGAGGCATATCTGTATTTTCTTAGTTAGAGCTACTGAAGGTAAGAAGACACACCTTAAATGTGAGCAGCAGGGTCCATGAACTGGGGTCCCAGGCTGAATAAAACAACAGAGCGGAGCAGCATAGCATCATCTCTCTGCTCTCCCCTCTCTCCATCCTCTCGCCTCCTCTCTCTCTTTTCTTCCTCTCTCCTCTCAAATCTCTCTCACTCGTCCCTCTCTCTCTCTCTCTCTCTCTCTCTCTCTCTGTTTCCTTCGCTGTGGATGCAATGTGACTAGCTGACTCACGCTTCTGCCGCCATGACTTCTCAGCCTTGATGGACTGTGTACCCTCAGACCGTAAGCTAGAGTAAACCCTCTTTCTTTTAAGTTTGCTTCTGGCCATGTATTTGGTCACAAAAATTAGAATGTAACTAAAATAATGAAAAACAGCCACAGCCCCTTGGGAGTGGGAAATCTCTACAAGTGCCTCGAGATTGAAGATGGAAGCAATGCCCTTAAAGCGCAGAGTCTCATGCTGACTCAGACACAGTGTATCAGCTCCTATTATGATGGCGGGGGCATATGGAAAAGCTACTATTCATTTCTTGATGGACAATAATAGTGGACAGGAAGCTTCATTTCCAGGGACTGGATGGCAAAGGTAGCACAAGGACACCATGATGTGGTCCGGAGCAATGACTGCCTCAGGGTGGCACAGACTAGAAATCAAGGCTGGGGAGACAGCTCAGAAAACTTGAAAACTTGAGTTTCATTCCTCGAACCCACAAAAAGCCAAGAAAAATGACATTTGTTTAGAAATTCAGTGCTATGGAAATAAAACCCGGCATATGCCTGGAGCTTGCTGCCCAGCCAATATAGCCTACTTGGCAAGCTCTAGACCCGTGGATCTAACTTTCCTAATGCTGTGACATTTTAATATAGCTCCTCACATTGTGGTGACCCCAACCATAAAATTATTTGTTTGCTACTTCATAACTGTAAATTTTGCTACTGTTATGATTATTTTGTTTAAGACAAGATTTCTTTGTGTAGCCTTGGCTGTCCTGGACTTGCTTTATAGACCAAGTTTGCCTCACTTTGTAGACCAGGCTGGCCTCAAGCTCACAGCAATTCACCTGCCTCTGTCCCCACCGCTGAATGCTGGGATTACAGGCCTGTGCTTCCATGCTTGCATTACTGTTGTGAATTGTAATGTAAATGTTTGGTGTGCAGGGTTATCTGCTATATAACACCTGTGAAAGGGTCATTCAACACCGCTCCCAAAGAGGTCAAGACCTACAGGTTGAGAAACACTGCTCTAGAGCAGTGAGAGACACGAACCACTGCTCTAGACCAAGGTGAACAGCATCTGAAGACTGACAACTAAGGTTGCCCTCCAGCCTCCATACAAGTATATATACATGTACTTGAGTATGATATGCCCACATGTCTATATACATACAAACACATGTATACATCTATCCATACACGCACACATACATATACAAATGCTAGCAGGAAATGACACTGGAACATTCTACAAAAAGCTCACATGTCCAACTGTTTGAAGCCAAGGTCACACTTAGTTTCCCAAGAACCAAAGTATCACCGTCCCTGGCTGTTCTTTCACCCTCTGCAAGTAGATCTGCAGGTGGGATGAGCCTACAACTGAGCATCTGAGGGACCAGTGCAAAGTGGGTGTCTGGGAACCAAACCCAACAACTATGGTTCCTGTAGAAGCAGCTTGTCCTCTATGTCAAGAGAAGAAGTGTTGATTTTCAGTTCCTGGTGGGAGCAGGATGCGGGTCAGCCACTTGCACGAGTGAACCAGCAGTGTCTTGAAACACAGGTTGGGCCCACATGTCTTGTAAGACACCCAGGTCTATGCTAATAAGTGGCATTTCCATCTAATATTTACAAGCTCCTCCAAGCAAAGGCTAAGCTGTCATCCTAGGCAGAGGGAACTGTTTGACTAATTATGTCTAAAGGGACAAAGTACTAAACCCAGAGCCATCCACGTGGGGAGAAAAGGAGAGGAGGTGGCTTGGGGACAGAAGAGTGACATTAGAATGGGTAAAAGTTGGGGCTGGAGAAATGGATCATCAGTTAAGAGTACATGCTGCTCTTCCAGAGGACCTGAGTTCCATTCTCAGCACTCATAGTGGGCAGCTCACAGTTGCCTGTAACTCCAGCTCTGGGGAACTTGATGCCTTCTTTTGGCTTCTTTGAGCATCCTTAGACTCACTTCACCACACAAACACACACTCACACACTGGTCAAAGTTCTTCCTTGGGGCTTTGTCTTCTGCCAGTGTCTCCTTGGCACTTTTTTTCCCCTCTAAAACAGAAAGTACAATGAACTGATATTGAAAGGTATACAATTCAATTCAGTTTAGCAACCGTGTTCTGGAAGTCTATTATGCATTAAAAGAAAGAAAATGCAGGGGTTCTGGCTATATCCCAGTGGGTAGAGAGCTTGTCTCTCATGTACAAAGCCCTATCAGGTCACTGTGGTGCACACATGTGATACTAGCATGTGGGTGGTAGACACAGAAGGCCCAGGAGTTCGAGCTCATGATTGGCTACATAAGGGCTATTTCTTGTCCCTTGTCCATTTTTTTGGTTTCCCTGTGCTTCCTAGCTGTCATGAAATGAGCACTGATTTACCACTGTGCTCTTCTGCAATGATGCCCCTGCACTGCCCACAAGCCTAAAATGCAATGGATCCAGATCACCATGGAAACCTTGGAATTCCTAACAGCTCTTGAATCTTTCCTTATTTAAGTGTTTTGCCCTTTCCCTCTCCCTCTCGCTCTCCCTCTCCCTCTTCTCTCCTTCTCCTCCCTCCCTCGGGTATTTGTCTCAGTCATGAAGGATCTGAAGAGCACAAGGTGTATACATTTTTTGAGTAATATGTGGCATACAGCAGGGGCTCAAAAATTGTATTAGTTACTTTTCAATCGTGATAAAATGCCATAACCAAAAGCAACTTCTTAGACTAGGAAAGGGTTTGTTTTGGCTTACAGTTTCAAAGGAACAGAGTCCGTTATGGAAGAGAAGGCATAGCAACGGCCAGGAAAAGCATGGCAACAGGATCAGGAAGCCAGTCACTGGAACACAGCACAGGGAGCAGAGATGGAGAACAGGAAGTAAGTAGTGACAGGACATAAAACCTAAAGCCCTACCCCCAGTTATATAATTCCTCCAGAAAAACAGCAACACCAACTGGGGACCCAGTGTTCAAATACCTGAGTCTGTGGGACAAATTGTTCCCTTTGTTCTTGTTCCTCTCTCTGTGTCTGTCTGTCTGTCTGTCTGTCTGTCTGTCTGTTTCTCTCTCTCTCTCTTTCTCTCTCTCTCTCTCTCTCTCTCAGGTAATTTGGTTTCAAAGAAAGTCACATGGCCCCTGGTTGCTCATGCTCCAAGATTGATGCTTCACTTAGGCACATATGAAAGGTGCGTGAAGTTGAAAGAGAGGGGGACATGGTGGGGCTGGTGTCTGTACGTGGTTTAAGATGGGGCTCAGGATGAACTGTAATATGTGTACAAACTTCTCAAAGAATAAAATACCCAGCAATGGGAGTGGGATATGTCTCTGGCTGCTGCCTGCCTTTGGATCCCTTTCCCCTAGCTGGGCTACCTTGTCTGGCCTCAGTAGGAGATGGTGCACTTAGTCCTGCTGTGACTCGAGGTACCAGGGTGGGTTGGGACCCTTTAGGACCCCTCTTTCTCTGAGGAGAAGGGGAATGGGGGAGGGGGCATGAGGGCAGGACTGAAAGGAGATGGGGAAGGGGCTGGGATCAGGCTGTAAAGTGATTAAATTTAAAAGAAAAAGAAAAAAAAAACTAAAATTAGAGGCTGAGGAGATTAGCCTCAGGCAGGGTAGCATTTACTACATAAACATGAAGGTCTGAGTTAAGGCTGCTAAGAACCCAGTCCCATGGCCAGGATGGCAGCAAAGGCTTGTAAGTCTAGAGATGAGGAGGTGGAGATGAGAAAATCCCTGAGACTCACTGGCTGGTCATTTTAACCTACTTGCTGGGAAAGCTTGTCTAAAAAATAAGATGGAAGATACTTGAAGAATGACTCCCAAAGTTGACCTCTGGCCACTATACACAAATGTATGCATATAAACTTTTGCATACACACAGACACACACAGAAAGAGAGAGACAGAGACAGAGAGACAGAGACAGATAGAGAGAAATTTAAAAAAAAAAAAAACTGATGGGGCGAAAGAGATGGCTGAATAGACAGGACTAAAGCTCAGTTCCCAGCTCCCATGTCAGACCTCTCACAACTACCTGTCACTCTATCTCCAAGGGATCCAGTGACCTCGTGTGGCCTCCATGGGCAATGCACTCACATGCACATATACACAAATGTACACACACAAAAAAAATGTTTAAGTAATAAATATGACAACTGGAATTAATTACTAATCTTAATTATATTAGTTATTTTGTGGCTGTGTCCTAACCACAGCTTGTTACGTGCCAGAATGTTCAACCATCAGGATGAGGGGACGTGCAGAAGAAGACCCTAGCCTTTATACTTGTTATTAGCTCAAGCTACCTGATTACCATCACCATGATGGCCTTTGTTTAGCTTGAGGAATCTGAGTCAACTCTTCATGTAAATTAGAGATGCTCAACTAGAGGCAAATATGTGAATATAACCTTTATTCTTAGATGCATTAATTGCTTGCCTGACTCACTAAATTCCAATTAAGGCCATTCCACTAGGTGATTTTATTTCATCCTTTTCAACTTGTAATTAAAGCATTTACTGGCTGACTATCCCAAAGAAATGAAGGGATTCTGCCTAGTGTTTGTAGAAGATGATGGCATAGAGGACCCCGAGGAAGCAACTCGCATGTTGGCGGTTTAACTAATTCATCTCCTTGTTGACTCGAGGTGACTTCAGGACATGAATTGACACTGCTCTGAAACATTCAGGTCGGACTTTGAATTAGTTCAAGCCTTCTGTTCTAGCCCAGCCTCGTGCCACAAGTTTATAACCTCAGCCACTAACAGCTACTAGGGAAGCTGAGGCAGGATGATGGCAAACCTCAAAGCCAGTCAGATCAACTTAATGGGACCCTGTCACAAAATGAAATGTAAAGAGAGGGCTGGAGATATAGCGCATTGGGAGAATGCAGTCCTCCAGGCTGGGTTGCAACTCACTAGGAGAGCACCTGCCTAGCTTCCCACAGTGAGGGGCTGAGGGTGTGGCTCAGTGGTAGAGCACCTGCCTAGAATTCCCCAGTGAGGGGCTGAGGGTGTGGCTCAGGGGTAGAGCACCTGCCTAGAATCCCCCAGTGAGGGGCTGGGGTGTGGCTCAGTGGTAGAGCACCTGCCTAGAATCCCCCAGTGAAGGGCTGGAGGTGTGGCTCAGTGGTAGAGCATCTGCCTAGAATCCCCCAGTGAGGGACTGGGGGTGTGGCTCAGTGGTAGAGCACCTGCCTAGAATCCCCCAGTGAGGGGACGGAGGTGTGGCTCAGTGGTAGAGCACCTGCCTAGAATCCCCCAGTAAGGTGATGGAGGTGTGGCTCAGTGGTAGAGCATCTGCCTAGAATCCCCCAGTGAGGGACTGGGGGTGTGGCTCAGTGGTAGAGCACCTGCCTAGAATCCCCCAGTGAGGGGACGGAGGTGTGGCTCAGTGGTAGAGCACGTGCCTAGAGTCCCCCAGTGGGGGGCTGGGGACGTGGCTTAGTGGTACCTAGTATGAAGAAAGATCCTCTTCACCATTTCTCCCCATCCTCCTTTTCTCCTTTCCTCTACCCACTCTTTTCTCTAAAGTCTCACTATCTAGCCTATCCCAGCCCCAAGCCTTTGATCTTCCTACCTCAGTCTCCCAAGTGCTGATATTTCAGATGTGTACTATGAACACCAAAGTCCCAGGGATTCTATAAGTCTTGGTATTCTGGGGAAAGTAAAACCCTGGGCTGATTATCTACACCCTCAGGAAGGCAAGCTCTACCAAAATTATGAGGGGCTTTTCCAGGGATGTCCCACTGACGATGTTCAAGTGCCCACTTAAACCAAACGAGGCCCATGGCTTCATACACTGCAGGTGAACTCAACCCTTAGGGGCTGGGCATCAGGAAGAAACTGGAAAGAAGCAGATATGGCATCCTCCTCCCACACACACCTGCAGGCTTATTCCCCTAATCACTAAGGTTAGGAAGCCAGATGGGTCCAGCAAAGTGTAGGACCGGGCCAAGGTACTTGTCAAAGCTGTCAATCTCAGAAGCAATCTCACTCAGAAGCAATTTGATACTACGCTACGAGTTTTAAATATTAATTAGGCCCGTGAGGTGACAATTTGGGTGATGGTACTTCCTACCAAGCCTGATTCCTATGACTCCCAGGATCTGTGTGGTGGAATGAGAGAACCAGCTCCTGCAAAGTTGTCCTCTGAGCTCAACGTGCTTGCTGTACATGGCTAAGGGCCACCTCGGATTTAAAAAAAAAAAAGTGCATGCATGCACACCAAAAAAAAAAAAAAAAACATGTGATTAAGATGTTAACGGGTATCACAACCCAGCCATTTTAATCTCTAAGACATAACTACTCATAAAAAACCCACCTAAGGTGCCACAGTCAGCTGACTCATCAGGTAAAGACATCTCGCCATGGGGCCTGTTTCCCTGAGTTTTATTCCCAGCATGCATGCAACATTCACACTCATTAAACTAAAATATATATATATATATATATATATATATATATAAGAGAAAATATTTAAAGAAAGAAAGCATCTAAAATATGAGATAACGTGTATATATAAATATGTCATTTCTCACATGCCCCTCCACCGTCCCTAAAAACACACGTGACCTAACTGTTTAACCATAAGTCAATTTCTGAATTACTTCTGGTGCCACCTTAAGATGGTGTATATTGTTCAGTGTCAAAAGTAAGGACTAAATAAGCCACGTCAAGTGAAATATTTAAGCGACGTGTTTAATGCATAATGACAAGTTCAAAAACAGAGCATGTGAAACTTGCCATATGCTGTAACTTAAAACAGTACAAAATATTTAAATATAAGTATTGCCTAACAGGATATCAGCTTATGTTGGTGCAGTGGGTAATGGGTATGTATTATAAGCAACAGTCTCTTACATTTATAGTAGCCTGAGCTGTGCATGCGTTCGTGTGTGCAAGTATGCATGTGTGCACATGTGTATTGGTGCATGTGGAGTCCAGAAGACAGCCAACCTCGAGTGTTGCACTGGCTAGTTTTATGCCCACTTGAGAGGAGGGAGCCTCAGTTAAGAAAATGCCTCCGTAATACTGGGCTGTAAGCAGGCAAGCCTGTAGAACATTTTCCTTAATTGGTGACTAGTGTGGGAGGAGGGGCCAGCTCATTGTGGGTGTGGCCATCCCTGGGCTGGTGGTCTGGGATTCTATAAGAAAGCAGGCTGAGCAAGCCATGAGGAGCAAAACAGTAAGCACCACCTCCTTCGTGGCCTCTGCATCAGTTTCTGCCTCTAGGTGCCTGTCCTGTTTGGGATCCTGTCCTGACTTCCTTTGATGAGGAGCAGCAGCCATGTGGAAGTGGAAGCCAAGTAAACCCTTTCCTCCCCAAGCTGCTTTTGGTCATGTGTTTCATCACAGCAGTAGTAACCCTGATGAAGACATGAAGACAGGTGTTATTCCGCAAGTGTCATCAATCTTTTATTTTTATTATTTGTTTATCTATCTATTTAGCGTGTGTGTGTGTGTGTGTGTGTGTGTGTGTGTGTGTGTGTGTGTGTGTAGGTGGATATGTGCGTGTGTCTGCAGGTACCCAAGGAGGAGAGCCAGAAGAAGATATCAGATTTCCTAGAGCTGAAGTTACAGGAAGTTGTAAGTTTCCATAATGTAGGTGCTGAAAGCTGAACTTGGGTCCTCTGTAAGAACTGTCCTGGGCTTTAGTTAATGAGTCCTTTCTCCAGCCTACAGTTTTGTTTTTGTTTTTTGTTTTTTGTTTTTGTTTTTTTCAAACAGAGTTTCTTACCAACCTACATTCACGAAGTGACTAGGCTGACTGGCCAGTGAGTCTCAGGGATGTCCCTGTCTATACCTTATTGGTGCTGGGATTAAAATTGCATGCTACCAGAGGGTCCTAGAAACCTACAAGTAGAACATTATGATAGGCAAATTTGGGCCCAGGGGTCCCACTCAAACTAAGACACCAGCCAAGGACAATACAGGCGGTAAACTTTAAACCCCGACCCAGATCTAGCCAATGGTCAGAACATTCTCCACAGTTGAGTGGAGAGTGGGATATGACTTTCTCACGTACCCTGGTGCCTCACATTTGACCATGTCCCCTGGAGGGGGAAACCTGGTGGCACTCAGAGGAAGGACAGCAGGTTACCAAGAAGAGACTTGATACCCTATGAGCATATACAGAGGGAGGTAATCCCCCTCAGGAACAGTCATAGGGGAGGGGAATAAGGGGAAAATGGGAGGGAGGAAGGAATGGGATAACCATTGAGATGTAACAAGAATAAATTAATAAAAATAAATAAATAAATAAAAACACTTTCAAAAATAAAAAATAAATAAAATTGCATGCTACTGTACCTAGCAGATTCACGTGGGTTTTGGGGATCTAACTCAAGTCCATGCATTTGCACAGCAAGAACATGGATGACTGAGCTAACTCTTCAGCCAGTTAGTTTGAATGTTGGAACCTTTGAAACCTCTGAAGCAATATTATTTTACCCAACCTGGCCTCAAACCTACCAGGCAGCCAAGCATGACCCTGAACTCAATTTGAGCCTCCTGCCTCCACCTTCCAAGTGCTGGGATCACAGCTCTGGATGAGGAAGCCCAGATTTGGGGTTGTTTTTTGTTATTGTTGTTGGGTTTTAGTTTTTGAGAAAGGGTTTCTCTGTGTAGCCCTGGCTGTGCTGGACTCACTTTGTAGACCAGGCTGGCCTCAAACTCACAGAGATCCGCCTGCCTCTGCCTCTCCAAGTGCTGGGATTACAGGTGTGCACCACCGCGCCCAGATGAAGCCCAGATTTTTTTGAAAAGTAGTTTTTGAAACAGGTTCATGCTATGTTGCCTAAGCTGGCCTTGAACTCCTAAGCTTTAATGATCTTTCTGCCTCATCTTCCCATGTAGCTAGGACTATAGCTGCTCATGGCCAGACCTGGGTACACTAAGAAAAATAAAAAGCATAAATTCTTGAGGATGTTTTGAAATATAGAATATGTATGCAAGTTACTATGGCAGGGCTTTGGTTTGGGAATGAGCTCATAGGATCTTATTTTTTGTTATGAAATAAATTGTGCTATAATGAACAAGAAAAAAATATATAAACACAACCGCTCTCAGGAAGCACAGGTGAGGGAGTCAGGAGCCAGAACGTTGATTAATATAAAGCTTTTGCAGCTGTGCCCCAATTTCAAAACTAAACAAACAAACTAACACTAAAGTTATTAAATACAGTTATAAGCCATCTTCCCTAATCCCAGGTTATTTGTGGGGGGTTTTTTATTGTCCATGAAACTTGCAAAAATATTAAATGGAAGCTCCATAAACGTAATGTAACTTTTATATTTATGGATGAGTATATTGTTCTAATTATTCTAGTTTATCTCTAGTTATTGCTGTCAACATGTTACCTTTTTGTTTCGTGGGATGGAGAGTCATGAGACAAAGTACCGTGAGATGAGGCTGACCTCAGATTTGCTGTGTGTTAGAGGATGGCCTTGAATTCCTGATCTTCCTGCCTCCCGTATCTGATATGCACCGCCACACCTGTTTGTGTGTGTGTGTGTGTGTGTGTGTGAAAAATAGTGTCTGTGGTTTCAGAGTCCTCAGAACATATCTTTCAAGTAAGAGAGGGACAGTGTTAATGAATGGAAACGGGGGGCAGTGAGCCAGCTGTGGAGTTAGAAGTTTGGCTGAATGGTAAGGAGTGCTTGCTGCTTTTGCAGAGCGCCAAGAGTTCAGTTCCCAGCACTGAAGTCAGGCAGCACGCCAGCCGCTCGTGAGTCTGGCTCCAGGAGATCTGACTCTTTCTGCTCTCTATGGGCAGCTCAGGGGTTCTGCCACTGTTTTCCGGCCACTCTGACTCCCTACACGCATACACACACACACACAACCATACAAACACACCCACACCCACCCAACCCATCCCCACACAAGCAGAGAGGAGGGAGAGAGAGAAATCAGAGTAAAAAGCGAGTCTTTTAAAAGAGAAACTGCTTGGCTACTTGCTGTCCTTCCTCTGAGTGCCACCAGGTCTCCCCATATATAGGGGGACGTAATCCCCCTCAGGAACAGTCATAGGGGAGGGGAATAATGGGAAAATGGGGGGGGGAGGAATGGGAGGATACAAGGGATGGGATAAACATTGAGATGTAACAAGAATAAATTAATAAAAAAAAAGATACTTAAAAAAAAAAAAAGAGAGAAACTGCTGGCTTTGAAAGCAGATGGAAGGGTTGTGATTTTTAAAGGTAGGCTTTATTTTTAATTCAGGGTATATGTTGAGGTAGGGTAGAAATGAACACATGAGCGCAAGTGCCCAAAGAAGCCAGGAGAATGAACGGCAGATACCCTGGAGCTGGAGTTACAAGGGGTTGTGAGCCGCTGGACGGATGTGGGTGGGTGCTGGCAACCAAACTCCGT